>NC_079459.1:28036511-28402042 GCF_903798145.1 Danio aesculapii | reverse complement strand
GCTCTCCTGTTGAAGAATTTATGGAGCTCTTCTCTGAGTTCTGAGTCTTAGGGGTTGGAAGTGATTTCACCTTATGCAGGGAAAATGAAATCCAGACCAATTTTGACCTTCGGCTGTGTTATAACACTCCGAAGGGTGGCATGGTGGCTCAGTGGTTAGCACTGTCACCTCACAGCAAGAAGGTTGCTGGTTTGAGTCCCGGCAGGGCCATTTGGGGTTTGTATGTTCTCCCCTTGTTTATGTGGGTTTTCTCCGGGTGCTCCGGTTTCCCCCTCAGTCTAAAGACATGCGCTATAGGTGAATTGGGGGAACTAAATTGGCCATAGTGTATGAGTGTGTGTGTGAAAGTGAGAGTGTATGGGTGTTTCCCAGTACTAGGCTGCGGCTGGAAAGGCATTTGCTGCGTAAAAACATATGCTGGAATAGTTGGCGGTTCATTCCACTGTGGCGACCTCTGAAATGGAGACTAAGGAGAAGGAAAATGAATGAATAACACTCCCAACACTGCTTCATGATTCAGTCAGATGCTGCAAATATTACTCCATATTGACGTCATAATAGCGTCACAGTTGCTATTGAGTTTTGAGTACTCCATTTTCATGTTCTAGAAACTACTTTGAGATTATTTGAGTTTTGTGACATGTTAATCTACTGGATGTGGCCATCAAAAGATGAGTTGATTGTGGAATGAACATGGGCAATATTCAGGTTGGCTGTGGTGTTTAAATGGTACTCCATTTAAAGGCTAAATGTGTGGCAAGAACATATCACCCACACCATTACATAGGGCTGGGCGATATGGCCTTTTTAAAAAAAATCCCTGATCACTTATTTTTCAGAAATTATTGATTTATGAATTAAACTGAAAAAATGCTTGGAGTTGAAGATTAATAACCTATATAAGCTTATCATAATTATAAAAAAAGTTGTCATTTAAAGATCAAATTTCACAAGCTCTGTTTATAATTGCACACAAGACTTTTATAATATATAAATTACACATTGTTTTACACACAGTAAAAGTAAATGACAGTTAAAAAGGAGACCCTTTTCAAGATGATGTTTGTTTTAGTGAACGCTCATTCAGAGGTTTATTCATTTTTATTTTGTGTTCACATAAATGACCCACATTAGGCTAGTGGGTTGCATTTTATTGCTTTTGTTTAAGTTGAGTTGCTTCATCTAGTAGTCTAGTGCACAGAGTAATTTTGTCAGTGTTTTTGACAGCATCTATGACTATGGTAACGCTCATAGATATTTACAATCTATACATCTATGGGTAACAGTTCATTTCATAAGCGCGTCTTCTCCATTAATAGTCTTATCAATTACTTCTTACCATGAGAAATACAAGTGTTTTGTTTGCGAGTGTTTTGTTTTTTCTGAACAATACAAGTAGATTCAAGTAACCAGCGGACATACATCAACTTTAATTAAAAGGTAAACCTAAAGCAAAAGTTTCCATCTGGAGCTCCTTCACGGGATTCAAAACTTGTAAACGGTCGTTCCATCGGGCTTGCGGCTCTCAGCAACGCCCACGCTCGTCACAGCTACCAAGCCGACCTATCACAGAGCTTGTGATATGCATCGTTGTGACATGTAGTTAAATTTTTTTGAGAGGTGTGCGTCAGCCACGGCAAGGACTATATGACCATGCGAAGGCTGTGCTGGGCCATATGCGTTGCGTGCACTTGATGCAGAAGTATAAATCAGCCTTTAAGGTGAAAACCGATTTTTCATTCAAATAAATCGATGTGAACTTCACACTCAAGTTAATCGATCAAATCAATTTATTGTGCAACCCTACCATGTTTTCCAAATTAAGATGCTACCATCTGAATTTTGCAGCAAAAATTGACACTGATCAGACCAGGCAATGTTTTTTTGCAGCCTTTTAATTAGGGCTGAAACTATAAAGCGAGAAATCGAGAAATAATTCTGCATCGATTCTAAAAAATTTTCCGAATGGGTTTCGATTCTCTTTTAAATAATTTCTGAGTTTGGTATGTTTACAAACAGCCACACTTTGATTCATTACTCATTAATGAAGTTAACGACTTTATGAACATTTTTAAGCGAAGAGTTTAGACAAATTCTGCTTAAGGGGGCTAATAATATTGACATTAAAAATATTTTAGAAAAAAAACTAAAAACTGCCTTTATTCTAGCGTAAATAAGACTATCTAGAAGAAAAAATATTATAGGAAATACTTGAAAAATTTCTTGCCCTATGAAACATCATTTGGGAAATATTAAAAAAAAATAAATAAATCACAGGAGGGCCAATAATGTTGACTTCAGCTCTACATCACTAAATACTGGCAAGCGATTGGCTGATTATATTTCAGTTAAACTAGTGCACCTAATAAAGAGGCGGATGAGTGTATGCTGCTGTCCTGCTATCTGATTTCTTACTACCTGCATAATGCATTAAGTCTGTGGTCTTAAGTGTAACTATAGCTTTGTGATTACAGCTGGTCCTGTAACTGGCTCTGAAATCTCAAGTTTCAAAACAGGGCAAAGCATTGTAAAAGAATTATAAAACAATCAATAACGTTTGCTGGTTAAAAGGCTGCTGGAGATCATTTTCATTGAATAAATTAATTAAATTTTCAGTCGGTTTCACATGTAAGGCTATCGCAATGCTTTAAAAGAGAATCATTTTCAGTGGACTTTTAAGCAGCAATGCTCCAATCATTCAACTGCTAATGTAAATTAGCCTGTTATCACTTCCTATTGGTCATCGCTCATCTCTTGCATATTAAACAGATGTTATTGTCATGCGATCCTATTTGAAGATTTCAGAGGCAAACTATGAGCGATTTGAACAGCTTCTACAAAGTTTGGATTAGATTTTTACCAAATCAAGAGGACTTCTGTTAAAAAAAACGACAAATTACATGAGTAAAGCTTGCTGACAGTTTGAAATTCACTTAACAGAGCCGCTTTAATTAACATGTTGCTAGCATGTACTACTGTTAACATATTTTAAGCATGTTCTAGATTAGTTGTTGCTAGGTTTTTATACTGATAATTCAACGCTATCTGATAGCAATTCATAACTGTTTGATTTACTAATTGGTATTATTTAGTATGATTTGCTCATCCTCTAATGATGGTTGGGTTCAGGATTGAAGTTTGGTACCACGCCTCCCTTTTAAAAATCATACATTTTCATATGACTGACCTGTATGAATTAGACACTGAACTGACAAAACATAAAACAGTTGAGTTTTCTGACAAGATCAGGCTGGATAATTAGACGGATGGTCTGAAAGTCTTGAACTGGATGCATGTAGAATAAAATCACTGTTAGATTTATCATTTGAAGCCCCTCTAAGGAAGTCTATTGGGATTTTCTGTGTCATTTATCAGAAGGCCTTAAGTTGGATCAGTTAGAAAAGACCTGAAACTTCGGTCACACTTCATTTCTTGCTTTTAACAAACCATTAACTATGACTTTTTTCTTAATAAACAACTAATTTGTTGCTTATTAATTGTTAATAAGGAAATAGTTGGGTTTAGATATTAAGTAGGATTAGGGATGTAGAATAGGATCTATATGTGATGTAGAATGAGATGAAATATGTACTTTTATAAGTATTAATAAACAGACAATATCTCAGTAATAAGCAGGTAATAAGCTGCTAGTAAATAGTGAGAATTCGTACTTGATCTAAAGTATTACAGAAACTTCAAAACAGCCTGAAGGTCTGAGAAGGTTTGAGATTGCAAAAATTTGATGTACGGTGCTGCGAAAAGAGGCAGGATAAAACAAGATTATTAGGCCTTGTTAAAGATTACGATTGCTCCATATTTTACATGTCTGTACGTAGAGGTCATGTTTTACTCTTTTAATGGTCTCAGAAATCGATGCGATTTTTCACAGGTGAAAGTTGAGTTTGCATTTCCAGTCTGGAGCATTCACATGCCTACAAATGGAAGTCTATGGGGCAAAAAGTGCATTATGACTGTGGCTTCAGATGGCTGTACCTTGAAAACTCTAGGAAATTTTATAATTTGTAAGCGGAGAAATAATAGGAAGCTTAAATAGGATTGAGACACTTGAGCAACATCACAATACTGGTTACAATGAGGAATACAATTCTTTATGTCTTTACTTGAGATATTTACATCTGCAAAAAAGCTGAATTTTAGTTTCTTCCATAAAGTTTTTATAATGTCTTAAATGGTGCAGGATGTAAGTTTGACACTCAGTGGTTGAACTAGGTATTGCACTCCTGGATCAAAACAAACACAAGCACAGGTTGCCAGATTGAGGACAGGAGCGAGTGATTTAAATCGTGTTCTAAATAAAAGCAGCAGCACCTGATTTTTCCATATTAAAAGGAGTTTTTGTCCTAACCAACACCTCAAATTGATATACTAGAAACTGCTTCTATTTCTCACATCTGAACAACAGAAAACTGACATTGATCACCTCAGCTACACCTCATGTGCTTTATTCAGTTTTAAATGCTAACAATGTTAATTTGAATGGCATCTTACATGACATTTATGGCCATATACTGAAAGCAACAGAAGATATTGCACCTTAGATCATGAAAATTATAATAAGCCATTTAAAATTGAACTTTATAACTGTGACTGAGGTCAAGCCAACACATATCAGTGATTCAGCATGTACATTTAATAATGTTAAAGAGGGTTAATATGTATTAAATAGATTGTAAACATTACCATTTCATGAGTGAGTGCATATTCTGTGCTTCTGAATGGCTGTATTTAAATTTCTGTTGTGTTTCGTCTGATGTAAACAGCCAAATTTATCACAGTGTATCTTGTCACGAAGCGTGTTGTTAGGACACGCGGTTACAATGTAACCTGCTCACCTAATGTTTACATTCATAATATTTATATCATTTGCTAATTAATAACTTCATGTTGAACTGAATCTTTCTCATTTTGGAGTCTGCTACTGTCCACCAGAGGTCGCATTTCAGTCACGGACTCAAACTTTCAGATTGTTTCTTAATAAATAAATGAAATGCGCGGTTTTCCACCAAGGCACTCCGCGGTGCTGAAATATAATTGGCAAAAAATTGAGTAGGTTAAAATTACCAAAACAAAGACAGCCGTTCCAGCATGGAAAACACATTTCCAAAGCAGAATATCTGACTTCAGCATTGTTTTTCAGATAAACAAGAATGTTCGCTTAGCGGGTTTCTTAAATATCTTATGGTACATATTATGGTATTTTTATGCTTTACAAGAGTCAAAAACTCACATACAGCACCTTTAAAGGGGACTTATTATGCAAAAGTCACTTTTATATGAAGTTTGAACACAGTTGTGTGGCAACAGTCTTTGAATATAACCAGCTCCTAGTGGTAAAAATGTATTAATTTAACTTTTTATAATCACGTTTAAGAAACGTCTGCAGAAACACTTTTACACTCTCCCTTTGTATGTGTCATCAGAGGGGGAAAGCTCCGCCCATTAGTGACGATCTCTCCCTAATTAGCATAAGATGTTAGTTCTGTTTTGAATCTGCCACTATGCTGACACACAGGCATTTGTAGCTCCGCCCTTTTGTGAAAAGAGCACAATCTCATTTAAATTTAAAGTGAAAGACAGTCAATAGAATGGCACAATTTCACAATTTCAGTTTCAGAGAGTTATAAAACATTATTTGATTAGTATTTTGAGTTGAAACTTCGCATAGGGACATCAGAGACTTATTTTAGAAAGCGGTAAAATAGTTCCTCTTTAAATACATGCTATAATTTTTCATTTTATTTCATTCTTTATGCACCAAGCATCCTCACCTAGCAGTGTGTATCAGCGAGAGCCGTACAGGTAAACTGGGTCAGATGCTGCTGGGCTGGTGTTGTGCAGCGTCGGCACAATTTGTGAAGTGTCGTAAGAAAAACACAATGAGTTTCAACATCGCCCACAGGACAGATGAGTTCCCAAATCTGCCTGCAGCACCCCTGTGGTTGGCATTTTTTTTTCTCAGTGCTTTAACACACCAGAGACTTTAAGTCAGTGACCCGATTCTCTGTTGTTTTATTGGGGTCAGTGTCGTGTCACTGGTATATGTGTGCTGCTGCGCTTTTAACGCCCGTTACGTAATGCTGATCATATTCCCTGTATGTTTCTCAACTTTAATTGCCTTTCTGCCATTCTCGGGGTCATTTTCGACGTGTTGTTCCTGATATTTTCGCATGCCCCAGCAGAGCCTCAGAATAATGAACAGATGGTGTTATTCTGAACAGGTTGTTCTTCAGAGAATAAAATGGCTCTGCTCCTTTTAAACTTTTCAGTGTTTTATTAAAAGAGTGTTTGTTTTAAGCGCAGATACTGTGGTTGGTCGTTCTGTGGTGGCAGAATTTGCTCAAATCTGGTCAGTTTTAACAATGTGCTGCTTTTATTGACAGGATGGATCAAAACGTTTGACAAGTACTACAACGACCAGACGCAGCACATCTTAAACAACATGGTGACCAAGATGGCAGAAGATCCTCGCCGGAAGTTCATCTGGTCAGAAATATCGTACTTCGCCAAATGGTGGGAAAGCGCAGATGTGCATAAACAAGAGGTTATGCGCAAGTGAGTAGTTTTTAACGTATTGTGTGTGATTCATTAGCATTTTCTCCTTAAAATGAAGTGTATTAAAAGATTATTTGAAAGATAAAGTCAACTTTCAGGGGCGGGGCTTCTTCGTTTCGTTATTGTCTAGTCTAGAAGGGATACAGCTGCGGATACGCACATTAATATAGCACAACTTTTGTGCTTAGTGTGTCACCAGTGACTATATACAGCCATATTGCACTACTACGAGTGTGATATTGCGTTTATACAACAGTTCGATGGCATAATCGTGTATATAAAAAAGAAAATCAAACGCTTAGAGTCCCAAAACCCTTTTGTAAGAGGAACTACTTTCTTCCGCCGTTCATTAACTTCTGCAGCTGACGTCAGAACAGCAGAAATTGTTGCTACTTCACCAACGTCACTTTAGAGCTAGTATTTTAACGATTCTCTAGCGTAATGTCTAAAGTGATGACAAAACAGGTGATTTTGCTCACATTTTAAGATTATAAGGCTGAACTACATGAAATGCCATCAGTCTACAGAGGTTTCCCAGTATTTCTCTGTTGCAATCGGGAGATCACAATATTACTATGGTATAAATACAGCACTACAACATACAAAAGAGAGAGATCGACTTAGAAAGTCATTATCTGTTTAATAATTTAATCAGCTGTAGTTTGAAATTACGCTGTTTTCTCTTAGGGCCATCTTGTGGATGGACGTCGTCAACCGTCTACTCAAAGACAGGCTAATGGCCGCCGTTGCGCTGTCTCTCAGAAATTATAAATATTTAAAATAGGCACTATCCCTATAAATAAACTGCATTGTTGCAATCTAAACAACTACATTCTCGACTAAAAAAGCCTCAAAAGTACATTATGTTGTCTAACAGCTGCAATATTTGTCAAACTGTAGAGTGTCCTCTGCTTGTTGCTGTATGTGGGCAGAGTGATACACAAGGGTGAAGAGGCTAGACGAGTGCTGTTACTGGCAGAATATCACACGGCAATCAGCCAATCAGATTCAAGAACTATTAATCAAATAAATGCATAGAAGATGTCATTTAAAACTTTTAAAAGCTAGCGTATCTGTCCAAAACCAGCCATTTTTGCAATCCATTCACTTTGGAAAAACATTACAGATAAAAAAACAATCTCCAATATAGTTTTTTTCCGCGCTCTTCAGTGTTTCGATTGATGCCCACTCTCCATCAGTTGATCTTCTTAACTCAATAATCCACTCAAGGTTAATTAGCCCATCTGAGAGATGCTCCTTAAATAGCCTGATCTAATGTCTGGGATTTTCCTCACCTCGTCTTGCGATATGTGGCGAATCCTCTTCTAAACCCATTCCTCTTTCAGGCTAATCCTCAGCGGACAGCTGGAGATGGTAACCGGAGGCTGGGTGATGACGGACGAAGCCAACGCTCACTATTTCGCCATGATCGATCAGCTCATTGAAGGCCATCAGTGGCTGGAGAGAAATCTGGGTATGAGGGGTTTTCGGGCTTCTGTGGTTTTAGCATCTGCATAAAGCTTTTGTATTACAGTTTATGTCAATTGATTTGGTTCAATTCTCCAATTTCGACGTGCAATAAAGTTTGATAAATTTTCCAAAGCAGTTAAGAAAAACTGTAAATTGGATTAACGTTTGTAATGTTGAATGGGTGTGATCTGCAGGTATAACCCCTCGCTCGGGCTGGGCGGTTGATCCGTTCGGGCACAGCGCCACCATGCCTTACCTGCTGAAACGGGCCAACATAAGCAGCATGTTGATCCAGAGGGTCCATTACTCCATCAAGAAGCACTTTGCCGCCACACGCAGCCTTGAGTTCATGTGGAGACAGGCCTGGGGTAAAAATCCAAAAACACAACAAAAAAACACGACATGACATTATGGTTCAATATTTATATTGTTATATAAGTGAGTTATTTCTCAGTTCACTAAATGTGTAATAAAGCATCTCCACATGTTTTGTAAGAAAGCAATTCCAGCGTTATGGATGTGACATTTGCAGTAAAATCTGTTCATATTTTCCAAAACTGCTGACCACAGAGTTGTGGGATCAGAAAAATATCAGTCTGTAAACATTTTTTTAGATTTGAGATGAGCAAAATAAACATGCGTTATGGATGTGACCAAACAAGTTGGCGATTTTACAGTATACAACAAGCTTGAAATTCTGTGAATTAAACTGCACAACCCAAAAGAAACAATGCTTATCAACATGAAAGAGTTGGCTCCCTAGCGAATGAAAATGATTGATTTTATTTTGATTGACATTTTTACATTATTGAGGAAAAAGCTTGGTTATGGATGTGTCGTCTCTGCGTTATAGATGTGACAGATGTGAAACTGCCACTTGTGAAACTTTGGTGTATTAAATGTAATAGTTTGAAATCATTGACCGAGGCGTTTTTGAGTATTTTTGATTTGCTGTAAAATACTTGCCAACACAAAAAAATGACAAACGGTTTCTCTATTTTGGTGAAAACTTTTTTTTTCATGGCACGATTGACATGTCCATGGAATTGCTCCGTTAATGTTATTTTGGCATAATTTATATATTATTGTAGTGTTTATTGATATTTTGAACAAGATTTAACTTCAGTATTTTCATTTTAATTTGAGTCATTTTTAGTACTTCATTATCAGCCTGTTTTTTTTTTCAGATTGTTTACATTTGTGTGGAAAAAAGCATTTCTTATTTAATTATTGTATTAATATTTATTATTCATTTGATTCCATCCTTATTTTTTAGCTTGCGACGTCTTCAATTTATTATTACTTCAATGCCTGAGATTATCAAAACACAAAGACCATTCAATTATATAAATATGAAATGAGCTGCAATCAATTTCAGAGTGAACCAAAGTGAACCTTTTTCTAAATTTATAATGAGAATGGTGTACACATTAAACATAAATAGATTTTAAAGCAAAAGATAATATAATTAATGATTTAATAGTTAAGAAATAATTTAGCTGTAAATTGCTGTAATTTTGCTGACCATTGGCAGGTGACAAAATGCTAAATTTAGGCTATAACTTGACATATTTAATCTACAGAATCTAGTTATACATTTTGGTTTGGTGCTATAACCTCAAAAGTGTGCTCTTAATTTACTTGGTCCCTCCAGGATTTTGTGAAAAGAATGATTGATTATGTGGTGAATTTTTTTGCAAAATTTGTGACAAATTTAGTGGCATTGCTGTTATTGTTTTGCTGTAAAAAAAAATACACAACTCCTTTTTGGTTTCTGTAATTTATATAAAGGAAACACAGAGAAATGGAGAGAAACTTGACTTTTCCACTAAAGCTGCTGGATTATATTTGAAAATGAATCCGACTGTTTGAAAATAATGCATCTGTGTTGTTTGATGGCTATTTGAACACGTTGGTGGACTTGTGTGTGAGAGTGTGAGAGAGGAAAGGGAGAGAGCTACGTATATGACAACATATATACCGTATGTAAATGTTTAGCAAGTGATTAAAAGCTTAAGGCTTTGCACAATCTATTTGCTAATACTAGAATGTTTTTGAATGTAAAACTATGCAGACGATGATCTGTGGTGTGGCGGGAATGTCCAAAATAATTTTTGTGACCGATTTTGTGTTAAATTCCACTATTGTAAAATCACAAAATACTGGAGGTCTGCTCAGTAAGCCATTTGTTAATTGATTTATTTTTGCTTAACAGGCATGTTAATGTGCGTATAAATCTACTAGACGCACATTAAATGATTTAAAGCCAGATCATAGAGACTTTGAGGATGCACTCTTTTGACTTGTGCCAGTAAACTACCTTAAAATGCTCTAGAAACTGTAATGATCTTAGAACAGGGTGTCTGCAGAGTCTTAATGTCTTAAATTTCAAAAGCTAAATTTTAGGCCTTAAAAACTCTTAAATTCGATGAAATATTGTGTTCAATCATTTTAAACGGGTCTTAGTTTCGCATTGTCTAAGTAAAGCTACTCAATTAGGCCGACGTTCATCCAACGACCAGCAATACATCTCAATAAAACCTTATTTCTTAGTATTTTAGTTTTTACTTGTCAAGAAATACAAGAGCTGTTAGACATTTTTACTGCAAATTTAATTTCCTAGTCAGGGAAAAAAACAAACTAAATTAATTACACGATTCCTCATGATTATACCGGGCCATTCGAAAAAAAAATCTTAGTTTTTAACCCTGTATAAGTCTAAAATGTCATTCTTAATGGTCTTAAAAATCTTAAATTTGACTTGATAAAACCCTGTAGAAACAAGTCTAAAAATCCCAGCATCACGGCAGTGTGTTTCGCATGAGCAAAGCGAAAACTATGCCACAACTTACTTAATAAGTCTAATAGAGCAGAATAGAGCATTTGCGATCATTAATTACATGTAGGAAGAGCTTTAAACGTCTAATGAAGGTTTGAGAAAACACAAGCCTTGGCATCTACTTTGGAAAACTGTGCCAAAGTCTCCTGCCAACCCGTCTCAGAGTTTATTAATGAGATTTTCTTTATTTGCAGATATCGAGTCGAGCACAGACATGTTCTGCCACATGATGCCATTTTACAGCTATGATGTGCCTCACACGTGCGGCCCAGACCCCAAAATCTGCTGCCAGTTTGATTTCAAGAGGCTGCCGGGCAGTCGGGTCAACTGCCCGTGGAAGGTGCCGCCCAGAGCCATCAATGATGCCAACGTGGCCGAGAGGTGAGGACATTTTGCATGTATCTTTAATGTGGCTCAGGGAGCGATTTGTTCATTCGCAATGCATTTTGATTAGTCAGAATTATTAACCCCCTATAAGTTTTTTTCCCAAAATTTTTGTTCAATGGAAATTTTTTTCATCAAATTTCTAGTCATAACAGTTTTAATAACTGATTTCTTTTATCTTTACCATTATGACAGTACATCATATTTTACTAGATATATTTCAAGACACTTCTATACAGCTTAAAATGACATTGAAAGGTTTAACTAGGTTGATTAGGCAGGTAAGGGTAATTAGGCATGTCATTGTATAATGATGGTTTGTTCTGTAGACTATCATAAATCTAATATTGCTTAAAGGGGCTAAAAAATATTGACCTTAAAATGGTCGTCAAAAAATTAAAAAACTGCTTTTATTCCAGCCGAAAAAACCCAAAAGACTTTCTCCAGAAGAAAAAATATTATAGGATATACTGTGAACATTTCCTTGCTCTGTTAAACATCATTTGGGAAATGTTGAAAAAAGAAAAAAATCACAGGAGGTTAATAATATTGCCTTTAACTCTATATATTTATACATCTGATTTTAGTACTTATATGAAAGACTTGGTGCACAAAGCATTTTTGTGCTGCATTTCAGCATTTTTTTTATGGACACATGCCTTTTACCAAACAAGTGGTTGAATTTTTAATTTAATTTTGTTGTCATTTCATGTTAAGTTTCTAGTTACTATACTCTTAAATTAATTTTGCATAAATCCACTTTTTTTTTTTTAATTTTAATACAAAAATCTGCGCTGACATTGCAAAGATTGCCCTGTTTTGTGTCACATGACATGATTACAGATTTGGATACAGAAATTAGTTAATAAGTAAGAATCTTTGCTTACAAAGAGAAGCATACTTATTATAATTATTATTATTTGTATATGCTTACATTATGAATTACATTGTTACTTTTATTTTCAAATTGAGATTTATATATCACCTGAAAGCTGAAAAAATAAATTTCCATGCATGATGTTTGATCTGCATTTTTCTAAGGGTAAAAAATATCAAAACATTGATAAATTGCCTTTATATTTAAAATTCGGTTCTTAGAGATGCTTACTACTAATCAAACATTAAGCTGTGATATATTTACAGTAGGATGTTTACTCAATATTCAAATAATTTTGGCATAAAAGAAAAAAAAAAAAAACATTTTGACCCATACAATATATTTGCTTGTGTGTGTGTGTGTGCGTGCGTGCGTGCGTGCGTGTAAATAAAAGTCTCCTACAATTCACTGCTTGTGAGTTTGCTGGACAGTCTTTCACTTGAAAAAGGTATACAGCACGAGCCGCTGTGATGCACCGAGATATCGAATTGAACTGAATCTATGGCATGCTAATCGTAACCGATCGTAGGTTCACACCCCAAATATATATATATATATATATATATATATATATATATATATATATATATATATATATATATATATACACATACATACATACATACATACCTACACACATATATATATATATACATATACACAGTTGAAGTCAGAATTATTACCCCTGTTTCTTTTTTCCCCAATTTCTGTTTAAAGGAGAGCAGATTTTTTTTCAACACATTTCTGATCATAATAGTTTTAATAACTCATCTCTAATAACTAACTTATTTTGTCTTTGTCATGATGACAGTAAATAATATTTGACTAGATATTTTTCAAGACACTTCTATACAGCTTAAAGTGACATTTAAAGACTTAACTAAGTTAATTAGGTTAACTAGGCAGGTTAGGATAATTAGGCAAGTTATTTTATAACAATGGTTTGTTCTATAGACTATCAGAAAGAAAATGACTTAAAGAGGCTAATAATTTCGACCTTAAAATGGATTTAAAAAAATTAAAAACTGCTTTTATTCTAGCCGAAATAAAACAAATAAAACTTTCTCCAGGAGAAAAAATATTATCAGACATACTGTGAAAATTTCCTTGCTCTGTTAAACATCATTTGGGAAATAATTAAAAAAGAAAAAAAATTCAAATGGGTTTAATAATACTGACTTCAACTGTGTGTGTGTGTGTGTGTGTGTGCGTGTGTGTGTGTGTGTGTGTGCGTATTTATATATTTATATATATATATATATATATATATATATATATATATATATATATATATATATATTCGTAACATTATTTTTTTCTTAATATTCGAATTATTTTTTACACATACAACATATTTTTGTGTGTTTGGGTATTAATACGTAACATTTGAGTTCTATTCTTGTTGAAATGAACAAATCTTTGTTCATTTAGCTGAATAAGGCTGAAAGGTCAGAGTCAGTAAAACGATATGACCTTCCCATCACCAGCGTGGCTGTTGCACTGATTAATACAAAAGCAGGGAATTAATTAGATCGGGGCGAGTTTAGCCAAAGAGTGAATGCAGGTTAATATCCTGTGTTCGCCAACAGAATTCATTTGTCCGTCACCCAGCTGGCGCCAGCTGTATTTATATGGGTTGCGCTTGAACTGGGCTCGAACCCAAATCCAGCGCTGAAGAAAACCCAGGATATTAACAAGCTTGTAGCAATTAGTTTGCACCTGTCATTACACTTCTGAGGTCTTTCAGGTTTACTGGAATAGGCAGAGGGTTTTATGGGCGCACGTTTAGCTTCATGACTCATTTCCTTTGCCGTTGTTCAAACATGCTTTCTTCCATTTTGGCGTGACTGGTTAAAACTGAGCTACTGAAAGAGAAACTGGGACATTTTATTAAGCACATTCGTTACTACGATCGTCACATGATCCTTCAGGAGTCATTCTAATGCGCTAATCTGCTGTTCAAGACATGGTTTGTTACTATAAAGGTTTAATAAACATGTGTGTTTGGGGGGAGGGGGGTTCTTTGGTAGGCAAAATATATTTGTACACATCTAATTTAACTTTATCGATCATCTTTATATTATATTTATAATATTATATTTAGTGCTAGGCAAAATTTATCGCATGCAAAATAAAAGTTTGTTTTCACTTAATATGTGTGTGTGTGCTGTGTGTATTTATATATTAATATTATACAAATATGAGCAATATCACACAAGTAGCAGCGTTGTGGCTGTATATCGGCACTGGTGGAAGGTGTGCATTGGCTCAAGGCAGTAGGCCGAGTGCCTTAGCGTCTCACCAGTAATGATATACAGCCACATCGCACTGCTACTTGTGTGATATTACGTTTATACAACAGTTCGACGGCATAATCGTGTGTTTCAAATAGAAAATCAGACACGGAGAGTCTCAAAAACTCTTTCGTAGAGGAACTACTTTCTTCATTCACATCTGCAGCGGACGTCAGAACAGCAGAAACCGTTGTTACTTCACCAACATCATTTTAGAGCTAGTATTTGAATGATTCTCTAGCGTGATGTTTAAAGTGACGACAAAACAGGTGATTTTGCTCACATCTTAACATCATGAGGTTGAACGGGATGAAATGCCATCTTTACATTTTCCAGAATTTTTTCCGTTGCAATTGGGATTTTACAATAATTAACCCTGAAAAACCAAAGCAAAGCAAACACTTCCAGATTACCTGCCCAGCATTAATTATAGTTTTATAAATGATGTTACATATATTTGTACTCCATACACACCTACTTGTTTTAATGCTTAGTGTGAATTCTCAGTGTAAATGTTAAATAATGTGCGTTTTGAGCGTCTTTACTAAAAAGTATGCATTTTTCTTTCTTTTTCATTTATTAGCTTTACTGTGAACTTATTAAAACAAATGAAGTGATCTTCACCAAAGATTCTTTTCAACACATTTTTAGCTAACAATTTCTAGGAAATTTCTTTTGTCTTTGTCATGGTGACAGTACATCACTAGTTATTTATCAAGATACCAGTATTCAGCTTAAAGTGACATTTAAATACTTAACTAGTTTAATTAGGTTAACTAGGCAAGCCATTGGATAACAGTTCTGTAGCCAATCAAAAATACTACTTAAAAGAGGTAACAATATTGTCCTTAATAATTTGTTTTAAAAAATGTGAAACTTTTTTTTTTATTCCAGCCAAATTAAAATAAATAAGACTTTCTCCTGAAGAATAAATATTATAGGAAATACTGTGAAAATTTCCTTGCTCTGTTAAACATCACAAAATACAAATTTCACAGGAGGGCTAATAATTTAACCTCTATATTATGTATATTAATCAAAATGAACCCAAATGACTCAAAGACTGACTTATACTTCTGCGTCAAGTGTATGCACAGCCTCCGTGCGGTCGCATAGCCCTCGCTGTGGCTGATGCGCACTTCTCAAATGTAGCTACTCATCGCAACGACGTGTAGCGCAAGGTCTGTGATTAGTCGACTTGGTAGCTGTGATGAGTGTGGGCTGTGCTGAGAGCTGCGAGCCCGGAGTGAGTGTTTACAAGTGTCGAGTCCTGTGAAGGGATGGAAACTTTTCTTCAGATGTAAACTTTTGTTTTGCGTTTACGTTATAATTAAAGTTGTTGTCCGTCAGTTCCCGCTTCTGAATGAGCGAGTTTGAGCTACTTGTACATTTAAGGTAGCGTTCAGAAAAAACAAAACGCCAGTGAAGAAACTCGAAGCAGAGGAACATAAAAATCTGCTGTCACTCGACGCAGAAGTATAAACCAAGCTTAAGAGTTACTGCATTCTTGCTGAATACAAATATTAACTTCTGAATGTTTTCAGTCGATTCACAGTCATAATAAAA
This sequence comes from Danio aesculapii, assembly GCF_903798145.1. Lineage (NCBI taxonomy): Eukaryota > Metazoa > Chordata > Actinopteri > Cypriniformes > Danionidae > Danio > Danio aesculapii. The sequence goes on along the minus strand of NC_079459.1, from coordinate 28,386,039 downwards.
CCCAAGCTTTACTTTTATATCTGACATTTTTCTCTTTCAGAGCTGGCGTTCTGCTCGATCAATATCGAAAAAAATCCAAGCTGTTCCGAAGCAAAGTGTTGCTGGTTCCTCTGGGGGACGACTTTCGCTATGATAAAGCTTTAGAGTGGGACCAGCAGTACTTGAACTACCAGAAACTGTTCGATTACATGAACTCCCATCCAGAAATGCACGTGAAGGTACATTTACAGCCTAACAATACAAATTAGGATTAGATTAATTGATTTAAAGGCACAATATGTCATTTTCGCCACTAGACTGCGCATAACAAGCAAAGGTGTATTTTGAAGACTTGGTGACTGAGTGTGGAATCCTGGGAGTTGTAGTCTTCATTACATCCTATGGGAGTCCTAATATAACTATAATAATAAATACATTTTAGGCTTCTGTTGTAATGCTGCTCTATGCAGGCTAAAAAAACACAACATATTAAAGCGACTAGGTTTTTTACTGTTTTTAATAATACACACTGGAAATCGAGGGTTTATATGACATTATTAGCATGAAAATATTAAAATAGGTGTTAAAAACATTCTTCGAATCATTTGGGGCAATGTAAATGCACAACTCAGCGAAATATATTATGCTGTTTTAGTCTTTATGTCAGCGTTTCCCAACCATGTTCCTTGAGGCACACCAACAGTACATATTTTGGATGTCTACCTTATCTGACCCATTAACTTCATGTTCTGATGAGTTGATTCAGGTGTGTTTAATTAGGAAGAGATTGAAAATGTGTAGTGTTGGTGTGCCTTCAGAAACAGGGTTGGGAAATACTGCTTTAAATGACATTTAAAAAAAAAAAATCATACATATTGTGCCTTTTAAATATGTGCTAGTGCAGCTAATAGTGATCTCCACCATAGGACTTGTTTGTAAGTAAAGAACAAAAAATGTTTTTAACAAGTGCAGAATCGTATGAAGATTTCCTCCAAGTAACTCTCTGTGCTTTCAGGCTCAGTTTGCGACGCTGTCAGACTACTTTGATGCGGTGTACAAGGCTAATGGAGTGACTCCGGGGGCGAGACCACCCGATTACCCTGTGCTGAGCGGAGACTTCTTTGCATATGCAGACAGAGAGGACCATTACTGGAGCGGATACTACACCTCACGACCCTTTTACAAAAACCTGGACCGAATTTTAGAGTCTCACCTACGGTCAGTTAGTCAAACGTCCAGCTTAGGCTTCATATCACACTGTAAATACATTAAACACATCGGGATTCAATCCAATAAAAGTAGCTAGCTTATTTGTGCCCTAAATGGTGCATATTAATACTTTAAGTAGGCCTGCACGATATCTATTTTTTGTACGATATATTGCACCAAAATAAACACTCACTGGCCATTTTATTAGGTACACCTGTCAAACTGCTCGTTAACACAAATGTCTAATCGGCCAATCACATGGCAGCAAGTCAATGCATTAAGGCAAGTAGACATGGTCAAGACGATCTGCTGCAGTTCAAACCGAGCATCAGAATGAGGAAGAAAGGTGATTTAAATCACTTTGATTGTGGCATGGTTGTTGGTGCCAGACCTGCTGGTCTGAGTATTTCAGAAACTGCTGATCTACTGGGATTTTCACGCACAACCATCTCTAGGGTTTACAGAGAATGATTTGAAAAAGAGGAAAAATCCAGTGAGTGGCAGTTTTGTAGGCCCAAATGCCTTGTCAAACCTTGAGGCGGATGGGCTACAGCAGCAGAAGACCAGAAGAAACTGAGGCTACAATTCACACAGGCTCAACAAAATTGATCAATAGAAGATTGGAAAAACGTTGCCTGGTCTAATGAGTCTCGATATCTGTTGCGACATTCGAATGGTAGGGTCAGAATTTGGTATCAACAACATGAAAGCACGGATCCATCCTGCCTTGCATCAACGGTTCAGGCTGTTGGTGGTGGTGTAATGGTGTGGGGGATATTTTCTTGGCACACTTTGGGCCCATTAGTACCAATTCAGCATCGGGACAACACGACAGCCTACCGGTTTATTGTTGCTGATCATGTCCATCCCTTTATGACCACAGTGTACCCATCTTCTAATGGCTACTTGCAGCAGGATAACACACCATGTCATAAGGCGTGAATCATCTCAGACTGGTTTCTTGAACATGACAATGAGTTCACTGCACTCAAATGGCCTCCACACTCACCAGAGCTTAATTCAATAGAGCACCTTTGGGATGTGGCGGAATGGAAGATTCACATCATGGATGTGCAGCCGACAAATCTGCAGCAACTATGTGATGCCATCATGTCAACATATATCCAAATCTCTGAAGAATATTCCCAGTACTTTGTTGAATCTTTGCCACGAAAAATTAAGGCAGCTCTGAAGGCAAATAGGGGGTCCAACCCGATACTAGTAAGGTGTACCTAATAAAATGGCCGGTGAGTGTGTTGCGATAAACAATATTATTGTAATTTTATGCCACTCTTTATATAATGCCAGAATGATTATATACTATCATCACAATGCAAGTACACTCTTCCAAAGAACACATAATATTTTATCCTTAAGAATATTTAATTTAATTCTAGTTATTTTAACAATTTAATAATTAGGCATTGGAATGCGAAAACACAAATCCTAAATAAATAATATTAAATGTTAACAAAATGTGCTCCAAAACAGTGACAAAATTCACATTTAGAAGATATTAAACTGATATAAACATGCAAAGCTTGTAGTCACTTCTAAATCATAACCAATCAAATGCTTTTATTTGATGCTTCATTTGATGCATTGAGCTCAACCACTATCTCTTCGTGTTTAGTTTGAGATTGTCAAACATCGAATCAAAATGCACATTTGCTCTGCATAAGATGTTTGGCCATAGGAGAAATGGTCGTGTCCAACTGAGCCTGGTTTCTCTCAAGATTCTTTTTATCCTTCACTTTCGCCAATTGGTGAAGTTTTTTCCCTGCATGGTTCGGGACCTGTAGAGCTGCGCATCATTGGATTTGCTCTTCAGTGTTTGGGCTCTCAGCAGTGAATATTAAACATACTGAACTGAACTTAAAAACTGAACTGACACCGTTTCAATTCACTATAATCTACTCTGTGAAGCTGCTTTGACAATCTACATTGCAAAAGCGCTATAGAAATAAAGATGAGTTGAATCGAACATTTCAAAGCACTTCACAGGACCTTTAAAGTAATATTTAATTCAGTTTTTTTTAATGATTATAGAATTTTGTCATCAACTATTTAATGGATTTGAGCTCTAATATGAAAGTGAATCTGTTTAAAACGGTGTTGGCCAGAACTGTATTAAAATGTCATTTCAGCGCATTAAATATTTACGCTTTTCACAGAAATCCAACTACAAATGGTTCATTTATAACCGCCTCTGTAAATTAGGCTTGGATTGAAGAGCATTTTTACATCGAGCTGCTATATGACACTTCGTTAACAACTCAACAAGTAGCTTTCAGTCAGAAAATGCTGCTAACAAGGTTTTGCGAAAGCCTTTTAATTTTTAATTGGCAGCACATTTAAAACGGCCATCGAGGTATCTGAATTGAATCCATTATTTTAGCATGTTTGGAAACGGTCTCGTTTTATTTGCCAGAGATTCAATTATGCTTTGAGTAAAGGCCTGTTCTCTGCGGTATTACTGAGGGACAATTAAAATAGTTATTCTCCGAGTTTTTCTACTGAATCAAGCACAAGGCATCGCCTAATTACTGTCATTACTTAGTCTTTAATTCTATTATGGTTGGCTGCTCAGCTTGTTAAGTTGTTGTGGTTTGGTTCAGAGTCATGCTAACTGGATGCTTTTTTGTGTTTGTCTGCAGAGGGGCAGAAATCCTCTATAGTTTGGCAGTGGCTCATGCACGACATGCAGGAGTTGAAGGACGATTTCCGGTTTCAGATTACTCTCTCCTGACTGATGCCAGACGAAACATTGGGCTCTTCCAGCATCATGATGCCATCACGGGCACTGCCAAAGAGGCTGTCGTCATCGACTACGGGAACAGGTCTCTGAATAGACGTTTGCAAATGTTATGTGCGTTAAAATAGGGAGAACCAGCAGCTAACTCTCTGCAACTCTCACATGGTCTCCCACTGAAGCTAAGCAGGACTGCGCCTGTACCTGGATTGGAGACCACATGGGAAAGCTATGTTGCTGCTGGAAGTGGTGTTGGTGAAACCAGCAGGGGGTGGTCTGTGTGGGTCCTGACGACCCCATTATATTGACAGGGACTCTATACTGCTCAGTGAGGGCCGTCTTTAGGATGAGATGATAAACCAAGGTCCTGACTCTCTGCTCATTAAAAATCCCAGGATGTCCTTCGAAAAAGAGTAGGGGTTTAAACTCAGGCAAATTTGCCCACTGGCCTCTGTCCGTCATGGCCTCCTAACCATCCCCATATTACCGTATAATTGGCTTCATCACTCTGTCTCCTCTCCACCAATCAGCTGATGTGTGGTGTGCGATATGGCGCAACATGGCTGGTGGTCAGGTGGATGCTGCACACTGATGGTGGATGAGGAGATTCCCCCAAAACTGTGTAAAGGGCTTTGAGTGTCCAGAAAAGTGCAATTCTAAATGTAAGGAATTATTATTATTATTATTATTATTATTATAGTTCACCATAGTTTACTGTTAAATTAATAAAATTCAAGGGGAGGGCGCGGTTGAGGGTGCTTTGTTGGAGATTGAAGCAAAATGATAAGGACTTGGGGGGGGGGGGGCTGAGTCTGGATTTACGTGATTTTTTTCAGGAGAAATAACAAAATGGGAAGGTGGTGGGGAGATCAGTGTGAAATACCGAAAGGCTCCCTGGAATAACGGTAGTGTTGGCAGGTTTTTTTGGCCATGGGAAATTCATATGAAGTTTCTGTAAGGGATCAAAGATGTAGATTACCTTTGTTTCTCCAGTAGAACGTTGAAGAAGCTTTTTAGCTGAAACATTTGGAGATTTTTATCTACTTTTAGCTACTGACGGTTTGACAGTCAAATTAAACAACAATCAAAAACAGGCAAAACTGAAGTTGGTCATGCTTTATATTAAGGTACAATTTTCGCTATTACTAAAGCACTGATTATGACGTTTGCCTCAATGAACTCCTCATTATTAGGCAGTAGTTGGGTTTAGATATTAGGTAGGATTAGTGATGTAAAATAAGATCATACTTTAGAAGTACTAATAATCAGTCAATATCTTCATAACAGGCAGGTAATAAGACACTAGTTAATAGTGAGAATTGCTACTTAAACTAAAGTGCTACCCAAAAATCAATACACCTGTATAAATGAATGAATTCTAGCTATTATTTATCAAATGTATATAAAAACAGTTACAATTTAGTTTAATGGGGACCTATCATGCCCCTGATGTCCCCAGAGTTTGTATGTGAAGTTTCAGCTCAGAATACCTCACAAATAAAGTTTTATAACTCTTTTAAACTGCCCCTTTAGGCTTTTATCCTAATTGTGCAATTTCGGTGACTGTCGCTTTAAATTCAACTGAGATTGTGCTCTTTTCAAAAGAGGGCGGAGCTACAAATGCCAATGTGTCAGCAAAGTGGCAGATTCAAAAACAAGACTAAGGTCCTATGCTAACGAGGGAGAGATCGTCACTAATGGGTGGGGCTTTCCCCCTCTGATAACACGTTTAAAGGCAGAATGCCAATCAGAGTTTTTCTGCAGACCATTAGAAGCTGGTTATATTCACAGGCTGTTGCCACACAAATGGGTTTAAACCCCTTATAAAATAGTTTTTTTGCATAATAGGTCCCCTTTAAGTAACAATTCACACTCTTAACTATTGGATTAGTTACTGCCCATTATTAAGATTGTTTATTAATACTTACAATGTTAGGTTTTGTTTCTACATTCCTAATCCTACCCACTGACTTCCTTAAAAACTATTAATAAGCAGCTAATTAGTAGATAATTGAGTTAATGGTTTGTTAATAGCAAGATTTGTACCTTAAAATAAAGTGAGACCATAACAGATGTAAAATCCAGTAGTTATTACCTCACCCCGGTGTTCTTCCAATGCTAATTGCCCATTTATGTCAAACTTCAAAAGAAGAAATGTAGTTAGCATGGTGGCTAGTTCCTATTGTGAAAGTTCCTTATAATAGCTGAATTTTCAATTTGGGTTGACCTAGCCCTTGGATTAACTAAGTGGAGGATGTTCAGCTAATGAAGGCAGTCTCTCAGGCTGTTATGTGTGAAATATCATTTCCAATAAGTGAGCGTTTTTCGAGTTTAGATTGATGACTTCTTGATTAATCTCCTCGTCTACCCACAGGCTGTTACGTTCTCTGGTGGGTCTGAAACGAGTGATCATTAATGCAGCGCACTTCCTGATAATAAAGAATAAAGACATTTATCGCTTCTACCAGACGGAGCCCTTCTTGGAGACGGTGAGGAGCAGTAGGGTTTTTTTCTGTAAAGTCAGCCAGTGTATTTAATGCTCTGACCTGTAACTTCTGTCTTGATGACTGTAGGATGATAGACGCGCCACACAGGACTCTCTCCCGCAGCGGACGCTTATCGAGCTGGAATCCAGTCCAAGGTGAGATGCCATCTTTAATGGAAGTTGAATGGAGTCATTTTTTAGTTTGCAGCAGGTTGGGCTGTACAATATATCGAAAAAGTATTGCTATCGCAGTAATAGTATCCATATCGCAGAGAAGTGCAATAAAATCTAAATCTGGCCAATGAGATAGGGCCTATTTTTATCCACAAATCTCCAGGAGGTGCTTGTTCAAGTTTGGAGGTACTTGTTAAGATTGTCATCACGCGAAGCGGCTTCCAGGTCCAAGCGCTCTATCAAACTGTATGGGGAGACTCAACAAATAGTAATAATAAACGCTTACAAAGCGCTGTAATACTTGCGTAAATTCGTAAATATATACACATATATATATATATATATATATTATTATATATTTCTTTTTTTTTTATATTTATATATTTTTATATAATATTTTTAGTTTTTTATATATTAAAGGTTAGTTTAGCTTACATTAACCCTTGTGCAAACCTCTTAGTAATAGAAATAAAATAATTGTTTGAACAAACACTGAACCCAAAACCCCAAATGCAACTTAAATGTATAATTATGAAGAATTCAGACAAACCTCTTCATATAAAAGATAAGTTTTTTTTATTTGCAGTTAAACATGCCTAATTTATATATTTTAGCAGCTGAAGAAAAGATTGAACAGATGTTTTATGGTTTTTCTACATAAATATGTGCTTGACTGATGTGTTTGGCTATAAAATCGCCATCACAGGTATTATTTCTCATCATAGTGCTTAAATATTAAAATGATATTTTACTTTTGCTACTTTTTAATTTCAGTTTGTTTTTCAGTAACTGTTGTTAGACCCATTATTTAACTCAAAACACTCAAAATTATTTAATTTTTTTTTTGACCAAGAGTTTTAGTCTTTGATTTTAGAGATTTACTGAAATAACCTTGGTGTGCAGGTGTGGGTTTTAATTTTTTTTCCACTGTATTCCTCTTCAGGTACCTGGTGCTGTTTAACCCGGTGGAGCAGGAGCGTCTGTGTGTGGTCACCGTCCTGGTGAATTCAGCAAGAGTAAGGGTGCTTACAGAAGATGGACAAACGCTACCGGTGCAGCTCAGCGCGCAGTGGATGTCCGCTGTGGAGATGAGTGGAGAGGTTTATCAGGTGTGTGTAAAGTCAGTGCTTTTCTAAGTCTGACAGCAAGGCAATGATGTTAAATAGAGGTGTAAATGGGGCTCAAAACAGTTTAAGTTTTTCCACTTTCAATCAAAAATGCATTCGACTATATTGGGGAAGGTGTGTTTGTGCAATTGGCTTCAGGAATACGATTTCAGATATAAAATGTAAATCTGCTCCCTGCAATTTTTCATTGAACAGTGTTCATGGTATGTAGATATTGTCTTGGAGCAATACACAGCAGATAAGTATTAAACATGTAATGATTTTAACAGGTCAATTTAGGAGCTGTAGACTTGAAATTGCACCATATTTCTGTAAAAACTTCCACAATCCAAATACAAACAAAACAAACATTTAAAAATGGTTTATTTGTAATAACAATGGAATGACACAAGGACTTCAAGGAATTTTCCAAGGCTTCAACAATCTTCAAATCTTGATGGTTCTCAGGGTCTCGTCTCTAAACTCTGGTCTTTAGTTCTTATTTTCTTTTAGGATTCAGGTCAGGTGATTGGGTTGGCCATTCTAGCAGCTTTATTTTCTTTTCTGAAAGCATTTGAGCGTTTTCTTGGCTGTGTTTGGGAGCATTGTCTTGCTGAAATGTCCACCCTGATCTTCATATTCATCTTCTGTTAATGTAAATATTGGACTGAAGCAGCTTATATTCATTATTCAGGACTGCTGTATAACTACTAAGAAATGCTGTCTGGTCTTTCCATGCCTTTTTACACCTTTTTTCATGTGTTCAACTTTTCCTAGTGTCATTTCATTGTATTGCACACAGCTTGGTTTCGAAACTATTTAGTTTTGTTTTCTTTGTATATGTGGATTACTTTGGCTGTTACTGACATCTGGGGAAAATATCGAGTCAACAGCACATTTAGATATATGTTTTCTGAGGACAAATGGTGACTTTTCAATACATATTTTACCCACTGTATATAAAATGAGAATTATTTACATTTCAAAAAGACAAGATGGCTCAGACAAGAAGATAAAAACTATGCTTAAAAAATACTTTTGCTGCTTATTCAAACTACTTATTAAAAATTGAGTTGAAACAACATAATTCTTAGATTTTTTTTGGGACAACTTAATTTTTTATGTTCAATACACTTAAATTTGTAAAAAAAAGATTAAGTCAACTTAATCGGTTTGTGTTGGGACGACATGAAGGAATTAAAGAAACACTCAAAGTTGAGTCAAGAGAGGATAGCAATGCATTTTGATAATCTCAGAATCGATGCAGAATTAATTTCTCAAAATGATTTTTTGTTTTAGCGACAGCTCTACTGTACACAATTGATGCATTTTAAATGATCATCAACAATTATTTGATCAATGATTAAATATTGTTAATCCTAATCTTGAACAAATGTTAACACAAGTGATAAAAGACAAATTTAAATGCATGTTAGTACCAGCTCTTCTCTTTGTCCAGGCTTCTTTCATGGCTCGTCTGCCAGCTCTGGGATTGGCTGTCTTCCACCTGTACGACTCTGCTGATTCGCCCATGACGCTGCGCTCCGATACGCTGCTCAGGGTTCCAGGACGGGGTCAGAGCATTCGGGGTTTGGATCCTCTGCCTGTGCGCTCGCAGACTGTTGACGGACAGCCGTTCTACATCCAAAGCCAGTCCCTCACTCTGGGCTTCTCTGGAGCCACAGGCCTGCTGGAGGTGAGAGCATGAGAGTCACTGCTGAATTAACATACAGGAAGTGAAGTGAGAAATTAACAAGGGTTCAGGGTAAAATTATACAAAAACGTGATCCTCGTTTGCATAATTCCTGAAGTGATTTGATTGCTTAAGCAACTTGGACTGCATATGCAATTGATTCAGTCAAGCAGAATTCCTTGGTGGAATAGGAACGTGGAATAATAAAATGTTTCATTTATGGACATGTTTTTCAGTCTTCAGTAGTTTATACAGAATAAAACAAAAATAGTTTTACTCCAAAATGATATCTATATGGTACACAATACACAATCTAAAATATATAACTGCTCATTTACCCTTTTTTCATTTAATTTACCTTTAAAATCATCCAATCTTTAAAAGTTGAAGACACCCTGGAGTACTTTTTGTTGTTTTGAGCATCAGTTAAGACAACATTAGCACCTGTCAGCTTTAATTGTGGCAAAAACTGGATAATTTTGAGCTTTTGCCTGCTAATTTCAATTTCTGGGTTTAAAATCTTTTTGGAGGCGAGATCAAAATCAGTGACGTAGCTCTAATCTGCTAGTGGAGTGATGACGCGTCGGTTTCTCATTATTTATAGCAGAGTTGTCTTATACTAGAGAAGACCCTGCTTCTTAATTATTCATGAGAGCACGTGCTTTCCGAAGGCAAGGCAGACCTGCCAAGCTGTGAGACCCAATGACTGGGTGAGACTGCATCTGCGCACGTATGTTCAGCCGTTCATAAAGGCTTGTATTTGTTTGTTGCATGTTTTCCCCCGCGATGCTGTCAGGGCCGATACAGCAAAGCTGTTGGTTTGCAGCAAGCATTTTTGTCGGGAGAGCTGTACGTGATTTGGAGAATGGCAGACTTTCTTTTAACAGTTGATTTTATTACCATTCATACACATCGCCTATATTCACACTGCTGTTCACCTATGTTTAAAGGGCCATGAAACCCCCCTGTTTCAGCAGGGTGTTTTCACACCTCTAGTTTGGAAAAAGTCAAGAAAGTGGGTGTGTCTAGCTCTGTTTAGGTGGGAGTGTCGGGGGAGGGAAAGAGGGCAGGATTTGAATAAAAATGGGAGTTTCCATTTGGGCACGCGCTGATTTTCACCGAGGCAAAACAAACACACAGACGCAGGGGAGAAAGACAGTGACTGTGTTTAATGACTGTGGAATGTTTGACACCGCACGTTGAATAAGAGAAAAAAAACTCTGCATTTCCTGGTAACTCAGATGAACTCTGTAGATCAGAAAGCCGTGTGTGTGTGTGTAGACTATCCTGTCTCAAAATGCGGCGAAAATTCAACACGATGGTCGGTAATAGTTTGCTTGCAGTGTTTACATGTTTACACTCAGAGAGCATCATTTACAGCAGATCTTTCAGCACATAATATTGTAGTGATATTAACGTGCTGTAAACTAAGTAACTTAGAAATCATTTTGACTAAGTCTGTCTTTAAACACTGAAAGATTACTGCTGACGCAGAAAAGGCACTGATTGCACACACTTACCAAATCTGTAGAGACAGGACAATCAACACCAACTGGAGCCGCGTCTTTTTTAAAAGGAGACAAGCGGCAAATCTGGATTTCACCCTTTCCAGATGCGAAAAGCTCTCGAGTAAAAAAATGTTCCGTACAAACGTATGTTATTTCTGCCGCATGTCACGTGCACTGATCCACACGTGAGTCCAGTTGCACTCTCATAGCTGGAAAATAAAAACAAAACCTTTGTTGCCGCACATTATAAAAGCAACACTGAAGACCCGTATCTCCAAACAATTCTTCTTTTCCCACTTGTTTTGGCAACACAACGTGTCGTCTCTCTGCCGTCTGAACACTGTTTCAGGTAAAACAGTCTTCGAAGCTATCATGCATATTAATGAAGTTGTACCGCATACACAATAGAGCGCGCTGATTGGTTTGAACCAAGTCTTACTCATGCATTAATGCAGCACACTCAGAGACGTAATAAGGTACTCCCAGGTACAGATGTCCAGTCTACAAGCTGAAATACACGCTAAGATCTCATGGCTGTGACGCAGCTTCAAAAATTCGTTTCAAACCGAAAGTACGAATTAGCTCAAAATAACGCAAAAACAACCAATTTTCACTTTTTTAGTGAAATATATGTGTCCTGATAGTGTTTTTAGCCGTGTGGGACACATATATGACTGCCAACAGCTTAAAAAATGTGTTTTAGTGTTTCGTGACCCTTTAAAACCCTCCAGATTACCGGCAGGGCTAATGGTTGGAACAGACAGGGCAAGAGACATGCTGCACTGCTATCTACTGTGTCTGCATTCAGACCGGGGATTCAGGAGGAGAGAATCCTCCTCATTTATAGTGTTTATATAAACCCGATTATCTTTATAGTGATGTAACAAATTGTGGTTATGTGTGTATGAAATTACGAATAACAAATGTAGCAGGGCATTAAAGTGTTTACTGTTTATTTCTTTGCTTTTTAAGTTTTTAAACTATAAAATCATGGGTCTCCTCACGGTTCGTGTCTCATTTTGTGAGCCAACTGACAACAGTTGTTCGCTCCCCTCTTTTTCCCTGCTCTGCCGGCCACGCCCACTCTTCCCTCTGCTCGCATCTCGGAGCATTTTTTAGAGTAATTATGTGATTAAACTTGCAGACTGCAGACCATGTCAGAGACTCTTATAGGCCCTAACAGACTCGTGGACTTGAAGACGTTGTGACTGCAGACTAACCTACACGTCTCAATAAAGAAGTTTCTGCTTGTTCAAGTCTCTCGGACTGAGTTCTCCCTATTTTCATTTATTTTATTTTTCCTACAGTACTTTACATTAAGATAAGCTTTTCTATCATATTTCAGTTTTAGCTATTTATTTTGGCTATTAAATATTTTGAGTAATATTTAGCTAATCATACACTCAATATAAATTTTATACAGTGTATGTTGAAGTTTTGGTGCCTAAATTTGTTATTTTAGTCCTAAAGCAGTTATTTAGACCAGTGTTTCTCAACCACGCTTCTGTAGGACCACCAACACTACATGATTTGTATGTCTCCTTTTTCTATCACACCCATTACAGACATTTCAGTCACTGCTAATGAGCTGATGATCTGAATCAGCTGTGTGTTTGGTTAAGGAAACAAGAGAAATGTGCAGAGCTGGTGGTCTTCCAGGAACGTAGTTGAGAAACACTGCTTCAGACCAAATTATATTGCATTTTGATATTAGCTGTAATACAAGTCATTATCATTTTCAGCCTTGTAGGATTCGCAAGTAGTAAAGTGAGGAAAAACTACTCCAAACATCAGCCCTACTCATCTAATATTGCATGCTTATAATAAGGGGAAGTTTCCAAGTTATGACACCAGCAGTTTATTTTTACGTCCAGTCATCTGGCCAAGTATTTTTTTTATTGCTCGCCAGATGAAATGAAACTCATGTTTTTTTGTAGCACATATGCGTTTATGTCCTCTTTTGGATTCTGAGTCAGCAGAGAAGTCTGCAATGATTAATTCTCCCGCTTTTCTCCATCAGAGCGTTCGACGGAAAGACGATCCCCAGGAGGTGAGGGTACAGATTCAGTTCCTAACATACGGTACGAGACCCTCCAAGGACAAGAGCGGAGCCTATCTGTTCCTGCCGGACGGAAACGCCAAGGTAGTGTCCGCTTGTCTTGCCTGGCAATTCATCAAAAATGTGAAGCAAATTAAAGCCTGACTCCGATTTCAGACATTATTTAGTTGTTATTTGGGACTAATTTTAAAAATAATTTTATGGATTCATAAAATTCTAGGCTAAAAAAAATCTGTATTTGATCACAGGTTTTTTGACTGTATTTGACATGTTTACAGACAACCAATTAATGACTGTTGAGATCAAATTCTTCCTCCAATAAAGTTCTATCAGTGTCTGAAGATTTGAGACACTTTCTTTTAAGCTACGACCGTTTTCCAGCGTGACGTGGGCATCGTACTTATACAGTCTGTCCAGCTACAGCACTATTAAAAAATACAGCTTAACACCTTTCCACTCGTTCACAGCCGTATTCGCAGAGAGAAGCCCCTATCGTGCGTGTGGTTGAAGGTCCTCTGTTCGCGGAGGTTGTGGCACATTATCAGCACTTTCAGCAGACGGTCCGCATTCATAATGTTCCAGGTACTCCATCTGTCCCGCTTGCAAACATGTGTGAGGACATCCTGGCCTGTCTGATCATTTATTCCTGACGTGTCTCTGCTCTGTCATTCAGGGGTTGACGGCCTTTCTTTGGACATCACCACTGTGGTGGACATCAGAGATCAGAATAACAAAGAGCTGGCCATGAGGTTCGTCACCGACATCCAGAGCGGAGATACTTTCTACACTGATCTCAACGGCTTTCAGGTGAATCCACACGGCTAGAAACTGTTGATGTGCTCATATGGAGCTGCGGGTATGTTAATCAGAGCCTTTACAGTAATCTGAAGGGAGAGTTCAGCCAAAAATGAACATTTGCTTGTAGTTTGCTATCCCTGAGGCCATCCGAGATGTAGGCAAGTGACTGTGTGAAAATTTACAATGGTTATTTTGCTAGCACACCTTATTGTTTTTAAAGAGAACAATGAATCTGTGCAAGTTAATCCAGTAAAAAAAATTCAGTTCAATTCAATTCTGAGCAATTGCTGAGTGTTTGGTGTGGCGGTCCTTCTCTGTTGACATCAGTTTGAAGATTCAGCCACAGTATTCTTAGCCACGCCCCTCTTACCTTTAGTTTGCTATGAGCGAATCATGCGCAAAGACACCAGGGTAGGGTTGCACCAGCTGGTCATAAGTTCCTTCTGGAAGGTAAAGTCCACACTAGGGCATTAGTAACTACTAGCTAGTTTGTATCTAAAGTTGTACTTACTTCGGTTGCACTACATATTCTTAAGGCCAGCCATAGTTAGTAGGTCATAAGCTCTCCGTAAAGTCATGCGTAGTTGCATTGAATGATGTAATATCCAATAAAAAGCATTTAAATAGTTAAACTGCTTTAAAATTCTGCATCTAATGCATCTATATATAAATAACTCTCCTATGAAAATGAAATGACAAATGACATTTTTATAGTACGATACACCGCAGTCAGTCGCTAATATCAGACGACGCACATACCTGCAGTGTTCAACATATTCTTGTGGAGTGCCCCATTTTTAATGTTATCAGACAACAATTTTTATCTGGACAGACTTTAAATGAAATATTTTTAAATCTAATCCATCTAAAATTGTACAATTTTTATCAAAAGGAAACCTTAAAAAACTGTTTTAGATTTTTATCTTGTATATTATCATTATTATTTATGTATTTTACCTTGTGTATTATTTATTGCTGTTGATTACTTTCAATTGTTAGAATATTTTTTATAATTATAGAAAATTGGTATTTATAAAACTCGGTAAAATTGATCTATTTTTATTTTTTGCCATGACATAGCCATAGAAGCTGAAATGGCAATAAAATTAAAACTCTCTCTCTCACACACATACCTGCAGCACGAGCCGTGAAGACACGCGAAATACAAATGAAGTTATCAAAACATTCGACTTGTTTTTATTATACATATGAAAGAGAAAGGAGCAGCGAGAAGAACTCGGTCATGAAGACATTTTAATTGGTGGATACAATTTACACAAAACTCTCCTTTAAAGAAAATTAAACTCTTCTTTCACAAACCGAAACAAATGTGAGATATGAGAGGAAAATGTGGCTGTAAGTAGAGGAAGATCATTCTTCATGATCACGAACTCCTCAATGTAAACATGGGGTGAGGCTGCTGTATATATTTGTTGGAACGTAGCGTTACGTTTAAACTAAGTTCAGTGGTGCAACACAAAAATATTTAGTAGTGCGGAAATTGTGACTTAGGGTCTCTTTAAGTCACAACTAGGGTTGTGCCAATAGACGATAGTATTGTGTATCGACGATATGCAAAGATATCGCCAAGAGCTGAGATCTATGACTATTTTAAAGAAGATATTTAGCTCGTTTCGCATTAATGTAGACCTATTACATGTTTTAACATTATTGAATAAAATGAAAAGTATTACTTTTTTAATCATCGTCATTAATAATAAATGAACTACAAATAATTTACTTGACTGACACTTTCGGACAAAAAATTATTATTTCAATAGCTCTCTTGCGCTCTCTCTCAGCAGCAGCAGTTGAAGCGCGAGCAGCACATGAGGGCACAGCCACATCTCACAACAAATTAGTTTGCAACTTAGCATGCTAAATAACAAAACTGGATTTAATTAACAAACAAGTTAAATAAAACGATTTTTAAAAATGAAGAGAAAACTGGAGAAGAAAGTGAAAGAACTCTGAAACCAGCTCAAATGTTCTGGAATAAAACGTGTTGGGGTCGTTGGTAATTTGAGACTCCTTTATAACAGCACTCCTGCAAGATTCTCTCTTTCACAAAAAAAGTGATTTATCTTTTATAAACGCTATTAATAGCCTATTTAAGTTTTAAGGTGGCTAGCCTATTTTTTCAGTGCATGCATTGACTGCTCCTTCATATATACAGAATATACATACCTGTCTTATTTGTGTTTAATGGAATGATAAACACGGACACGTGCATTTTTCAGAAACTAACCTGTTTATTTAATTTAAAAACATTTTAGGCCTATTTTTATTTATATAGGCTATTAATTTTTTTACATTTATTTAAACTAGCCTATATTAAATTAAATTACAAAATGTATTTTGCCAGTACTCGCCGCAGCCATGTATAAAATGAAACTCTTGTGATGAAACTCACTAAAATGATGCTTTTGTGATGATTAGATCTGAAGCCGCGCTGCGTTCAACTGCACAAAAACATCACTTCACTGCATAGAAACAGTCACGTGCATTGAAACCGTGAAGGAATTCACACGCTTAGTAAATTAATGATGCAATACAAGTGAACGCCAGTTGATGGCAGTATTGCATGCGGTACAGTTAGTGCAACCAGTAGAATTAGAACACACTCTCGGAAATTAAAATGCACTTGACCGTGACTGAAAATGACGGAAAGCAGTAGGTCTAATATGCCAAGAAAGTATTGCTGTTTTTAAAGACTACAACCTAAGGGGCAGATCACACCGAAGGCGCATTTACGTTCCAAAAACGCGACTGCACTGCACTGCCTTTTTGTTGACAAGGTGCGCTTTTTAAAAAAAATATATATGACATTAGGCAACGACTTAATCAGCTGGGTATTTTGCGAGAGTGTTGCTGTTGATATTAATATAACTTTATTTTCAGGCTTCTTGTTCACATCAACACACTCATAATAACATGACTTTATGAGACTAAGACTAAGATTCTTCCGTTTTATCTCATAGATTTATAATGGTTAATATGAGCATATAAGCTTAGTAATTCACATATTGTTGCGAATTTGACTCAAATTATATAATAATTGCTGGTTAAATGTGTTAATTTTTGTCATCGAATATATTTTCCATGCATACATCCACTTAAAAAAAGTTCTTTAATCAAAGATTTGAGGTTTTATCAAGTTTTATGATGATTGATCTGTATATTAATATAATTATAAGAATTCTAAAAGCAGTGCAAATTATATTATCGTAAATTTGACTGAATAGTCAACTTTAAGAATTATTTTTAATGTGTTAATATGAGATTTTTGTTTCTATCAGACTATATCTTTTCTATTATCCACTGTAAAAATTATTACATTATTATTATTATTATTATTATTATTATTATTATATTTTAAGGGATTATTTTATTGTTTTGTGATGATTGATAAGTAAATATAAATAGCAGTGCAAATTAATTTGACTTGTAAATTTGACTCAATAATAACTATTAAAATAATTGTTTTGTGTTAATGTGACATGTTTCTGTCCGATGTTACGTGTTTTATGCATACTGCCACTATAAATAAGTTATTTTTTGAAGGATTTGACGTGTCCATTCACTTGGTTTGCAAAACTTGATGTGGCCCTCGGGTCTAAAAAGTTTCCCCACCACTGCTTTAAGATCTAAAACTTAATACTTCTGGTTATTTTATGCAAGCACAACTCACTTAATAACTATGGCCCCTGACGATGCTAGGTTTTAAGAAACTGGACATTAAATGGTTAATCTTCTTGCACAGTCCTGTTATTTGGTTTCATAAGGCCTCAATATATCACCCGGAGCCTTGGGTATTCGTTTAGTTTAGCCTGTATGTGTTTCTTTGACTCTCAAAGTGCCGATAACCTTTGACTTGCATTTTATAAATCACCAAAGATCCCACTTTGAGCTAAAAATCTTCTCCAGTGTCCTGAAGTCTCTAAAGATGACCTGAGGGGGAGTAAAATTACAGTGAGTTTGTGTTATTCATTTGAACTCTCTCTTCAGTGAGCACCATGGAGCAGAAGTTGATGATGATTTGTTCTACTGTGGCTCCACACTACTCATCTGCCAGATAATCAAGCTAATGCTGCATGCCTTTTCTGCTCATCAGATTCAGCCTCGGCGGTACTTCCAGAAACTTCCGCTACAGGCCAATTTCTACCCCATGCCCAGCACAGCATACATTCAGGACAGCCAGTACCGGCTCACGCTCCACACGGCACAGGCTCTGGGGGTCACCAGTCTGGCCAGTGGTGAGTAGGGCTCTGTGCAGTGGATGATGACAAATCTTACATGTAAAATTCTTACATGAAATGACTGTACTATATTTTTGTGTAGTTGTGGTAGTAGTAGTTGTTGTAACGTGTGGTTGTAGTTGTTATTGTAGTTGTAGTATTAGTAGTTGTAGCTTTGTATAAATTTGTACATGAATTGACAGTACTATATTTTTGTGTAGTTGTAGTAGTTGTTTTTGTAATAGTAGTAGGTGTAATAGTAGTATTAGTTGTAGTAGTATTACTTGTAGTTGTAGTAGTAGTAGTACCTGTTGTAGTAGTAGTTGTAGTATTAGTTGTATTATTATTATAATTATTATTATTATTAGTAGTAGTAGTAATAGTAGTAGTAGTTGTTGCAGTATTTGTTGAAGTTGTAATTGTTGTAGTAGTAGTTATTGTTGTAGTAGTAGTATTAGTTGTAGTAGTAGCTGTTGTTGTTGTAGTAGTTGTTGTAGTAGTAGCTGTTGTTGTTGTAGTAGTAGTTGTTGCTGTTGTAGTAGTTGTTGTTCCTGTTGTAGTAGTAGTAGTAGTTGTTGTTTTTGTTGTTGTTGTTGATGTTGTAGTAGTAGTAGTTGTTGTTGCAGTAGTTGGAGTAGTTGTTGTAGTTGTATTGTTGTCACAGTAGTTGTAGTAGTAGTTGCAGTAGTTGTTGTAGTAGTAGTAGTAGTTGTTGTACTGGTAGTTGTAGTAGTTGTTGCTGCAGTAGTAGTTCTTGTTGTTGTAATAGTAGTTGTTGTTGCTGTTGTTGTAGTAGTACAGATTTGATGCTTTAAAATACAAAATAAAAAAAAATAGTTGTTGTTGTAGTAGTTGTTGCAGTAGTTGTTGTAGTGGTAGTTGTTGCTGTTGTTGTTGTAGTAGTTGTTGTTGCAGTATTTGTTGTAGTGGTAGTTGTTGTAGTGGTAGTTGTAGTAGTTGTTGCTGCAGTAGTAGTTGTTGTTGTAGTAGTTGTTGTTGCTGTTGTTGTAGTAGTGCAGATTTGATGCATTAAAATACAAAAATAAAATAAACAAATAGTTGTAGTAGTTGTTGCAGTAGTTGTTGTAGTGGTAGTTGTTGCTGTTGTTGTTGTTATAGTAGTAGTAGTAGTAGTTGTTGTTGTTGTTGTAGTAGTAGTTATTGTTGCAGTAGTTGTTGTAGTAGTAGTAGTAGTAGTAGTTGTTGTTGTAGTAGTAGTTGTTGTTGTTGTTGTTGCTGCAGTAGTTGTAGTAGTATTATTTGTTGTTGTTGTTGTAGTAGTAGTAGTTGTTGTTGCTGTTGTAGTAGTAGTAGTAGTAGTAGTAGTAGTAGTAGTAGTTGTTGTTGTAGTAGTACAGATGCATTAAAATACAAAATAAAATAAAATATTATAAAAAAATAAAATATGCTGTTGTTGTTGCAGTAGATGGAGTAGTTGTTGTAGTAGTATTACTTGTTGTAGTAGTAATTGTTGTTGTAGTAGTGGTAGTTGTTGTTGCAGTAGTTGTTGTAGTTGTATTACTTGTTGTAGTAGTAATTGTTGTTGTAGTAGTGGTAGTTGTTGTTGCAGTAGTTGTTGTAGTTGTATTACTTGTTGTAGTAGTTGTTGTAGTAGTAGTAGTTGTTGTTGTAGTAGTAGTAGTACAGATTTGATGCATTGAAATACCATTTAGTACACCAATTATTTAACAATTTAAAATGAAAATAATCTTTAACACTGGCTGATATGCAAAAAATTTAATGATTTAAAACTGTTCTAGTTCTAAAAATACATTTGCATAAAGTTGGGCTATGCACTGCTATTTTAAAAGAGTTAATATAAATGATATTTGCAATTCTGTTTTTGCACTAATTTTTGTATTAACAAAATAAAAATATAATTCTGTAAAATTAAAATAAACCTATAAGACTACTACTATACAAATGGTGTGTGTATGTGTGCTCGCGCGTGTCGGTATATATAAATAAATAGGATAACATTCATTCATTCCTTAGGCTTAGTCCCTTATTTATCATGGGTTGCCACAGCGGAATGCACCGCCAACTATTCCGGCATATGTTTTAAACAGCTGATGAAACACCCATACACTCACAGACACACACACACACACACACACACACACACACACACGCGCACACACGCACACACACACACACACACACACACACACACACACACACAAACTCGGCTAATTATGTTCACCTAATTCACCTATAGCGAATGTTGAACTAAGCTCTGGGGGAAAGCAGAGCACCCAGAGGAAACCTACACCAACATTCAAACTCCACACGGAAATGCCAACTGACCCAGCCGGGACTCAAACCAGCGACCTTCTTTCTGTGAGCCAACAGTGCTAACCACTGATCCAAATTTTGGTGCAATCATATTATTCACACAAACTGTAAAATACCTGTATGTTGCTATAAAATCTGTGAAACTTTGATAAATCTTTATATTAGTACCATATTAGTTACGGGATAGTACTTTGTTTTCTTTTAAAGAGCAAATTTAAGTGTATGAACTAATATGCCGTTTGACACACTCCTTTAATTGGATTATATTTACATAAAATGTTTTTTAATTGGTTTATTCATATTAATTAGTTTACATGACTTCATGCTTCATGGTTACTAAGCAACAAAATCACACCCTAATTAATATTCATAAGCTGAGCCATTTCCATGCTATGATTCCAACTTTTTTCCTCAAACGGAGCTGTTGGAAAAACTTACTTCATTACGTTGCTTTCAATTTCATATCGACTAAAGAAGCGCTAGCTTTTAGATCCATAGCAGCGAGGAACATGAATCAGGGAGCGAGACGGTCGGGAGGTGGAAAACACTAACAGTGGGACACAGTGCTCTGCTTGTGTATTGATTTGATGCAATGTATCCAATAATGAAGATGAAGTGAGTGTACCGTCTAATGCTCGGCCTCGCTCTCTCTCTCTCTTCATCTTTCCCTTTTATGCTCTCTCGATCTTCCACAGGTCAGCTGGAGGTAATCCTGGACCGCAGACTGATGCAGGACGATAACAGGGGTTTGGGACAAGGCCTGAAAGACAACAAACGAACAGCCAACAGGTTCCGTCTTCTTCTGGAAAGGCGGAGCAACAGTGCAAAGGTGAGTTCTGATTGGACATGGATATAAAGGCGTTAAATCAGGGCTGCTCAACCCTGTTCCAGGAGATCTACCTTTCTACAGAGTTCAGCTCCAACCCTGATCAACCACACCTGAACCAATTAATTAGTATCAATTGATAATTACAGGCAGGTGTGTTTAATATGAGTTGCAACTGAAATCTGCAGGAAGGTCCAGATCTCCAGGAACAGGGTTGAGCGCCCCTGTGCTAAATAGATGTCGAGCTCAGAGTTTAGATTAGTATAGGATTTTTGGTAAGTTTAAATTAGGTCAAATTTACAAACAAAAAATTTAATGTTTGGTATGAAAGTGACTTTGCTGTGAATTGGGAGCTTTATATTTCAAAACTGTGTTATTGTACAGTGTTTCTCAACCACGTTCCTGGATGACCCCCAGCTGTGCTTATTAAACATGTGAACACACCTGATTCAGATCATCAGCTCATTAGCAGAGACTGAAAGACCTGTAAAGCTGCGCTCGCACTAGAGTTTGTGTGTGCGAAACTCTGATGTATGGTACTGCGAAAAGGGGCGGGATTAAACAAGATGATTAGACACTTACAAAAGCGAGCGATTGGTCCATATTTTAACTTTTTGTCCAGAAAGGTCATGTTTTGATCCTTGATTGGTCTCACGCAGTCAAGTAATGCCATTTCGCAGGTCAGAGTTCATCAAGCTTGAACTTTGCAACGCAGCGATCTGCGAAACTTGACGCAAGAGCTTGCGTTTCCGGTCTGAATAGAAGTCTATGGGAGTCCAGTGTGACCGCAGCTTAATGGGTGTGACAGATAAAGGAGACATCCAAAACAGTGAAAAAATGAAGAGCACCACTACACATTTAGATTTATTGCATTTTAAATCACCACTAATCAAAAATAAAAATCTGCATGCCCCCACAGGCGTGAATAGGATGAACTGAGCTGACGATTCTAATGAGTGGTGTTTAAATTGAATAAATGAAGGATTAAATTAAACATCTCACGCTTAAAATGTGTAGATTCAGCGATAAACGTGGTTACCTGCAAACTCTGTCCCACTGGAAGTCTTTTATCCACTCACTTAGAAAACAGTGTAGTAGTATTTGAAACTTGTAGGTGTAACTTGTAAACCTGTAGGTGGTTTCTAAAACAAACTCTGTCAGTGTTATTTTCATCTTCAACGCTTTACATTTTCGCGGCTGTTGCTCCTTGTCATCTGAAGGCTGAGGGCATTGACAGTGATAGACAGCTAATAGTAACTAATCCATTCACGTTTTTCTGCTCAAATGCGCTACCTTTCATACTTTTTTCTTTGAACACATGCACTTGACGGATTTGCATGACTCCCGTCTTTTTCAGCGCCTCGTGTTTTTAAGATTTTTTAAAAGATTTTTATTCTCTCAGTTTCAGAGCAGTAGGCTAATTAGAAGAGTGCAAAGGCGGGGCAAAGCGTCACAGACTTTGTTTACTGTAGCAAGTTGGCATGACAACTGTTTTAAACCATTCCTGAGCGCTGCGTTTCACGTTTTTAGGTGCAAAGACGCATTATGCGTGAATGTCTGTTAATCTGCGCATGCGGGGAACATTTTGCAATGAAATCAGGTCGCACTGCAACAATTTTATGCACTCGCACAAATGCTCCTAAATATATTTTGTAGTCTTGTAGATTCAGTTTCGGGTGCATATGCGACCAAAACAGTCGCAATTTCGAGCCCTGCAAAACATGCATTGTTGGTGGTCCTCCAGGAATGTGGTTGAGAAACACTGTTTTAGTAGACAGGGGATCTTTTTTTTAAGGACTTTATGCTAATGCTGACTGACATGCATTTTAACATTATCCTGTAAGAACGATAACCTGTAAAAATATCTTAACTATGCATTAGCCTAACTTAAAACAAATCTGAACCTACAACCTACAAAGTGCCTGACAAAATTATATATAAATATATTTGAAAAATTAGTTGACAAAAACACAAACTAGTTCTTACTTAGAATTAAAAAATGTGTCCAATAAAGTTTGCAGTGATCAGGAGTAATGAAAATGATTCATCACATTTAATCATATTATGCTTTTTCATTACAAGATGCAAGAAAAGTCTCTGGTGTCTCCATATATATATATATATATATATATATATATATATATATATATATATATATATATATATATATAGATAGATAGATAGATAGATAGATAGATAGATAGATAGATAGATAGATAGATAGATAGATAGATAGATAGATAGATATTAGCTATATTTTCATGCAGACATTAAGCGTGCGCTCAGAAAAGTCGTCACAAGGTGTCAGTCGAGTATTAAAAGTTCTCTTTCATGGCATCTAATTAAATAGACACGGGGTTATGTCAAAAATACGCCAACCATTCCAGCATATGTTTTATGCAGCTGATGACCTTCCAGGTGCAACCCAGTACTGGGAAACACCAATACACTCTCATTTACACACTCGCACACTATGGACAGTTTTAGTTTACCCAATTCACCTATAGCACATGTCTTTGAACTGTGGGGGAAACCGGAGCAGCCATTGGAAACCTACGTGAACAAAAGGAGAACATGCAAACTCCACACAGAAATGCCAACTAGCCCAACTGGGACTCGAACCAGCAACCTCCTTGCTGTGCGGCGACAGTGCTAACCACTGAGCCACCATGCCACCTATCACATTTATCAATATAATAGATTTATGAATAAATAGCATTTCTTGTTGGTGACACAGCTAAGCCTCGGGAATTACAGAATTCTACAATCAGACACTGTAAAACCCAAAAAGTTAAGGTAATTCAAACCATTTGAGGAAACCGATTGCAACAAACAATTTAAGTTCAAAACTAATCCCAGTGAGTACTGTGAACTTAATTCATTTGAGTAAAAGAAGCAATTTGAGCGCAGTAAAACCCAATAAATGAAGAGAACTCAAGCCAACTGAGTACTGTAAAACCTAATTTTTAAGGCAACTCAAACCATTTGAGGACACCGATTGATACAAACAATTGGAGTTAATAAACTAATCTATATGAGTACTGTACTGTACTTTATATGAGTACTGATTACTTCATTTAAGTTGAAGTAATAAGGTATTTAATTAACTCATTACTTTCAACACGGAGTTCAAAACGCTTTTCAACACGGTATCTGAACTCCTTCCAATACTGCACTGTAAAACCCAACAGTCAACTTTATCAATTGAAATGAGTGTAGTTAACTCAGAACTGACTGAAAGTTAATTCTACTCAATTGAAATATATATATATATATATATATATATATATATATATATATATATATAGAATGACTCCCTTTGAAGTGACATCACACGCTAAAACAAGCTGATATGACCTCCTTTAATGCAATTTTGTTTCTGGCTGACTGATAAAAACCTGCACACCCTGAACTGGCATGAGCTGATTTCTCTAATTGGAGCCTGGCTGCAATTTGGGCTTCACAGGAGAGATCTCTTTATGCATACCAAAATATTGCTGTCCAGTATTAGTGTGAGCATTATGGGAAGTGTAATTTCACTCAGTGGCCTGTAGGAGGCCCTCTTTGGTTAATCATGAGAGCTTTGTAAAAAGCTCCAGGGAGAGAATCACGTTGAGACCAGTGCGTTTCAAAGCTGGCAAGTGTGTAATAACACTTAATGGGCTTTAGAGTTTATACACGCCGGCTGATTTGAATAATATATATCTATTTTTTACTCAAATCGTTGCCTGAAAGATTCAATATAGTTAATAATAGTTAATAATAGACATCATCTACACCACCCCTTGTGTTTCCTATCATTACACGCCTTCCTCATGCATTTTACACATCCTCTTTGTGCTTGCTCATTCACTCATAATCTTGTCTTTCTCTCCTCATGCATGCAGCCTGCTGGCTCCTATGCCAAAGTCACCAACATGCTAAACAAAATCATTGCTGGTATTTTAGGAGACGGCCAGGAAGAGGTAACCTCGCTGCAGCGGTGGAGAGTAGCACTCTAGCAATTTCCGAGAGCCCTAGTTCGGCTTGTTACCATAGCAACAAGTGACAGGTTTCCACCTGGATTAAGAGGCCAAAGGTCTCTTCCTGTCTGCTATCTGTACCTGTGCTGCTGTGCCCTCAAAGCAGTGATATAGCATGAGAAGATGGCAACCTGTAGAGCAGTAGGATGTACAAACCTGTATTCGGGAGGATTAAATAAGTTGGGACGTTTTGTAAAGTGCACTGAAATCAAGAATATGTGATTTTTGGCTTATTCTCTGTAACTTTTATTTAATTGATACGACTAGAGAAGACTTCCAGTGTTTTCACTGACAAACGTAAATGTGTCTTGTAAATATAAACTATTTTATTTTCCTGAAAGAACTTTAAATGGAGGCTAATATATGTGAAAAGGTTGTAGAATATCCAAATTGAACTTTTATGAAACAGTCCACAATATGCAGGTGAGCTGGTAATGTGTGATGGTTTCATGTTTGGGTATAAAATGTGACTTGAGACCACAAAACCTTAAAGGTCCTGTGAAATTAAAGGTGCAGTGGGTGATTGTCTTCAGAAACATTTTGTTGTGCTGGTTGAAAATCTCTTCACAGTCCAATAATAATAAAAAACGTAAATAATCTAAATGTGTTTATATCTATTTCTGGTAACACTTTATTTTGATGGTCCACTTGAGTATTAGTAGACTGTCTGCTTAATATCTGCTGATACTGCTCCTTCAACAGACATTTAACTGACCATAAGAAACTTTGCAGGTACATGTCAACTTACACTTACCCTAACTCTACCCTAACAGTCTACTTATAATCTAATGAGAATTAGTTGGCATGTAGATGCAATGTAACTTAAATTCAACAAACGGACCATCAAAATAAAGTGTGACCGTATTTTTATATTCTGGGTAAGGCATAAGACTAAAAAATGTTCGCCCATTTAAAATTTTTCTTGCCGATAATTCCCATAAAACAGATAAGTAGCCTAAATTGTCTGTCCACAATTTGTACATCTGCGTACCCCTGTTTAAGCAAATCCACTGTTTGTGCGTGCACATGAGAGAGTGACAGCGGTAAAAACAAATATTGGATCAATATTGGAGATACTTTTGCATGCTGGAGGAAGGATGACACCTGACAGCCTGTCTTCATGTTTCAGTTGAAATTGTCAAACATCGAATAAAAAATGCCCATTTCAAAGCACTTCATGGGACTTAAGTTGCAAGGACAATTTTTTTTCATGCCAAAAATCATTATAAGTTAATATAATGTCCCATAAAGACTTTTTTTCTGCAAACATATAAAAATATAATTTTTGATAAGTAATATGCCTCAAGGACATGATTTCTTCAACTTTTAAAGGCAATTTTCTCAATATTTAGAAATTTGTTGAAGCTGCAGATTCCAAAATCACAAATGATTGTATCTTAGCAAAATATCTTTCTACCTTAACAAACCATAAATCAATAGAAAGCTTACAGTGTAGAAAATAAGTATTGAACATGTCATCATTTTTCTCAGAAAACATACTTCTAAAGGTGATGTTGACTTGAAACTTTACCCAGATGTTGGTAACAATCAAAGAAATCCATATAGGCAAACAAAAACAAAACTAATAAGTTTACAAATGAAGTTATGTGTAACAAAATAAAATGACACCGATAAAGGTATTGAAGACATGAAAAAAGGGAAGTGTAGAAAGGGAGTGAAAGCCCAGACAGCAGCTAAAATCTCTCAGTAGTTCTTCAGAAACCCTCTTCCCTTCGTCAGTGTAAAATAATATTAGCTGCTTCAGTCTAACATCTACATTATCAGGATGATGACGATGAATCGAGGGTGGACATTTCAGCAAGACAATGATCCAAAACACAGTGAAGGAGACTCTCTAATGCTTTCAGAGAAAGAAAATCAAGCTGTAGAATGGCCCAGCCAATCACCTGACTTAAAACCAATAGAAAGAACAAAATATAGCTCAGATTTGTTAGACGAGACCCACAGAACCATCAAGATTTTTACACTCTGTTGAAGTCTGTGAAACACTCACACCTGAGCAATTCATGTGACTTAATTCTCTATATGAGAGGCGTCTTTCAGCTGCCATCATCAAAAAAGCCTTTTATAAAGTATTAAATACATTTCAGTAGTTCAGCACTTTCTCTTGGTGTCATTTCATTGTTATTACACAGAACTCATTTTTCAGATTCTTTTGTTTTATTATCATTGTTTGTATTGTTTGGGTTTTTACCAAAATCTGGTTCAACTCCATGTTAACAACAGCTCCTTTTGAAATATTATTCCCAGGAAAAAAACAAGACTTGTTCAGTACTTATTTTCTCCGCTGTATTCAGTTTCTAGATGATTATAAATCTCAATTTCAAAAAACTGACTCTGTGATCCATGGTCACAAATGAGCATCTCAATCTCCTTCGTGGCTCATCATTTTGTGGCAAAATTCATGAGAGGATTTTCAACAATAACAACAAAAAGCATTCTCAGTGCAAAAATTGCAACGAAGTCTTTCACCAGCGACTGTAAATCATTTTGTGGAATGCTTGATGGAATACTGCAGAGATCTCACTGTGTGCAGCACAATGCAGGAAACCTCAGCTGAATGTGCTCAACCTTTGAGCCTTCAGATGGCAATGCATAAAATACAGTCATTCTGTGGCGTTAAATAAAAGCACATGGGCTTAGAAAAACCGCTGTCACTGAACACAGCCTCAGGTGCATCAAGAAATGCAGCATACATCTTTGTTAGCGAAGTAGAAAGCTACACTGTACATCAGCTCTGTGCAGTAAAGGCATTACGGCTTCTCATGGTCAGAGAGTCAAAAAAGACTTGATGCTCTCAGGTCCACGTTTCATATTGATTCTGAGAAAAACGATGTATAAACCTCAATCTTAAAGAACAACGGAAACGAATGTAAACCATTGTCATGGTATGAAGGTGTAGAAATCTTGGAGTGCCACTTGGTCAGATTCAAGACGTGAAGAGATGATGCCGACCCTACAATGACTTGAAGAGATTATGCCAACCACATGAGCTCTTCACAACAAATACACTTCATTGAACATGTATTAATATTATTATTATTATTAGTAGTAGTAGTAGTAGTAGACTGCAGCTCTGCACAAGAAGTTTGGCCAGAGGAGAAATGGTTTTTCCCAACTGAATCTGGTCTCTCAAGTTTTTTTTCCCCTTCACTTTCGTCAATTGGTGAAGTTTGTTCCTCGCCACTGGCTTACTTGGTTTGGGACTTGGATGGATGGATTTGCTTTTCAGTGTTTGGACTTTAATCAGTAAAAATTAAACTAAACTGAACTGAACTACAGCGCATTTACAATGTAGATTTTGTCAAAGCAGCTTAGCATAGAAGTTCTAGTAAATTGAAACAGTGTAGTTCAGTTTTCAGAATTGTGGTTTAATTTTCACTGCTGAAAGTCCAAACACTGAAGAGCAAATCCATCGATGCGCAGTTCCACAAGTCCCAAACCATCACTGTCGCCACTGGCTCACTTGAGGAACAAACTTCACTAATCGACGAAAGTGAAGGAGAAAAACCTTGAGAGAAACCAGGCTCAGGTGGGCACGACCATTTCTCCTCTGGCAAAACTTCCTGTGCAGAGCAGCAGTCTAGGCGCTGGAGCCTGGAGAATGCTGGACATCCATCGTAGAGAAGCTGCAGGTGTGAGTAGGTCACCGGCGGGTGTTCAGATTGGCCCACGGGATCAATGCAGAGACTCGTCTGTAATTGGAGTCTTTCAGGAATCAGTCTTATGCTTTCCACTCCTCCATGACCACCACAACATCTGCTCAGGATATGGCCTGGTCCAGGATTATGGATCCCCTGACATACTGCCATCAAGATTACATCAATCATGAGAAGTCTATAGTTATTAGATCAAGTCTCTGAATGTACAGCATGGTTTTGCAGGCATGGCTTGACCATCCAGATATGTCTCCTATTGATCATCTATGGGACATCATGCAATTGAGGACCACTAATTGTTGAGCTACTGAAGCCTGGTATCTGGTATTGTTAAGCATCTGAAGTCTGGTATATGGTATAGCTGAGCATCTGAAGTCTGGTGTCTGGTATTGCTGAGCATCTGAAGACTGGTGTCTGGTATTGCTGAGCATCTGAAGACTGGTGTCTGGTATTGCTGAGCATCTCAAGTCTGGTATGTGGTATTGTTGAGCATCTCAAGACTGGTGTCTGGTATTGCTGAGCATCTGAAGTCTTGTATCTGGTACTGTTGAGCATCTCAAGACTGGTGTCTGGTATTGCTGAGCATCTAAAGACTGGTGTCTGGTATTACTGAGCATCTCAAGTCTGGTATCTGGTATTGCTGAGCATCTGAAGTCTGGTATATGGTATAGCTGAGCATCTGAAGTCTGGTGTCTGGTATTGATGAGCATCTGAAGACTGGTGTCTGGTATAGTTGAGCATCTCGAATCTGGTTTCTGGAATTTTTGATCATCTCAAGTCTGGTATCTGGTATTGCTGAGCATCTCAAGTCTGGTATCTGGTATTGCTGAGCATCTAAAGACTGGTGTCTGGTATTACTGAGCATCTCAAGTCTGGTATCTGGTATTGCTGAGCATCTGAAGTCTGGTATATGGTATAGCTGAGCATCTGAAGTCTGGTGTCTGGTATTGATGAGCATCTGAAGACTGGTGTCTGGTATAGTTGAGCATCTGAAGTCTGGTATTGCTGAGCATCTGAAGTCTGGTATGTGGTATTGCTGAGCATCTCAAGTCTGGTATCTGGTATTGCTGAGCATCTCAAGTCTGGTATCTGG
Source organism: Danio aesculapii (assembly GCF_903798145.1). Classification (NCBI taxonomy): domain Eukaryota; kingdom Metazoa; phylum Chordata; class Actinopteri; order Cypriniformes; family Danionidae; genus Danio; species Danio aesculapii. Next base: position 28,356,122 of record NC_079459.1, on the reverse strand, counting down.
TATTGCTGAGCATCTCAAGTCTGGTATCTGGTATTGCTGAGCATCTCAAGTCTGGTATCTGGTATTGCTGAGCATCTCAAGTCTGGTATCTGGTATTGCTGAGCATCTCAAGTCTGGTATCTGGTATTGCTGAGCATCTCAAGTCTGGTATTTGGTATTGCTGAGCATCTCAAGTCTGGTATCTGGTATTGCTGAGCATCTCAAGTCTGGTATCTGATAATGCTGAGCATCTCAAGTCTGGTATCTGGTATTGCTGAGCATCTCAAGTCTGGTATCTGGTATTGTTGAGCATCTCAAGTCTGGTATCTGGTATTGCTGAGCATCTCAAGTCTGGTATTTGGTATTGCTGAGCATCTCAAGTCTGGTATCTGGTATTGCTGAGCATCTCAAGTCTGGTATCTGATAATGCTGAGCATCTCAAGTCTGGTATCTGGTATTGCTGAGCATCTCAAGTCTGGTATCTGGTATTGTTGAGCATCTCAAGACTGAAAAAAATTAGCTTGTAAAACTTTAGTTTTAGTTTTAGAATTAGTATCAATAATTCCCACACAAGTAAATGTGGTAACTAAAAGGAACGACATCGAAATCAGATGTTTATATTTTATATACTTTATATAATTTATATTTTATATACAATTGTTAGTTGCTTTGGACAAAATCATCTGCTAAATGACTAATTGTAAATGGGAAATATTTACAGAATACCCTTTGTTTGGTTGGTGAAAACACTGGAAATCCTTTCTTTGTACTTTTGTCAATTAAGTAAAGCCTAAAGGTATAGTTTACCCAATAATTGTTATTCTACCATCATTCACTCAGCTTTCACTTGTTAAACCATTTTGAGTTGCTTTTATTGCACACAACTGATCAAAGCGTCCACTGACTTCCATAGTCATTTGTTTCCTACTATAGAAGTCAATGTGTGCCACAACCAGCGTTCTTCATGAGATCTTTTGTGATATCTTCATGATATTTTACGATGAGGCAATTTTCATCTTTCTCTTTAACAAGAATTTTACTGCATTTTACAAAATGTCCCGACCATATTGTAATGTTGCTTTATAGATGTAGAATGTGTACTGAGCTTGTGCTAATACCATACAGTCACCCCAGTGTGTTAAATGAATAATAGAAGTCAATGGATTGTGGTTTTACTTGTACTTTGTCCTGAAGCATGTCTATCTTTCAGCCGGTGGACAGCAGACCGGTCAGCTTCCCGTCGCTGCTTAGTCACATGACCTCCACCATCCTCAACCACGAGGTGCTGGCACTGCCCGTGTTGCCCAGGAAACATGGCGTGCCACCCATGAGAACCTTCGCCCCATTGGCTGGCACGCTGCCCTGCGACTTCCACCTGCTGAACCTCAGGAGTATCCAAAGCCCGGTAAATGAAAGCCCTGAGAAGAAAAAAAATAGTGTGTCAGTATCGATTTCGGCTGCTGTGAAACTGATGAGGACTTGAGTTCGTAATGAGAAAAAAAGTGTTCAGACTTCAAGTGTTGTGGATCTTGTGGTCTGCTGGTTTTTATTGTGGATGTGTTTGGAGGGGGGGGGGGGGGGGGAGGGTGCTTTTTATTGACTTTTATTTGGTTTTCTATTATTCTTTTTTCCAGCAGGACGCTCACTCTCCATCTCCGTATATGGCTTTGCTGCTGCACAGACTGGGCCTGGACTGTGGTCTGGAGCCGCAGAATCCTGGTTTCAACTGCACCACCACACAAGGCCAGGTTAGAGTTTTATTATTCTATTTTACTAAAACATATGAAGCATATATCATGTGTATATAATACGGATGCACCAATAATTGTAATTTGCCAATAAAAAACGATTTATGCTTTACCCAGAATCTAAAAATACATATAAACACATTTAGATCATTTACTTTACTCATTACTATTGGACTGTGAAGAGACTTTCAACCAGCACAACAAAAAAATGTTTCTGAAGACAAGACTGCAATCACCTAATGTAAACAAGCACAACTTTGAATTTTAATGATGCATTAATAAATGTTAAAATATGATTCATAAATGCTGTACAAGACTTGTTAATTATTAGTTTATGCTATGTTATAACCTTATTGTAAAGCATGACCCGATTCTCATGCGTTTAAAAAAACTTTCAACTACACCTACTCCATATTACTTTTGAGTTGAGTCCTGTTCAGCTAAAATGACGAGGCCTAAAACATGTGTGGATGCTTGTAGTTTCGCCTAGAAATGTGTGGATGTTTTTGTAGGTCTGAAAAGGGCTATATTTAGTCCTTCTGAATCTGAGTCTGTGATCTCTCTCTCTCTCTCTCTCTCTCTCTCTCTCTTTCATAGCTCTCCGTTTCTGGGTTGTTCCGTGGGCTGGATCTCCAGCTCCTGCAGCCCATGTCTCTGTCTCTGATGCACTCTCAGCCTCCGCTCTCCAACGACTCCTCCGTCAGTCTGGAGCCAATGGAGATCTCCGCCTACAAGCTCAAGCTGTGCTAGAACCATGCTGCTCCAGAACCGGGCTCTCCGGGTGGACCCTTGGAACCTGTGCGAAAGCATAGAGATCCACAATTGGATGAGCAGCGAACTCTTTTTGGAGATGGTTGATCCAGACTTAATGTATCCAAATCAACATGAAGGCGCTCAATAAAGGGGAGAAATAAAAACAGAGAGCGTTCCAGCCAAAGTCAGATTTGGTAGCCGGGCCGGGTGTTGAGATAAGAATGTCCGTACATTTTTTTGTTTTGTTTTTTTGGGGGAGATTTTATCAGGCAGAGCGCTGATCAGTCAACATCTTCTTATTCCAGCAGAGCCCACCATTGTTTTTTTGTTTCCTTTTTGTCTTTGGCTGGAACCTGCTGACCGTTTCTCATTCTTTCTTTTTATATATCATCCCTGGAGTTCGTACTATATGTAAATAGTCTCCAAAAAGCTACACACACACACACAGCTGGATCTATACAAAACTGTGGGACTCAGTGCAATATGGGAAGCTTCTCTTTGGCGTTTTTTCTTTCTCCATTTCCGTTTGTTTTTCCACTCCTCAGGCCTTGGGAGCTACGCTTGAATCTGTCTCATTGTTTGAGCGCACGCCGTTCTTTTTATTTGTTTATCTCTCTACTGTGTGGACGATTCTGCCTACACTCGGCGGCCGCGTGTATGTGTGTTTTTTTTTTTCTTTCTATGAATGTCAATCACCACGCTCGGCCTGTGAAGGCTGTCAATGCTGCGGCATTTACAGATCTCTTTCTTTCATTACGGCTTGCAACACTTTGACAGCAAAAGATGTCCATGAGCCTGCGGCAGTCAAGGGCTGTGGCTTGCTGTCATTGGTTGGTTATTTAGTCGGCTACGACTCGAAATCACTAACCTTTTCCCTTCCCAGATCTTCTGTTTTAGAATATCTGCAATACATTTCCATTACTTTTGACCACTTTTCCTCGATCTGGCACAGCAGAATCCCGCCGAATGTGTGCTTGGTCATATTATATGCAGATTTGAGCCTTCTTGGGGATCAGATTTCCGAGTTATGCAGAGTTGGTCTTATTTCAAGACTTGGATCGGTCTACGAGCTTACCTAGACTTCAATACATGTGCTAGATAAACAGTATTTTCAGGTAATCGCAGCTTGTATCCAGTTGTACAGGTACCATCGTGGGTATCTTTAAGCTCCTGGGCTCATATTTAACCAATTTCCCCTCATGAAAATGCGTTCATGCCTTATCTGGTGGTAGGAAACCCATTCGTGATGTGTAGCAGAGCCATCTCAGTCATCTCGTCTGGCTTTTGTCTGCGGTGTTCGGGTCTTTCGTTGATTTAGTAGGTTGATTTTCTTTTTCTTTTCCATCTTCTGTTAACTAATAACCTAGCTGTGGGTTGGTTATTTTGACAAGTTTTCCATAATCTGGCATAGCAGCAATCCACAGACTGTGCGCTTTGATTGGTTATTTGGTGAGTAATGACTTTTCCTTCTCCATCTTCTGTTAACTAATACTGAACTAGCTGTGAATTAACAGCAATCCACAGACTGCGCATTGTCGTACTAATATTTAAGACTTTTTAAATTCAGTTTGGGATCAGATGTCCAACATATGCAGCGTTACTTGTCTTATTTCATCTTAGATCAGTCTACAGGCTTACCCCGACATCCAAACATTGGTAAATTCAATAGATATACAGTATTTTCAGGTAATCGCAGCTCGAATATGATTGTAAAGGTATCAGTGTTGGTATCTTTGGGCATCTCCACTTAGATTTAGCCAATTTCCCCAGATAAAAACTGATTTAGGGCTTATCTGGTTGTAGGAAACCCATTCGTGATGTGTAGCATAGCCATCTCAGTCGTCTCGTCTGGCTTTTGTCTGCAGTGTTCAGGTGTTTCGTTGATTGGTTATTTAGTAGGTTTTGACTTTTTTTTTTCCGTTTTCAGTTAACTAATATTGAACTAGCTGTGGATCATCCAAAACATTTTTCTTGTTTTGTTATTTGGACCATTTTTCATAATCTGGCATCGCAGCAATCCACAGGCTGTGCACTTTGATTGGTTATTTGGTAGGTTATGACTCTTCCTTCATCTTCTTTTAACTAATACTGAACTAGCTGCGAATTAAAAGCAATCCACAGAATGTGCGCATTGTCGTACTAATATTTGAGACTTTAAATCCAGTTTGGGATCAGATGTCCAACATATGCAGCGTTACTTGTCTTATTTCAGCTTGGATCAGTCAACAGATTTACCCAAACATTGGTAAATTCAATAGATTTACAGTTATTTTATTAGGTAATCGCAGCTTGAATATGGTACAAGTATCATAAGGTACCAGTGTTGGTATCTTTGGGCATCTTCAATCAGATTTCCCCACACAAGGACTTATTTAGGGCTTATCTGGTTGTAGGAAATCCATTCGTAATGTGTAGCAGAGCCATCTCCGTCATCTCGTCTGGCTTTTATCTGCAGTGTTCAGGTCTTTCGTTGATTGGTTATTTAGTAGGTTTTGACTTTTCCTTTTCCGTCTTCAGTTAACTAATATTGAACTAGCTGTGGATCATCCAAAACACTTTTCTTGTTTTGTTTTTTGGACCTATATTCTTTTTTTCTTCATTTTTTCTTTGTCGTACTAATATTTGAGCCTTTATAAATTTAGTTTGGGATCCGATGTCCAACATATGCAGTGTTATTTGTCTTATTTCATCTTAGATAAGTCTACAGGCTTCCTCCAAACATTGGTAAATTCAATAGATTTACAGTTATTTCAGGTAATCGCAGCTCGAATATGATTGTAAAGGTACCAGTGTTGGTATCTGCTCTCAGATTTAGCCAATTTCCCCACACAAGAACCCATTTAGGCCTTATCTGGTTGTAGGAAACCCATTCGTGATGTGTAGCAGAGCCATCTCAGTCATTCCTTCTGGCTATTTGTCTGTCGCCTCGGACAATTTCCAGCATAAAATTTCTGCTGTCTTGTCTGTCTGTCAGCTTGTCGTGTCGTCTCGCCCAGGAAAACCTGTACTGCTCTCTCTCTCTGATTGAAATAACAGAACAAAAATACTCTCACTTCTCTGACTTTCAACTCCAGCCTGATTATCTCTGTGTAGCGCACCACGTCCATTTACATCAGTCAGGCCATCAGGCGGCTTCTCCGGCTAATCAAGTTCCCGGAGTAGCGTCTTATCAGGAAGATAATTCCCCCGCAGGAGGAACTCCCAGTGCGGGAGTGCCAAATGTCTGTCCGATTGCTTTGGAAGAGATTCAGGCTCGCTCGCTGCTGTAATTCGGTATGATTCATATTCCCCATCTGTGCATTTCACATATATGCTTTCCATTCCGACAGATCTCTTTTTGTTAGATGTCCTTTATTTGTGTCGTATGTTCTGAGATGGAAATCACTTCCTTTTTTGGTTACTTAAGAAAATGGAGAGGTTAATTTATTGTTTGGTTTTGTTTACTTTAGGAGTGCGTTCATAAAAAATGACTCGTGAAAGCAAATGCAAAGACATTAAAGTGGACGTTTAATAAAGATCACACATGGAGAAAAACAAAAAGTGGTTGTGATTGATATCTTGTATTCTCGGGCAAGTCACATTGCAATAATTTGGGTTGCTGCAATATGAATATAATTTTCATGATTTGAATAGCTTTATTTGGAAATATTTCATTCATTTAGATCAGGGGTGGCCAAACGTTTTCTTATAAATGGCCGAAAACCAAACTTGATTGATTGGATGTGGGCCGAATGCCAGACTGAATATTTCACACTGTATTAAATTAAATTTTCCCTGGGTAATTTCCTAATTTATTAGCTAATTTTAATATCAAAGAACTAGAAAACGTTGCTTTAAAATTGTTTTTTTCACTATGTATTTTTGGCCTTTTTGCCTTTATTAGCTAGGACAGTATTGAGACAGGAAGCGAAGTTGGAGAGAGAGTGGGGTAAGGAAGGGAAATGTCCTCGAGCCGGTATTCAAACTCGGGCATGCCCTCACGTGCTACTGCACCATATGTCGATGCGCTAACCATTAGGCTATTGCGCCGAAAGAAAATGTTGCTTTAAATCATATTGACTAAGCAGGATAATTATTTAACATTTTATAATAAACCTTTTACAGCGAAAACATACAGTAAACAATCTCATTTATAATACAATGGAGTTCAGTGCTGAAAACACTAGTCAACACTAGTCAGCCTTAGCCTTGATTTGCTTGCTGATGTCTTGTGAAGTTGACAGTTTTTACATTTTAAAAGTCTGATTCATTTACAACATATAAATTCTGTTGGCTTTTTTGTAGCTCAGCAATAAAGCAACAAAACAAAGGCAGGTTATATGCAGGAATCCTAAAGGAAATTTCAATACCTTAAGACTTTTTAAAGAACTTCTCAGAAAAATGTAAGACCTCATCGCAACTTCAAGTTCTAATCAGTATCAAACCTTTAACTTAACAAACAGTTGTTAATAAGCAGTTGTAGTTAAATAAATCAATGGAACCAAGCAGGTAAAATCGGAAGAAACAAAGCTTAAATTACGTGGTTGTTTTTAGCGACATGCTTCAGCCACTGTTTAAACTCCTCTTTCTCTAATCAGGAGTACGCAAACTTTCATCATCCCATTTTGTCTGTTTCACTCTGGTTTGGCTACATGTGGAGAGCGTCTCCTCACCTTCCCACGTTTGTCGCAAATTACATGAAATCACTGACAACTCCTGGACAGAGGAGCTTGGAACCTCGTAGATAGAGGAAAATAAATATATGTATGCTTTTTCGGAGTCAAACACTTTGGACAACGCTTGAACAAAATTTAAGACTTCATAAAAACGAGATTAAGACTTTTTAATACCTTTTAAGTTACTTAATTTTCCTCATAATTGATTTATCAACTTTTAATACTTTTTAAGACCCTGCGGACACCCAGAAAGGGTTACCTTAAAACTGAAACCACTATCTATGTCACAGAAATTCACCCCAACCACCTCCTCATCATTCTCCCTCTCTTTTCAGATGGGATGGTGGGCCAAGTCAAAGGTTACCAACTTTGGCCCGCGAGCCTTAGTTTGAGCATCTATGATTTAGATCGACTGGGATTATCAAGTCTTTTTTTTTCTATGATGCGGTTCATCATATAATAAAATAAATTGCATGCATATATATATATATATATATATACACACACAACAGAGCAAAAATAAAATAATGCTTTATGGTTTTCTGCAGAACTTAACAGTATTTAAGTACAGAAATTGAATCAAATGTAAAATAACATGCTCATTATAATTTTTTTATATTTAATATTTTGTTTAAGCTTTATTAAATATTCTAATATTGCAATGTGATTATTGCAGATACCAGTGTTGGGTGTAATTAGTTGTAATTAGATTACTTTTCCACAGAAATACGATCCCAGTTGTAAGAGCAACAAATCATAACTTGACTTCTAGTTGTTCATTTGGAAAAGTGGCAGTAGGTAGATTTATCTGATGAATCATCTGTTTAACTGCATCCCAATCATCACAAAAACTGCAGAAGACCCATAGACTAATTACCGTGTTTGTAAACATTCAGGATGCACGTGCAAGGAGGTGGCAGAAAAAAACCGGGAGCTCTAGCATTTACAGCGAGGGAATGACATCCGATGCAGTACAGAGTTTGTTGTTGTCTTAGAAAAATCCAAGTGATTTTACAAGAGCAAGGCTAAAGGCCTACAAGTCTTTGGATGCCAACAATGTTGTTCTGTGTGGTCAAAAACCAAGATTCTGCCTATAGCCAAAGACAAGGAAAGAAGACGGAACTGTCCAAGGCCTTGGTAATGAGACCTCAACAAGCAAAACGACTGCATTCTGACAGAGAACAGCACCTGTACGGCAGGGTATGTGAACTTACACATAGAGGTAAAGTTGGTTTTATTTTCGCACATTCAGACTTTCTCCTTAATAATACAATTTCATAAAAGTATTATTTGCAAACTCTAAATAGCGAAATAATATTAGCGGCCAATGACTATCAAAGTACAACATTGTTTATAGTCAAATAAACTGTTAATGTTGTTTTCAAGTCACACTTGCAGGTTATTTCAGACCGAATATTCAGAGTGTCGTGGTAAACATAGGGAGTGTCTTACAAGTTGTCACTGAATGAATGTTTGAATATAAAACCAATTTTACCTTTCACGTTTCATTCTTAGCACTCAGTGTCCGCAGTTTAATTAACCATATGTAACTGTTTTTGCTGAAATCATTTCTGCAATCAAAAACGAGTGATGTGTTTATAAAGCATTGCAGTTCTCATGTCATATCAGGTAAGCTCACGCTGAGTCGAGAATTTTTAATTAGGTCGTCACTTCATTCAGCTCCCTTTTAGCCAAAGATGTCTGCAGTTGGCATTAAAGCAGTGTGGTGTATGGTAAAAGTTAAGTTTCGAATTTGGCATCCTACCGCACAACACAACATTTTTACTATTGCAGCCTGTCTTTTTTTTTTTTTTTGCTACCGGGGACCCGTGTGACGTAGGTTGGAAATTGGTCTTTTGGAACCAGCATTAACCCAAGATTCTAACAGAAATCAGTCAAGTTTGGTGAAGGAAAAAATCATAATTTGGGGTTAAATTCAGTATGGGGGCGTGAAAGAGAGGTCTGCTGAGTGGATGGCAACATCAACAGCCTGAGGTATCAAGAGATTTGTGCTGCCCATTACATTACAAACCACAGGAGAGGGTAAATTCTTTAGCAGGATAGCGCTCCTTCTCATCAAAGTTCCGGAAAGCAGAGAAGGTCAAGGTGGTCCAGGATTGGCCAGCCCAGTCACCAGACATGAACATTATTGAGCATGTCTTGGGTGAGATGGATGGCATTGAAGATGAATCTAAAGAATCTTGGTAAACTCTGGGAGTCCTGCAAGAACGCTTTCTTTGCCATTCCAGATGACTTTATTAATAAGTTATTTGAGTCATTGCAGAGATGTATGGATGCAGTCCTCTAAGCTCATGGGACTCGTACACAATATTCATTCTGTTTCCACTGCAGCATGACTTTATATTCTATACTGTACATTATTTCTGTTAAGTGACAAGACTTTTGTCTAAGCAAAGTCAGACCTTACTGTTCTAATTAAAGAATTCATCAACTGATGAATTGACCAAATGATCAACTAAAAGTCAAATTATTATAGCACTTACAACTGAGATCGACGACAAGACATCTGTTAGGTAGTGTAAGGCAGTGTTTCCCAACCCTGTTCCTGGAGGCACACCAACAGTTCATGTTTTGGATGTCTCCCTCATCTGACCCATTAACTTCAGGTTTTGGAGTCTCTTCTAATGTTCTGATGAGTTGTTTTTGGTGTGTTTGATTAGGAAGAGGATGAAAATGTGTACTGTTAGTGTGCTTTCAGGGACAGGGTTGGGAAACTCTGCATTAGAAGAGACTCCAAAACCTGAAGTTAATGGGTCAGATGAGGGAGACATCCAAAACATGAACTGTTGGTGTGCCTCCAGGAACAGGGTTGGGAAACACTGGGATTACTTTTTATTTTTGGGTAATTAAATGTTTGTTTAAAGACTGTTCATAAATTCAACAGTTCTGGATTAAGAGAAGCAGAGTAAATTACTGAGCATGCTTGAGAAACTATGAACAAAGTCAGATATTCATGTCAATATTATGGTATGTATGAAATATAGTGTCATCACTTTGAAATGTTTTGATACATACAGTATAATGTATATACTTAGCGTTTTTTTTAATGCGTCATTGAGATTTATAATGCATATAAGCCTTGAATTTTAAGTTGTGTTAAGAAAATTCATTTAATTACTTATTGAGTAATTTTTCAGACACAGTAATTAAAATTGTAACTTAAATACAATTTTAATGATGTAATTAATTACTTTTTTGAAGTAACTTACCCAACACTGGCAGAAACACTCATTGCTATATCGATGCTCAAATGAAATGTTGTTCAGCCCTGTATTTGGATTTAGACGTTATGGCAGTCCTATGAAAGGCAGACAGGGGGCAGTAGGGAGTTGTCTGCCATTTATTGTGGCTGAAAGGCGTGGGGTGTGAAATGTAGAGTTCAGTTAACAAAAGCTCACAGGAGATGCTGCTTTTACATCTAAACACCCCTTCGCGATAGCCGGGATATCGGGTACTTATTTACCAGAGAGCCTTTGTAGAGAACTAAAAGAAAACCCGCCGTTGTCCTTTCACACAGGCTGACAGCTCTACTGAAGTCAGGCTCTTTTTGTTGTTTGGATGTTTTTTTAGATGCCCTTTCACGCTCAGCCGAGACCAGATTGGGTTTCCCTACGCATCAGACGGGGTTTGTGCGCTAAAAGGGCGACGTTGCTCTATGAGGCCAGACATTTGAGAAAGAGGCCATTCTTCTTAATAAGTCTGAGGGCTGAGACGGCAATAAAACTCAATCTCGCCGCTGACGACTTTAATAAGATGAGAGAGCCGCTGATAGAGATGGAGACGCTTTTGAGGGATTAGTTAAGACAAAGATGAAAATACTGTCAGATTTACTCACCCCACGTGCTGCTTGTGACTTGTATAACTTCATTTCAGAGGTGGAGCACGAAAGGAGATGCTATGAAGAATGTCCAAGCTGCATTTCCCATGCAGTGATGTGAAAACAGAGACTGTGAGGAGACAAACTTTAAAAATGACCAAAAAACTCAAAGTAATTCATAACTGTATTCTGAAACGTTATGTAAAATAACCATCGATGACTTAAAGGACAGCACATACACAAATATGCTTCATTAAACATGTACACATAGACATCACCTATATGCGGTAAAGTCTAGATCGGATACGCAGCCAGCCGGAAGTGCGATATGTACATTAATTATAATAGCATTTTTTATGACACTATATAACAATAATTAATATTTTTACAGCACAGTGACGGTTGGGGTGGGGGTAGGCGTTAAAAAAATACTATTTATTGGGTAATTTAATAGATAACATAAATAATACTCGGCACAACTGCTGTTTTAATTTTACTGTGACGATTGGGCTTAGGGTTGGGGTAGAGGTTGGCGTTAAAAAATACAATTTATTGGGTAATTTAATAGATAACATAATATATACTCTGTACAACTACTGTTTTTACGTTACTCTGAAGATTGGGTTTAGGGTTGGGGTGGGGGTAGGCGTTAAAAAAAACAATAAATGGGAAATTTATACAACTCAATTCACCTTTATTTGTATAGCGCTTTTACAATGTAGATTGTGTCAAAGCAGCTTCACATAGAAGATCATAGTAAATTGAAACAGTGTAGTTCAGTTTTCAGTGTTTAAATTCAGTTTAGTTCAATGTGGTTTAATGATCACTACTGAGAGTCCAAACACTGAAGAGCAAATCCATCGATGCGCAGCTCTACAGATCCTGAACCATGCAAGCCAGTGGTGACAGCGATGAGGAAAAAGCTCCACCAATTGGCGAAAGTGAAGATTTAAAAAACCTTGAGAGAAACCAGGCTCAGGGGCTATTAGTTTTACTCTATCTTAGTGCTGCATTTGACACTTTAATAAATAATATAAATAATTCTCATTGACGTCCGACCTGCAACCATATCCGATCTTGCAACAACCCCTATATACCTGACAAAAGTCTCAACAAACACACAACGTTCCCTCAACGTTAAGACCATCCTACAACGTTGTACCAACTTTGTAAGAAGATTGAGGATCTATGTTGTTGCTGAAGGTTGTCACAAAGGTGTCATAATGTTGCCATTTAAACGGCCGTTGCTTTAGGTTGTGTTAGGCTGCATGGGCGACCACTGTACAACATTTACTCGTCATCAATGAATCATTTAAATTTCAACAGACCGTTCAGCGTCTCATTCAACAACGACCGAGGAGACGTGAGTATTGCTTTATTTCTTTTTGCTAAATAAGACATCAGTGGTCATTTGTGTAGTCATGTTGTGTCAAGCTCTTATCTATCCTCTAGTTCACTGCCTATTTTGACTTATGGCTGCTGTGGATCCATCTCTGAAACTGGTTTCTCTGTTGGCTTTGTTTCTGTCTCTGACTGCTTTCTCCATACAAACAACTACGCCTGATCTTCGACTGCATTCCCCGGTCTGCTGTACTGTCCAGTCCAGATGCATTTTAAGGGTCTGCATTTTAATTTGCTTTCTTGCTTGTTTTTAATTTAGCCTATCGTTTTATTTTGATTATTTATAGTTAATTATTTAATATAATCGAAGCATTATTTTATACTGTGTGCTTATAATAGATGTGTAGTGTATGTATTAAATGTTGTGAAAAATATAATAAAGTTTGATTATACATTTGTGTGGCATTTTTACACTTAAAAGTTTACACATGCAGTTGATTAAAAAAAACAATATTTAATATTAAGCATTACTGGAAAAGAATTACTGCTTATCCTGTATTTTAGGCAGTATTGATAAACTGAAAAGGAAAATGAATGTCACACGACAATGTTCCTACAGCCTTTTCACGCCTTACATTTCTACGTTGTAACAATGTAGCGAGCACGTAAGTGGCGACGTTGCCTTTGAAAAAATACAATGTTGTACAGACATCGCTTCAACGTAGATGTGTTTGTTGGGTTGTTGCCTATCCAAGCTTTAAGAACAACATAATAACTTGACTTCTTGTTGGTCATTTGGTATTAGAAGTGGCTTATATGAAAAGCAAAGGCCTCTAGATTACGCTTATTTTACCGACATAAAATATGAACAGGTCTTAATTATTAATTCTTTAGTTAGAACAGTAAGGTCTGACTTTGCTTAGACAAAAGTCTTGTCACTTAACAGAAATAATGTACAGTATGTAATATAAAGTCATGGTGCAGTGGAAAAAGAGTGAATATTTTGTACGAGTCCCATGAACTTGGAGGACTACATCCATACATCTCTGCAATTACTCAAATCACTTATTAATAAAGTCATCTGGAATGGCAAAGAAAGCGTTCTTGCAGGACTCCCAGAGTTCATCAAGATACTTTAGATTAATCTCCAATCCCTCCTCCATCACCTTACCCCAAACATGCTCAATAATGTTCATGTTTGGAGACTGGGCTGGCCAATCCTAGAGCATCTGACCTTCTTTGCTTTCATGAACTTTGATGTGGAGCTGAAGTATGAGAAGGAGAGCTATCCTGCCGAAGAATTTGCCCTCTCCTGTGGTTTGTAATGTAATGGGTAGGCCCACACGGAATCTGAGCCCGCAGATTTTTAGCCCATCATTAATTCTGTTTATTTACTTGAGTAAACATGTGTAAATCTATATTTATTCAGTTTTTAAATTAATTACAGTAACATTATTGACTAATATGAAAATGTTCATCTGATTTATGTACAATGCAGTCTTGTAGTAGATATATTATATTAGAGACTTGCTTTGTTTACCAAGATAAGTGGATCTAATTAGATTTGCATTTCAACATTAAATAAAAGTTAAAAATATATTATTTTACATATTAAGATTTTAGTTATGATACTCTCAAAATAATTCCACAGAAACTCGCAGATTTTTACCACAATTCTCAGCACAAATAACAAAAAATGTTCGCAGATGGTAATGGGCAGCGTAAAGGTCTTGATACCTCAGACTGTTGATGTTGCCATCCATTCTGCAGATCTCTTGCACGCTCCCATACTGAACGTTACCCCAAACCATGATTTTCCTTCACCAAACTTGACTGATTCTGTGAGAATCTTGGGTCCATGCTGGTTCCAATAGGTCTTCTGCAGTATTGGTGATGATTGGAATGCAGTTCAACAGATGATTCATCTGAAAAATCGGCCACTTTTCCAAATGATCTATTAGAAGTCAAGTTATTATTTGTTGACCTTACAACTGAGATTGGCAACAAAACTTTTGTCAGATGTTGTAGACTTATGCTTTCATTGTTTATTAAATCTTATAGTTTTTATTTTGGTGAAAAGCAACAAGGAAACTCTTCATGTGAAAATGCTTCAGCTTAGTTGATAATGGATTTAAACACATCTCAAACTTTATCAGCCTACACATCAATGTCATTACAACACACCCTTTAGATTGAAATAATTGCGTATTCGGAGGCATTGTCAGAATTATTAAGTTTTCATCAGCCAACTGGCACTAGCAGTTTTTTTATATTCTTGCCAATGCTTTCATTCTCATTCAGTGCATGGCATGTGTTAATTGTAGACACTGTTTGTCATTATAATGTTGATGTTTATTAGCGTCAGCAGCGGTTTTGTCATCTAATGCTTAAAAAAGCTGAGACTCTGGTGGTTTGTCTGTCCAGCTACTGACTTTGTAGCTTAATAACTTTTAAAATAATGTTATATGGGTGGCTCAGTGGTTAGCACAGTCGCCTCATAGCAAGAAGGTCGCTGGTTCGAGTCCCGGCTGGGCCAGTTGGCATTTCTGTGTGGAGTTGGCATGTTCTCCCCATGTTGGTGTGGGTTTCCTCCAGGTGCTCCGGTTTCCCTCACAGTCCAAAACATGTGCTATAGGTGAATTGGGTAAGCTAAATTGGCTGTAGTGTATGTGTGAATAAGTGTGTATGGGTGTTTCCCAGTACTGGGTTGCAGATAGAAGGGCATCCACAGTGTAAAACATGTTGGATAAGTTGGCAGTTCATTCCGCTGTGGTGACCCCTGATTAATAAAGCGACTAAGCCGAAGGAAAATAAATGCATAGTGTAATATGGTTACCATTCTTGGTGTGAATGGCCAGTTAAAATTCCTTAAGCACAAAGGTTGTGTGTTCATTTCGAAAATGGCAGCATGAACATTATTCAAAACATCTTATACGCTCCACAGAAATACCCATTCCCCTGCAAAAAGATCAAAGCATTTTTGTAAGCGAGCGAATAAACGATGGGCTTATTACGGAATTAAGCTGAATTGAAAAGCAGCTCATCTGATAGTCTCATTGAAGTGTTGAATAAACATACTCACACCAGCTCCCGTATATATTTCACTTCAGATGCTTCGGTTCAAACAAACCAGCACCACCTACTCCTCCTGAATGCCAGCAGACCTGAAAAGATTTTTTTTCTTCTGTTTAGCCTCGTCTCAGAGAATGACAAACACATTATATCACCCAAAATTCAGCCTATAGCATCGTTTCAAAAGAACAAAAATAGTGGAAAAATAAAACAATTACTGACAGAATCTAGGATAGACCAAGAGTCCGTTCTTCGTACCTCGCTTAAATGATATAAGATCATTTGGCAGATCTGGGATCTTTTAATCTTGGTAACTGATCTCTGGATAATTTGGTTCTTCAAACAAATTAGTGAATCAGATTAAAATGTCTGGATGAACTGATCTGAGGTCACTGCCTGTGTTGTGAAGTACAGATCTATCGATCCTCGAAAGCATGATCAGCAATGCAGCGATTGGCTGATGGCGCAGCAGCATAATGACATCGTCTGATTAATTTTCAGTTATCCATGTGAGCAAAATTATCTAAAATTCGTAGTAAACGGTTTGTTACATGTGCTATGCAATAGCTTTCTACATTTGTTGTGGGTTGCAGGCTTTACACTTTCATGTGTCGAGAGTATTTGGCAATTTATTTAGTTTTAACGTTTTAGATTGGATTTTCTTTACTATACTAGCCTAGGCCTAGTTTCTTAATTGGCGTAAAGAATTTTAATTAATTTTGCATCACAAAAGCATTTAGATATTGGTAAAGGTGTCTGCAACGTTTGCAAAGCATCAAATCACCGGCATATTAGCTGTCAAAACATGTGCATGACTGTACAAATTATTATTCCGTTATAAAAACCCCACAAACAAACAAACAAACAAACAAACAAACAAACAAAAACAGTATATACATACATACATACACATACACAGAATTATTAGCCCCTTTTAAATTATTTTTCCTTTTTTAAATATTTCCCAAATGATGTTTAACAGAGCAAGGAAATTTTCACAGTATGTCTGATAATATTTTTTCTTCTGGAGAAAGTCTTATTTGCTTTACTTCGGCTAGATTAAAGGCAGTTTTTAATGTTTTAAAAATCATTTTAATGTCAAAATTATTAGCCCCTTTAAGTTATATATTTTTTGATAGTCTACAGAACAAACCATTGCTAAACAATAACTTGCCTAATTACCCTAACCTGCCTAGTTATATATATATAAAAACACTCACAGGACATTCATTTGGACAACTATGTGGATATATTAAATAGTTCACTCAAAAATACACATAGAGAGACTTTCACTTTAACTTCACGCATACAGTAGTTTGTGAATGAACAGACTGAAGTATACGCAAGCATGAGGCTGTTTTTGCACCGAGTTTGAAGTAATCAATCAGAGAACAAGAGTATATAGTATAGTATAGTATAGTATAGTATAGTATAATACTGAGAGTTAATTTTAATCCCACCTGCAGGATCGCTGAGGCCCACTATTGGTCCACCGGTTGAGAACCCCTGCTGTAGACTATCGAAAAAAAAATTAAATTTTAAACCGCTTGTATTCTAGCTGAAATAAAACAAATAGGACTTTCTCCAGAAGAAAAAAAATATCAGACATACTGTGGAAATTCCCTTGCTTGGTTAAACATAATTTGGGAAATATTTAAAAAAGAAAAAAAAAAAAAATTCAAAGGGGGTCTAATAATTCTGACTTATTGCTCAACTGTATATACACTTACTATGTTCTGAGAGCTGAGCGGCTTATTTTAATGTTCTTAGACATATGAAGGTAAGTGTCCAAAGGTCTCTCTCACACACACACAACACTCCATATAAAAGCCAGAAACAAAGCTTTTTTTGCACTGCAACTGTAGATCAACAGTAAAAATTGCCAATTGTACCTCTTCCCCACAGGGAAAACCACCAACAATCAACAACGCATGATTATATGGTGTCTTAGCAATCAAAAAATATATTATAATGAAAATTAATGGGGCAAAAACAGCCACTAACATAACAAAAGGGTAGTCAATTTGCCCAAAGTGAATTAAGTTTTTGAAAACTTTCAAAGCATTTTCCCAAAATATCTGTCAAAACCAAAAATCCAAAAATCATTTCACTGTGCTGAAACACTAATTGTTTCTATTGTGCTGCGCTAATTATTTTCTGTGTTCTCTATTTCCACCTGGGGATGCCCATCCCGAGGCCTCTAGAGACATTTATGGGGATCCAAGACCTGTGAAGAGATGATGCCAACCATCGAGGACAACACATCCACTCAATACGCTTCATTAAACATGTACACATGTACATCACATATATATAGGTTAATGATGTCTGTATATAATAACTTAAATTTGATTGTAATTTTAACTTAATTTGATTAATGCAATAATGTGCACCTTTTGTAAAGCTGCTTTGAAACAATAATTATTGATAAAAAGCGCTTTACAAATAAACTTGAATTGAATAGAAACCCAGAGAAACTTGTAACCAAATTAAGACTCAAATTCCACCCCAGGGTGGAGGAAAACATCCCCAACAACAGCGCACAAGGGTTAAGAAATTGAGTCTACGGTGCAGATGTAAAAATACAACAGGGCAAACTGACATCTGTGCTTATTCTATTTGTCAAAGAGAGCCATTTGTTGCATTAGTAGTCTGACGGCGAATCAACGGAAGCGTTGGTGGAAATATAGTCCTATATTTCCCTTAGAAGAGCAGTGAAGATGAGAAACAACATGACAACACTCTCACGAGTAGCCGGACCATCCATATTTCTGCCTTATTGCTCGATTAGTATGTACACAGCCGCCTCAGTCTCACTTATAATGCCAAGTAGGCAGAAGCTTCCAGTGTTGAATATGAGATCCCGTTTCCTCCCAGCTGAACTAATTATGGAAAGCATTTTAAATGTGCCATTTCCATAAACTAGATCTCTCCTCCCTCTTCAGGGAGCTGGAACCAAAAACTTTTTTTTTTTTTTTCCCTTCTTCCTGTGCCGTCATGGAAATATGCTACGCTTAGACCGTCCTATGAAGTATGCATGAAATATTGATGACCGCCCACTGCAGGAGTCATGTAGAGAAGTGCATAATGTTCATGTTGTTCATTTAGACTGATCGAATATGTGTGTGTGTCTCAGTGTGAATTATGGCAAATTGGCATCAATAATAAAGCAAACATTCCATCAGATATTCAAGTACTTTTAAATATCGTTCAATAAACATGAACGCAACAGATGTTTGTTATTAATTTAATAACTGCGGAATTGACAGGACTGGCAAATGCTTTAATGCAGTGCCGAAAGATCTGATGGAATGACTCATTGTGTGTGTGTTTCAACATCTAATAGACAGCATTTAAAAGAGGGTAGTTTATCCAGAAATCTACCGTTGCTTTACTCTCCCTCAGGCCATCTAACATTTACAGTAGATAACTTTGTTATTCAGTAGTACAGTAAAGAAGTTTTAATTTATTTTATTTATTTAAAGCTAAAACTTTGGACTTTGATAATTCATTATTCATTTTCCTTCGGCTTCCCACAGCGTAATGAATCACCAACTATTCTGGTATATGTTTTTTTTATGCTGGAAAGATGCCCTTCCAGCTGCAACCCAGTACTGGGAAACACCCATACACACTCATTCACTATGGCCAATTTAGTTTATTCAATTCACGTATAGCGCCTGTCTTTGGACTGTGGGGAAAACCGAAGCACAAGGAGGAAACCCACACCAACACTGGGACAGTGGTGTAAAGTAACTAAATACAAATACTCAAATTACTATAATTGAGTAGTTTTTCTCAGAAATTGCAATTTACTAAGTAGTTTTAAAAATGTGTACTTTTACTTTAACGTCAACACAGTGGCGCAGTAGGTAGTGCTGTCGCCACACAGCAAGAAGGTCGCTGGTTTGAGACTCGGCTGGGTCAGTTGGTGTTTCTGTGTGGCGTTTGCATGTTCTGCCTGCGTTCGCGTGGGTTTCCTCCGGGTGAAAAACATTTGAACCAGCCCCCATGACAAACTAATTGAATAGCCCTGGTGTAGGTTCTATAGGTGGCTGTTAAATGCAGAGCTTCTTGATAAAAAAGGTGAAAAAACACCTGCAGAAAGAGATCAAGCCTCAGCTCAAGGAAAAGTAATGCAAACTCAAAAGTAACGTAACGCATTACTCTCCATAAAAAGTAATTCCTTCATTCATTTTCTTTTTGGCTTAGTCCTTTTTTTAATCCGGGGTCGCCACAGCGTAATGAACCGCCAACTTATCCAGCACATTTTACGCAGCGGATTCCCTTCCAGCTGCAACCCATCTCTGGGAAACATCCATCCACACTCATTCACTATGAACAATTCAGCCTACCCAATTCACCTGTACCGCATGTCTTTGGACTGTGGGGGAAACCGGAGCATCCGGAGAAAACCCACGTGGAGAGAACATGCAAACTCCACACAGAAATGCCAACTGACCCAGCTGAGGCTCAAACCAGTGACCTTCTTGCTGTGAGGCGACAGCACTACCTACTGCGCCACCGTGTCGCCTTAAAAGTAACTAAGTAGCGCAATTAGTTAACTTTTTGGGGGAGTAACTCAATATTGTAATACATGCACTACTTTTAAAAAAGTAAGTAACTTTCCCCAACACTGATCATAACCAGTATTTTTGGAAACTATTGTATTTGTGTGTGTGGCTTTCTTTTTATCGCAGTATTGCATCATTAGCTTGGCAGCATAAAATAGTCAACTTTACTTAAATAAATTATGATTTGAGTTTCCTTTGACGCTGCCTATGAAGAGCTCTCCAAATCTATCATTCATGACATTCTCCTCTAGTTAGTACATTTCCTCAGAAGGTAGCTGCCTACATAGGCGGTACGCTAGCTTTTTGAATCAGTTGACTCACAGGTTTTGTACAGCAATCGTATCTCTGCAGCACTCAAATGTCATGATTATGAAAGAAGCCAACTAGGAGCTCCACAAATAGGAGCTGCATTCATGTCTCAGGGCTGACATTGACCTTTTGGGAAACATATGACACATTTCCCCTTCGAGGCTCCTTTGTGTTAGTGCAGACAAGTCCAAATCCAATGTGAAAATCAATAAAATAACCTCTGGGACAACGTTTCTTTTTGTTCAAACACCCAGAAGTCGCTGTTTGAGAAGAAACATGTTAATTAGCTTGCTGAAAAGGTGCAAAATAAACCGTTTAAATAAACACTTGAGGGTATTTTTTGATGGTGACCGCTTCAAATCAGCTTAAAAGAGAGTGCTGGATCTTGCCTGACTGACAGATCAGATCTGTGCGCATGGAGCTGTGTTCAGCATTTCGATCATTTGTTTGTGTGAGATTCCCACTGTTCTGAATCCGTGCCGGAGGCTCTGAGCAGGCAGAGGTTTGCATGTTATCTAATTCCATGCAGTTATGGTTTACTTTCCGGACGCTGTTGCAACATTTCCATTGCAACAGAAATTATGCACAGTTAAATCATCCCTGATCGAATTGGTGGAAATGTCCTGGAGCTGCTTTTGACTAGCAGAGAAAACAGACTTTAGTGTCAAGAACGTATCACACAAATGATGAATGATGTAATGAGTGAAGCGCCAGAAGTTTTGTGCATAAAACAGTCCCAACCTTTAATAAAAAGTTGACTGGAACAAATGACAGCCCTTTTTTGTGTTTGTTACAAAGTCAACATTCAGGATTGCTCAAACCCTGCACACGCACAACAAACACACACACACACACCCACTGGTGTTATTGATCCTGTTTAGTGGTTCAAATCTCAGGGCGTTGGAGCCAGACCACTAAGACAAATAAAAGTGAAAATAACTGGAATCGTTCAGCGCAGTGGAGATGTCTTGGGTTTAATCGCATTCGGGTCAAGCACGTCAACTGCACCATTATCTCTCATATACACGTTTTTCACACACACACAGACACACACACAGTCTGAATAGTGCAGACTAGTTCTGTATCCCGGCATGAGGAAGACAGTTGTTAAAAAAGGCCCACAGGGGGCGTTAAAGAGCACTCTGAGTTCGTATAAAAGCAGTTTTTTCGCTGTGAAATTCCAGCTCTTCGCTGTCCGACTCAGAGTTCATCCCTCCCGCCGCGTCCTCGTCCCCCCACACAGTGGGAATCCCCCGATACGACACTTTCCCCCGGTTGAGTCCAAACCCAAAACCCACTCGAATCCCCCCTCTGCCTGTGTCTGTCACCGGCAGTTTGGTCCTCCGACAGAAGGGGGCGCTGGCTGCACCGGAGTGCAGCTGAAGCAGCACAAAAACGGCTGCAAAAGTGGCCAGGATGAAGGCACAGCTGAGCACCGCCACCAGCGCCGGCAATCTGGAGGAAAGCCCGGGCTCACGCAAAGATTCCTCCGAGCTGGGATCCGCCTCGTGCTGGATCACGGGAATGCTGGGGGATTTTCTCTGCACCTGGTTCTGGTGCAAGCAAGAAGTCGCCACTAAGTGACTGTGTGGGGGACAGGAAAGACACTCGTTCTCCCCGGAGCCGGAGCACGTCAGGCAGGCTGGGTGGCAGGGGAGGCACGCCTGTACGGTCGAGTGCTCCACCCAGTTGTCCAACGACAAGTTGAGCACCTGCGGCCCAGAGATGAAGCCTGGAGGACAGGACTTCACACAGCCTTGCAGGAAAAGAGAGAAACCCGTGCTGCATTCTGCAAAACAGAGATCGAGAGAACGTGTAATATTAGATGCTATTAGGACTGTGGAAAGAAGTAAAAACAGCATGTGAAACACATTCACCTTACGTAAGATCAGCCATTCCACAAGTGTTAAAAGTTAGACAAGTAATCGCATAGTCATGCATTATTTGTCATTTCACCACAGAAATTACGGTATCACAAATATTAATCATCCGCAATTTAGTTCAATTTCCAATGTTTTATCTGATGGCAAAAGTATTTTTTTCCACAAATTGCTGGAAATCACAGACATTTTAAGACAAATATCACCCCAAAAATTTGAAAGCACTGTAAAGTGATACTTTGAGAGAAACAGAGTCGGCTATGACACTAGTTTTCCACTAGTAGTACCATCTTGTAGTAATGGTTAGTGTATGTCAGAAGAAAGCAAGCTTGAAGGCTGCATTTATTAGTTCAAAAATATAAATTAAAATAGACAGTAATATAGTATACAGTTATATTGTGAAGTACTACATTTTAATATTTAGTGTTTTTAATATATTTGTAAATGCTATTTAGTTTGGAAATGGATATATATTTTTAATTAAGCTGTGTTTGATAGCTTGTTGTAATAAATATAGAAATAACCATTTTGGGAAAAACTACAATAAGGTTGTAAACATTAGATGTTTTAATTTATGCTGCTTCAGTGATTCTAAAATTATTTTTGCAGAACTTGCATAATTCATGGACTGAAATGTTTTCACAGTGTAGACAGATTATCACGTGTTGTTCCTCAAAACCATGGAGAAATAATTATTCATTCTTTTTTGATGTTATACTGTAGATAATGTTTCATTAAGCATTATGGGTTGCATTTGTCAGTCTAGCCCTACAAGCAGCCATTAAATGTAAAACATTGAGATGGAAGGATTCTAAACCACCTTCTACTTCCATGTGGATTAAAGAAGTGTAATCTCATATGCCTTTGGAAAAAAATGGGTTTAGTTTGAAAAAGCGGCAAGATTTGTTTGTCAAATACTGGGAAGCTTCATTTCTTACTTGGGGATAACAGGACAGAATGCTTAGAACCTGACTTTTTATGTTATTGAATTTTATTCATGGTTTATTTGTGGCACTACGGGTTGGAGGTTTGGGGCATGTACATATAGGACAGTATGTGTGGGGATGAAAGATCTATTTAGATTATTCTGTGCTTTGTGTTTAATTGGAAAAACCCAATAAACAATGTTCATTATGGATTGCACATTTGTAATATGTAAAAGGTCAGTAAATTGCTGCGATATAAAGAATTACAATATTTTACTACTCTTTAATGATAGTACTGTTTACTAGTACTGCTTAATAAACATGCTAATCAACTTCTTGTGTAATATAATTACAATAAATATAAAATCAATTATTTAAAAATGTAAAAAGTACAAGCGTTGTTTAAGATTTAAGACTATGGCTACGTCTGAAACCACCTACTACTCAGTGATTACTGCATTTGAATTTAAACGCACTACTCGGCTGTTAGAAAAGTATGTTCTATACCAGTGGTGCTCAACTCTGTTCCTGGAGATCGACCTTCCTGCAAGTTCCAACCCTGATCAAACACACCTGAACCAATTAATTAGGACCTGACAGCACTTGATAATTACAGGCAGGTGTGTTTGATATGGGTTGCAACTGAAATCTGCAGGAAGGTCGATCTCCAGGAACAGGGCTGGTCACCCCTGTTCTATACAGTGTGAATTTGAGTAGTATGAATGGAACTCTGACGTACTACATCCGCCATTTTGTCTAATCCAATCTTAGTGTCCATCCGATGTGCACTTCAGAATCTCGCCGGAAGTAGTAGTAGTAATTCAGACATACTACTCGACTCGCAAACTGTTTTAATCATACTCTATAGTATGGAAGTATGCAATTTCAGACGCAGCTTATCAGAATCAGAAAGAGCTTTATTGCCAGGTATGTTTACAAATACGAGGAATTTGTTTTCGTGACAGAGCTTCTACAGTGCAACAGCATATAGCATTATATATAACGTATAAAATATTAAGTTTAAATATATTGTTTACAGTTCATTTCTGTCAACGGTTGTGTTGACCATAATGTACAACATTTGTTTTCAAAAGAATAACACACAACAATCAAAAACAAATGCATGATGGCAAATGTTTCTAGTTTCTGGCGAATTTTATGTCACACAAACATCAGGCACTAGCATAACTTGTCTGCTTCTAAAGTGTTTTCTTGTTCAGCTCAACTGCTGTCAAGCTTGAAAATTGCAAGTAGTTAAATTGTCAACATCTTCATCCCTCGGTACCTGGTTAGAAAACAATGCTATAGACATCTGAAGGTATTTATCATTGCACCCTTCACTAGTTTGTTGTCAACAAGACAAAGTTCTGCGCACTTCCAATACACGAGCTAAGCACTTAGGTTTCCATTTGCATAAGAAAATGTTTCTGGAACAAGTCCAGGTACATTTATTAAAGTTAATAAGGTCATTTCATGTTGTGCTCTCATTTCTGCTCCAAATGGGACAAATTATTCCTCTAGTAAAATTCAGTCGTACAGGCAGCAAAAGTGAAAACGCCTTGTCCTTGAGAACCTTCAGGCACTGCCTGAACAATATGGGGCTATAATGGAGAAATCAATCATCAAGTTTAACAAAGCAACTTTAAATAATAAAACACTTACCGGTCACTTTATTAGGTACACCTGTCCAACTGCTTGTTAACGCAAATTTCTAATCAGCCAACCACATGGCAGCATGTCTAGGCATGTAGACATGGTCAAGACGATCTGCTGCAGTTCCAACTGAGCATCAGAATGGGGAAGAAAGGTGATTTAATGACTTTGAACGTGGCATGGTTGTTGGTGCCAGACGGGCTGGTCTGAGTAATTCAGAAACTGCTGATCTACTGGGATTTTCACGCACAACCATCTCTAGGATTTACAGAGAATGATTTTAAAAAGAGAAAATATCCAGTGAGTGGCAGTTCTGTTAGCACAAATGCCTTGTTGTCGCAGAGGATAATGGCCAGACTGGTTGGAGCTGATAGAAAGGCCATAGTAACTCAAATAACCACTCCTTACAGTCAAGGTATGCTGAAAAGTTTCTCTGAACACATGACACATCCAACTTTGAGGTGGATGGGCTACAGCAGAAGAAGACCACACCGGGTGCCACTCCTGTCAGCTAAGAACAGCAAAGGTCACAATTCACACAGGCTCACCAAAATTGGACAATAGAAGATTGGAGAAAAGTTGCCTGGTCTGATGAGTCTCGATTTCTGCTGCGACTAGTCAGAATTTGGCATCAACAACATGAAAGCATGGATCCATCTTCCATAGTACCAACGGTTCAGGGTGCTGCTGGTGGTGTTATGGTGTGGGGGATGCTTCTTGGCACACTTTGGGCCCATTAGATGCCCATAAGCATCGTGTCAACACCACAGCCTTCCTGACTATTGTTGCTGACCATGTACATCCCTTTATGACTACAGTGTGTACCCATCTTCTGATGGCTACTTCCAGCAGGATAACACACCATGTCATAAAGCGTGAATCATCTCAGAATGGTTTCTTGAACATGACAATGAGTACACTGTACTCAAATGGCCTCCACAGTCACCAGACCTCAATCCAATAGAGGACCTTTGGGATGTGGTGGAATGGGAGATTCACATCATGGATGTGCAGCCAACAAATCTGCAGCAATTGCGAGATGCTATCATGTCGATATGGACCAAAATCTCTGAGGAATATTTCCAGTACCTTGTTGAATCTATGCCATGAAGGATGAAGGCAGTTCTAAAGGCAAAAGGGGGTCCAACCCGGTACTAGTAAGATGTAACTAATAAAGTGGCCGGTGAGTGTAGAAATCCGTTTAACAAATTTAGGCTTGTTTACTGCCCTCTGAAGGTTGAGAAGGTGCAATTCAAGATTGAGGGTATAAAACATTCGCCTTTCTTTAATAAAGCAAAATTTAAATTCTGAATGAAACCTCTCAGGCATCACTCCCGAGTGTTTTGCAATATTCATACTCATAAACATATATCAATATTCATAAGCTCAATGAGTAGTCAGACTGAGACATTTCTATATGACAGAAAGGTTTTGCCAAGGGAATTGCTCTGTGTGTGTGTGTAAACCCTTTGGTCATGAATGTCATTGGGTGTTTATTTGCATGGTTTATGGTGTGTGTTTCTTACCGATGCAGATCTGCTGTGTGTCGAAGGTCTTGCAGCTGTTATTTGAAGGCCTGCTGTAGTCAGAAATGGATGGATCTGTGGCACTAGAGCCAGTGCCGTATAAGATGAGAGTGAACTGAGAAAGAACGCCTGCAGGAAAAATGATGAACTTTAGAGATACTTTGAACACCAACAAACACACATTTGGCATCACGGCACACCAAATCCCTTTTTTGGTTTTGTTTAGCAGTAGAACAGGACATACTTAAAGATCAGGCATTGTTTTCAGAGAATATACATCCACGAAAAAAATGAAAAGACCCAGGGTGCGAATTATACATTGATGATCAGAGGGGTCAACTTTTTCAGCAATGTTAGTCTGTGTAATACCTGCTTCAGTGAATCAAATGTATGAACTTATTGAAATGACATCTATTTTACTAATGAAATTTATTTACATCTTCTGTGTTTTGTGGGATATTTTATGTATTCTGACCTACACTATCCGATTAGCTACTTCTAAGGTTACTTATGCGTCTAATTTTACTTTACTTTTAGGTTCTATGTAGTAACAAACAGCTATTTTATGAGTAAACAGTCTTGTAAACAGTTACATTGTCTATCGGTGCTCTAGATCTGCCGGTTTCAGACTGTTGAATGTCTTTTTTCTCGCTGACTGATTGGCGCGATTATACATTCACAGTGGTATGAACCATTATAGGGGTGGTCAAATGTATACAGTATTTATATTATTAATTAGATTTTTTACATTAATTTTAATTATTAACATTATTATTTAAAATACAAAGCGAGCAAATTATTTCTCAGTATTAAAGAGCTGACCACCCTATACAGGTTTTTTTGATGTCATCAAGGGGGATCAAGCGTTTATTAGGGGGGTCAATACCCCCCAAACCCCCCAGTAAATTGCACCCTGAAGAGACCACTTTAAAAGTCACAGGTTATCTGCATGTATTTGATTTACTAAGTATAGATTGAGTAAAATGTTAATATCTGTGTCCATTTTTAAAGATCAGATAATGTCGAGTGGAGAATGACGATGAGGTTCTTTAGAGGTCCATTGGTGGTGGCCAAATTTTATAGCTCCTTACAGGGCTCGAAACTGCGACCGTTTTGGATGCATATGCGCCCGAAATTTTATCTATGCGACCTCAAAATATATTTAGGAGCATTTGTGCGAGAGCATAAAATTGTTGCCGTGCGACCAGTTTTCACAACAAAATGTTCACCGCATGCACGGATTTAGGAGGCATCCACGCATTATGCATCTTTGCACCTAAAAACACCAAACGCAGCATTTAAGAATGATTAAAAACAGTTGACATGTCAACTTGCTGCAGTAAACAAAGCCTGCAATGCTTGCCCCGCCTTCAAGCTCTTCTTATTGGCCCACTGCGCTAGAACAGAACGCGAATGGATTGGTTAATATCAGCTATCAATCACTCAGTTCAGATGAAAGAGAGCTATATCCGCGAAAATGTAAAGCACCGAAGATGAGAGAATGAAAAAAACACTGACAGATGTACTTTTAGAAACCACTTAAAGTTACAAATAATGACACATCTGATTAGTGATCATGTAGTGGATGTTAGTCCAGCATTTACATTTTTCCCAGAGTGGATAAAAGACTTCCAGTGGTTAAAGACCACTGTGAAAAATACTAAAGCATTCACCGTAAAGCTGGCGGGACGAGTTTGCAGGTAAAAGTGTTTGCCACATCTACACATTTTAAGCACGAGATATTCTAACGTTATTTAATCCTCCATTTAATCGTTACGATGTTGTCAGTCATGCAACTGGCACCGCATGGTGCCAGGGCTTGCATTCACTGAGATGAAACTAATATTGCAGCTCATGAAAAGACCTTTATTGCTATTAAGATGAAGTATGCAAATGATAAGTTATATGTCAATAGCATCTGTGCAATATCAGACAGCACCTATGAGAACAGCACCGTTATAAACCGTTCATCTCATTCATGTCAAGCAGTGCCGGTGAGCGCATGCAGATTATTGTTTGTTAGTTTATTTGTCATTAGTGTTGATTTCAAATACAATAAATATGTTAATATAAAATGTCTAGTAACGGTGCTCATTATTTTTGGTGGATGCGACTACATTTTGTCTGGTGCGCCTACATTTTTAAAGTTAGGAGCACCGGTGCTACCAAGATTAAAGGTTAATTTCGAGCCCTGCTTTACATTTATTACAATGCTGGAGAGATTGCTGAATTATGTTTATATATTTTGGAAATGTCCCAAAATACAAGTGTATTGGTGGGAGGTAGGGTTGTCACGATACTGGAATTCGGTATCAATTGATACTAAAATTTAAAAAATGTCCATTTCCTGCTAACATTTGAGCGCTATTGAGCACTGATTTGCCATTGTGCTCACATGCTCAACAGAAATGACTGTGATTGGCCGTGAAAGTCATCGGTTCACCGAACTCACAGCTGTTTACTGAGTGTAACCACAGATACAGAGACACTGGAGCGTTTCAAAGTCACGTCAATCAGCTGGTTTGTCTATAAGCTGACATATGAGTGTACAGCTGATGAATCGAGGCTTTAAAATGCTCCAGTGTTTCTGTATCTGTGTTTACACTTAGTAAACAGCGGTGAGTTCGGTGAACTGATGACCTTCACAGTCATTTCTGTTGAGCGCTCAAACGTTAGCGAGAAATGGGCGTTGAATAATCTATATATAAAAAGCTGCATCTAGTTTCAAGCATAAATATAATTTTTCTAGGAACATGAATATAGATTTATTATGAAAATACAATATCAGTAGGGAAAGACATTTTTTATCTTCTGCTACATCAGTTTTCTTTTGCAAGTGAATGCATCTTGTAGGATGTTTGTGCAGAGAAACAAGACAAAAACCCTCATTAAGGCTAATTTTAGTACCGTAGTCATTAAGTCCAGCCATGTTCTCAATCTCCAGGGTCCATTCTCCACGAGGGTCCTCGTCCCAGGAATGAGTGGTCATGAACGCCCAGTCGTTGAATCCTTCGACTGAGTTATCCTGAGGCCTGAAAGCAAACCGAGCAAAAAGAAAATCAGCATGTGCTTATAAGGCAACCTTAAACAAGAGTGTGGCAATTAAATTAATTGAGTGTATATTTACAACATAAATAATTACCTTTCATAATGGGGGAATTGTGTTTGTGAAGCCAGAGAAGTGCAGAAATGTGTTTTCTTGGGCATTAGGTGTACTTTCTGAGACTTTCTTTTGAGTCTTTACATGCAAGTGTGCATTGATTATACGCTAGGGCCCTGTTTACAGCTGGTGTTAAGATGCGTTTTGGTCGATCGGCTCTCAAGTAGACAAGGGAGACACTTTCTCCTTTACACACGGTGTTCTAATCCATCTCTTTAGTCCACTTATAACCACTTTCTGATCTATAGGCTGGTGTATGTCTAATCATTCTAACTAATATTGCAAAAATAGGCTTGTCAAATGTACATGTGAATGCAAAAGGAGATTATAAAAAAATACAGAGGAGCTGCTTTTGTTTTTGCTCTGACAACTGCAAATTTATATCCAAAAACAGTCAAATTAGGACCGGAGAACATTGTGCTTTATGCAGTTTTTTGGCTTCAATTCAAACTTATGATTTTAGATGGCGAATATTAAATCCAGTCTGGCGAGCACGCTTCAAACACACATCACGTAAGGCTTAAGAATCAGTAGGCAGAGTGTAGATGTGTCTCTTGTGGCTGTTCAGATCTATTTCAACCACATGACCGTTTACACTGCAGAAGGACATCCATTCAAATGCCTTTTCCACTGCTGCTGCAAAGTACTCGAAAGCTATCAGTCTCAAAATACATCTGACCAATGGTTTCCGCTACATTCATTCTTTCATGGCAGGGCGCCACACTAAAATTCATCCTGCAACAGCCGTTTTTTTAATAGCGGGTTATAATCCCACCAAAATGTATTAAAAGGTAAGTGAATTATAACAGCGCAAACTTTTCTGTAACCGTAGTAGTGCTGTGCGTTGTTTGTTTAACCCTTTAAGGTGACGTGCTGACTGACAGGTGCGTGAGGCTAGCAAACACGACGTAGCTTTCAGTTATGATGAACACAGTTTCCATAATTATATTTTATTTATAGATAAAGGTCTATGGCTCTGCATAAAATGACTATCTTGCTGGAGTTTATAGCCGTATCACTTTACCTCAGGACGCATTAATGCCGCTCTGTAGGTCTATAAGCTTATTTCACGTGGCCGCCATTTTAAAGAACCAAAGCGAGGATGCGGAAGTATAGGACCAGCACTGTAAACATTGTAGTAACATGATGTGGACTATAAACCTCCAGCTTTTGCCGAGAATTCAAAATCAGAAATGGTGTAAACATCACTTTAATATCATTCAGTAAGTTTAATTTAAACAATTAAAAGCAATTTAGCATCAAACAACATCACAAACTCTGTAAGAGTAATATACTCAAGTGTCCTCCTAGGTTTCAGTTCATGGCACTAGTTAAACACCATGGGGACGCTTTCCTGCTTCAACCTATGTAACCCGGTGAGCTATAAAACACTGCAGTCCTCTGTAGCACTCCCTTGTGTTGTCTGTAGTAGTGTTGTCCTGGTACTGAAGTTTTAAAAACGCCCATTTCCCGCTAACATTCATAAACAGCGCTGATTTACTATAGTATTCACCAGTGCTCATCAGTTTACCGCTCTTCACCCAGTGCAAGCACAGATACACGGACACTGGAGCACGAAGCAGCCGTGAAGATCCGTCGAGTTATCTAGCAGATCGCTCATCTGTGTTTGTACTCTGTAAACAGTGGAGGGTGAACTGATGACCTTCTCGGCCAATCACAATCATTTCTGTTGAGCACGTGAACACAATGGCAAATCAGCGCTGTTTTAAGAAAGCCATCAATAGTGCCTTAAATGTTAGCGGGAAATGGACGGTTTTTCTTTTAATTCAATATCGTGACAAGTCTTATACAGTGAAAGAATCAGTTCATTAACTCGAGTTTGATAAATGGCATCTAAAACGAGTGTTTGGGAAAGAAAACGTTAGTTAACTAGTGCCATTTCCCTTAACTTAGCTGAAAATGAGCTCTGATATCCCTTTTTATTTTCACGATTCATTCAGAAAGGAACTTCGGGTCACTCGGAAGGCGGTAAAATTATAAATTTGTGTCACTTTCTCTTCGCTGATAAGATATACAGCCAGGTACACAACGTTCCTATGTAACTCCCAACGATACTTCCGGGTTTCTTCCCACCGCAGCCTCGATTTCGCTTTTAAAAATGGCGGCTGCCGATCAAATAAATGTTGGAGACATACTCGTTACACAATCGCACTAAATCGTACTTGAGCACCGTGTATTTGAAGGCGCGCAAGAAGTTTTGTGCACGAAGAGAGAAAATCGGAGCTCGAGCACAGAGCTTCACATGCTCGTATTACATGAATGTGCTCACGACATTTGTCAATAAAATAACGCCACAGGTAGATATGTGCAAAAGGCCCAACAGTGTCTGCCGCAACAGCTGGAAAAAATCCTAGAGGAAACACTGTGACCCCATCTACAGAAACCTTTTTATGCACAATGATAGTGTATTAACACAACAGTGTTTTAAATGTCTGAAATCAGGATTCAAGGTGCCGAATTTTTAAAACAATCTTGTTGTTGTCTCAGTGTTAGCTACAGAAACTTGATTTGGTGACTTCATGAACATGATTTATACCAAAAGGTGGCTCAGTGGTTAGCACTGTCGCCTCACAGCAAGAAGGTTGTGGGTTTGAGTCCCGGCTAGGCCAGTGTGGAGTTTGCATGTTCTTCCCGTGTTGGCATGGGTTTCCTCCAGGTGTTTCAGTTTCCCCCTCAATTGAATAAACTAAATTGCCCGTAGTGTGTGAATGTGAGAGTGTATGGGTTTCCTAGTACTGGGTTGTGGCTGGAAGGGCATACATTGCGTAAAACATATGCCGGAATAATTTTTGGTTCATTCTGCAGTGGCGACCCCTGATAAATAAGGCACTAAGCCGAAGTAAAATGAATGAATGAACATCTGGTCACATATGGTCCTACGGTCCTGCCATTGTTTTGTTTGTCAACATAATTAAGTTTACAAATGGTATTAAGATGCTTTTTTTGTCGAAAGTGGACAACGCTTAATACAGGTGTGAATGGGGTGCGAAACATTTTGATTTTGTCCAACTTCGACTGAATCCAGAGGTGGTGCTGAAAAAGCATTGGACTGGATTGCTATTATAGTGTGGACGCACATGTGGTTGAAAGTGCTTGAACAGCTGCTTGCTCTCCATCTGCTGAGCTCATTCATAAACCCTGCTGGAAGTGCTGTAGAAGCGCACTGGAAGAAGACTTAAACTTGGTTTTGTATTGGAGGCAAAAAAAGTATAAAGTAGAATGTTCTCTTAACAGTGCTGATATAATCAAAGAGTGCTGATATAATTAATCTTTGTCATTTGCAAAAAAAAATTATCATCTGCTTCATTCTCTTAAAACAGTAGCTTTCATGCAACGCCCATCAACTAATGTTTTTCATACTGTAAGATACAGCTTTGTGAACATTTTATTTCTTGGGTAAAGACTTTTAATCATTTTGTTCTATTCGTAGCAACATTCAGGGATGCGATTTAAGCCTCAAATCTTTGCACGATGTTGCGTGTTTTGGATGATCTGCCTTTTCATGTGATCAATTCCTAGTCTATTGCATGATGATTTTATTCAAAGACACTTCCATGCAGTGCATCCAGAAAGTATTAATAGCGCTTCACTTTTTCAATATTTTTTGATGTTACAGCCTTATTCCAAAATGGATTAAATTAATTTATGTTCATTATTAAATTAATTCCTCAAAATTCTACACACAATACCGCATAATGACAATGTGTTTTTGTTGCAAATGTATAAAAAAAAAACCCTGAAAAATCACATGTACAGAAGTATTCACAGCCTTTGACGTGAAGCTCTAAATTGAGCTCAGGTACATTCTGTTTCCACTGATGATTCTTGAGATGTTTCAGCAGCTTAATTGGAGTTCATCTGTGGTAAATTCAGTTGATTGAACATGAACATGAGTGCATGTCAAAGCACAAACCAAGCATGAAGACAAAAGAATTGTCTGTAGACCTCCGAGACAGGATTGGACAGGAAGCATTTTTAAAGACGCTTATACATAAACTGCTGATTTGACTTTAAAATAACTAAATTCTCGCTTGAAAAACTCGTAAAACTTGATTTTGTGGCATAATTGATGAGTATTTTTCTAATTTTGCGGATTTCCCATCCGCTATTAACAGTCCTCAACTGTTTCCTGTGCAGCGCATGTGAGTTGTTATGGTAACTACACATGTTTGAGAGAAGCGCATTTATTTCGAACTGTGATCAAAAAACTAAACTAAACTAAACTAAACCAAAACTAAACTAAACTAAAACAAAACTAAACTAAAACTAAAGTAAACTAAACTAACACTAAACTAAGCTAAAACTAAACTAAAACTAAACTAACACTAAACTAAGCTAAAACAAAACTAAAACTAAACCAAACCACACTAAACTAAAACTAAACTAAACTAACACTAAACTAAGCTAAAACAAAACTAAAACTAAACTAAACTAAAACTAAACTAAAACTAAAACTAAAACTGAACTAAAACTAAACTAAACTAAACTAAACTAAACTAAACTAAAATTAAACTAAACTAGGCTAAACTAAGCTAAGCTAAGCTAAAACTAAACTAAACTAAACTAAGCTAAGCTAAGCTAAGCTAAGCTAAGCTAAGCTAAGCTAAGCTAAACTAAATTAATACCTCTGCACAGACCCTCCCTCATCAGAGAAACATTTAAAAGCAGACAAAAGAGACCCATTTTAAGGAAATGTCGGTGATGTTGGCATGATCGTTGTTGGACCATTTCGAGAGGACTAAACAATCTACAGACCCCCATCCTTTAAAATGGAAGTGTATGCAAATAGATCTTCGTTAATGATGTGTTGGATTGTGTTTTACCGTGGAGCCAGCAGTGTGGAGCGAGTCCCCAGCGGGCTGATGAGGTGAACAGCCAGGTTTCCTCTGTGGTTATAGGAGAGCGTAAGTCTGGCCTGCACGTGCTCCAAAGAGCTCACAAAATCCGGCTGGCCAGAACAGGCCTCCACACTTCTGCTGAATGTCAGGTGATTTTTTATGTCCCTACAACACAGAAAAAACAATCACTCTCATAAGCAACTCCATGATGAATCGTAATTTTGTTGTCAATGAGTCCTCAAATGATGCTCTCTGGTTCCTCAGGGAAGCTGGTGTTTCTTGGCATTACAATGTAGTGTGTTGATGTATTGCCTGTGCTGCATGAGGTGTTTGACCGTCCTTACCTGGGCTCGGTCAGCATATTAATGACACATTTGTGCTGCGGCCCCATGCTGGTCCAGTTCTGGGCCAAAGCGACCATTGCAGTAGCATCCAGCAGACCGTAGCCGTAAGAATGGCTCACTGCCATATAGAGATAGACAAAGAGAGAGAGAGGTGGATAAAGCAACAAGGTCACTCTTGTTTACTGAATACATAAATGCAGCTCTCTGAATGGTTAAGTAGACTGTCATTTACCTAATCGGCCCACACCATTGGTCCTCCAGTCGTTGGTTATTAGGTGGGCGGGGCGTGAGGTTCTCACCACGAGATGCTGCATGTCTCTCCAGGTCAGGTTCATGCTGGATGACGTTTGGAATAAATGAAACGTGATACGAGTATTACATTGCGGCAGATTTATTTTTGCATTCAACAGATAATTTGCACATAATTATCCTCTTGGATGTGACAGGATGTCTTTTTGAAAGACACATAATTAAAGCTTTTCTTTTACCAGAGTCACAGAAAATTGCAAATGGAAATACTCCGTCCTGGGGGCCGTGCATCATTTTGCAATTACACAGCCAACGAGGTGCTTTTTTTTCCAACTAAAGACCTGAAATTGTATTCCCCCCGAAAACAGCAATATCAGATTCAATTTATAGCTGTATTTCCTTGGTTCACGACTTCAGCTTATTAGTTTTGTCGGTTGTTGCGCTACGTAGCAGAAACAAGCATCTTTGGGACTCGTGGCCCTCATGGGGAAGGCTGAAAACCCCCTTCTCACTAGGATATTTCAGGGTAAACCATGTCTGAAATTGGACATAAAGCACTGACGAAAATACCAGCGTGACAAGCCATTTCTAAACAGATGGATTTAGCGCAAAGACGTGCAGTAGAAGAGTATAAAACACATCCTGCTCTGGCGTTTGTATATTTTTATAGGTGATTTATGAAGAGGTTGTTCTAATTCATACGCTTTCAATATTTCTGACCTCACAATAAATGGCTCAGCGGGCAAATTCATAATGGCAGCATGCACAATTTATCAACCTAAAGGCACAGCACAGACGGAACAGTTTACGTTCAATGATTAATTGATGCAAGACTACTGCAATTCACATGTTGTGCATGGGAAGAATAACACAGATATTGAACAGATATTCCTTTATTATATAGATGAGGTGTCAGTCCTGGAGAAATCGCCAGAGGCTTTAAGCATGCTGGACTCAAAGCAGGAAGCAGGAAATTAATGGACGGGGTAAAATAATACCAACAACAACAGTATGGCTGCACCTATGCAAAACAGCACTAGATCACTTCTACTGTAATCAATAAGAAGTACTGAGAGTTGCGTTCGGTTAGAAGACACTGATTTTTCTTCAGTCACTTATTTTTTATGTTATTAATATTATACACTCACCGGCCAATTTATTAGGTACACCTGCCAAACTGCTCGTTAATGCTAATTTTTATTCAGCCAATCACATGGCAGCAACACTTTATGCATGTAGACATCAAGACAATGTGCTGCTGTTCAAACTGAGCATCAATGTGGAATAAAGGTGATTTAAGAGAACGTGGTTTTTGGTGCCAGATGGGCTGGTCTGAGTATTTCAGAAACTGCTGATCTACTGGGATTTTCACGCACAACCATGTCTAGGGTTTACAGAGAATGGTCCGAGCGAAAATATCCAGTTAGTGTTGATGCCAGAGGAGAATGGCTAGACTGGTTCCAGCTGATAGAAAGGCAACAGTAACTCAAATAACCACTCGTTACAACCGAGGTCTGCAGAAGAGCATCTCTGAATGCACAACACGTCCAACCTTAAGGCGGATGGGCTACAGCAGCAGAAGACCACACCGGGTGCCACTCCTGTCAGCTAAGAACAGGAAACTGAGGCTACAATTCGCACAGGCTCACCAAAATTAGACAATAGAAGATTGGAGAAACGTTGCCTGGTCTGATGAGTCTCGATTTCTGCTGCGACATTCGGATGGTAAAGTCCGAATTTGGCATCAACAACATGAAAGCATGGATCCATCCTGCCTTGTATAAACGGTTCAGGCTGGGGGTTGGTGGTGTAATGGTGTGGGATATATTTTCTTGGCACACTTTGGGCCCATTAGTACCAATTGAGCATTGTGTCAACGACACAGCCTACCTGAGTATTGTCCATCCCTTTAAGAACCACAGTGTACCCGTCTTATGATAGCTACTTCAAGCAGGATAATGCACCATGTCATAAAGTGTGAATCATCTCAGACTAGTTTCTTGAACATGACAATGAGTTCACTGTACTCAAATGGCCTCCACAGTAACCAGAACTCAATCCAATAGAGCACCTTTGGGATGTGGTGGAACGGGAGATTCGCATCATGGATGTGCAGCTGACAAATCTGCAGCAATTGCGTGATGCTATCATGTCAATATGGAGCAAAATCTCTGAGGAATATTTCCTGTATCTTGTTGAATCTATGCCATGTAGGATTAAGGCAGTTCTGAAGGCAAATGAGGTTTTTTTGCAAAAGAAGGCAAAAACCCGGTACTAGTAAGGTGTACCTAATAAAGTATAAATATAAATATCTTTTTAGGTAATTTTCTATCTTTTTAGGTAATACAAATTAATATATACTTTGAATTAAGAATGTATAATTAACAATTATTGAAAACATAATAAATATTTAAAATAAGAAATATAAATATTCAATTTTCAATTATAATAATATATTAAACAAATAAAATAAAATTATATTATAAATGAAATATATATATTTTATATATTAATTGAATGCGTTTAAAATATGTATAAAACATAACTAGTAAACATACACACATACAGTGCATATACATATTTTTTTAATTCCTGATATAACAATTTCCGTCTCTCATCTGACCTAGCAACAGGTCTGAAAGCATTTCAGTGAAAAAGGAATATGACTGCGTTTCTGGCACACAGAAGTTCAAAAGTCACCCACAGCGCGCCATCACAAAGACTGCCAGCCATTAAAAAGAGTAGTGTTGTGACAGAAAGAGAATAGAGGTGGAGGTCCTTTTAAAAAAACATCCCCCAAAACGTCCCCGTCTCTTTCATTGTGAGGCAAGTGCGATCAAAGCCAGCACCAGCGGGGTTTACAGCCCTAAACAGCAGGGGCAAACTCAGACATGCACAAAAAGTGTGTGCAAACCAGGAGCCCATGTCTCCACCACACACACAGACAAAGAAACGCTAGTGTGAGACGTGATTTCCATGTTTTATTACAGCCTCGCAGGATCAAATATGTATTAATTGAGCATGATGATTTAATGTTGTATAGAGGGCCTCGGGGTCAAATGCAATGTGTGAGCTGGCAGCCCATCTCTTATTTTTTTCCGACAAGGAGTGTCAAGGTGATGCCTGAGTGTGTCGGAGGGCTGAAAATGATGCACGCGGGGTAATGAAGTCTAACCGCTGGTGGAGAATGATGGACAGGAGTGGCGAGAGCGTGTGCGTGTTTGTCTGTCCATAGAGACAGGTGTCAATGTTGTCATCACTCACTTGGCCTCCAGAGCGAGAGCGATGATTCCGGCGGCCAGCGGAGCCGATGCCGACGTGCCCGTGTGCGAATCTGTGCACTTCTTCCTCAGGTCTGTTGTCACCTGCACACACAAACACACATACAGTTGAAGTCAAAATTAATTGACAAAAAATGTTTAACAGAGTAAGTAATTTTTCACAGTATTTCCTATAATATTTTTCCTTCTGGAGAACGTCTTATTTGTTTTATTTCAGCTAGAATAAAATCAGTTTTTAATTTTTTATGAACTATTTTAAGGTCAAAATTATTAACCCCTCAAGCATTCATTCATTCGTTCAATTTCTTTTCAGCTTAGTCCCTTTATTAATCTGGGGTTGCCACAGCAGAATGAACCGCCAACTTAACCAAAAAATGTTTTACGCAGCAGATGCCCTCCCAGCTGCAACCCATCACTGGGAAACACACATACACACTCATTTACACATACACTACGGACAATTTAGCTTACCCAATTTACCTATTCCATATGTCTTTGGACTGGGGGGGAAACAGGAGCACCCGGGGGAAACCAGAGGTTCGAACCAGTGACCTTCTTGCAGTGAGGCGATCGTGCTACCCACTGCACCACCTTGATGCCCGGCCCTTAAGCAATATATATACAATTATATATATATATATATATATATATATATATATATATATATATATATATATATATATTATTAGCTCTCCTTTGAATTTTTTTTTCTTAAATATTTCCCAAATGATGTTTAACAGAGCAAGGAAATTTTCACAGTATGTCTGATAATATTTTTTCTTCTGGAGAAAGTCTTATTTGTTTTAGTTTGGCTAGATTAAAAACAGGTTTTAATCTTTTTAACACCATTTTAAGGTCAAAATGATTAGCCCTTTAAACTCATTTTTTTTTGAGTCTACAGAACAAACCATCGTTATACAATAACTTGCCTAATTACCCTGACCTGCCTAGTTAACCTAATTAACCTAGTTAAGCCTTTAAATGTCACTTTAAGCTGTATAGAAGTGTCGTGAAATTATCTAGTCAAATATTATTTACTGTCATCATGGCAAAGATAAAAGAAATCAGTTATTTTAAATTACTTTACTAAAACTATTATGTTTAGAAATGTGTTGAAAAAATCTTTTCGTTAAACAGAACTTGGGGAAAAAATAATAATTGAGAAGGGCTAATAGTTCTGACCCCTCTAACATACAGAGCACAGTGTGACAACAGGAGCAACGTCATTTACATTAAGGGTAGTAAACCGTACAAGGTTAAGGTAAAGGATGATCAGGGTAAATTCTTCCATGTACCTTGAGGCTGCTATGCTACAATACTTCTTCATCGCGATCAACATCAATGGAAAGGTCAGGTGTGCTATTGGTCAGCCATCAGCAGGACGTTGGTTGTGGCTATATATATATACATACACACACACGTTATCAGAGTGGGCGTCCATCAGCCAGAGGCACATGTCAAAGTGGCTAACAAAAATTACCACTCTGAGAGGAAAACTAATTCACCACAGTCACTGTGATGAGACGTGTGACAGCTCGTGAGACTTAATAAGCTGGCACCTCAAACATGAGGGTTTGGGCTTTTAATCACGCCGTAGGAGACGCCTGTGTGATTGACAACGGTCAGGACGAAAGAACGTCCAGCCTGAGGCTACAAAATCTCCAGGTGAGCACACACACCCACTCTTTCTCCGTCATTGTTTTATTCATCTCTGTCTTGATTTAAACACATACGGACACGCAAAATCCACCTCAGTGCTGTCGGCAAGATTGCGTCCATTTTTAAATTGAATCTGTTATTGCCTTTGTCATCCTAATGGAACGGGAGTCTCAGAAGAGGGAGAGCGGGAGCTATCGCAGTCACACATACTGGGACAGGCTTGACATCAAGCAAACAAACACTCTAAAGCTGTCCGAAACATCTCGGATGAGCTTCAGTGAGCTGGCAGAGATAGACCTGCCTGCAGAGTCTGAAATCACTTTCCTGGGGATGAGCATATCAGGGATTCAAACTGAGTTTGGATAACTACCCGCAGCACAAGAAATCCTATTTTCCCCTTCAATGTGAGTGTGGGTTTAAGGGAACTGTGTTAAATCTGTTTACGTTTTGAATCAGTTTGAAAATCTACAAACAAGTCCACATAGAAAGCTGATATAAGGCAAAATATGCAAGTGACATACAGTTGAAGTCAGAATTATTAGCCCGCCTGAATTATTAGCCCCCATTTATTTTTTCCCTAATTTCTGTTTAAAAGAGAGATTATTTTTTTTCATCACATTTATAAACATAATAGTTTTAATAACTCATTTCTAATAACTGATTTATTTTATCTTTGCCATGATGACAGTAAATAATATTTGACTAGATGTGTTTCAAAACACTTCTATACAACTTAAAGTCACATTTAAAGGCTTAACTGGGTTAATTAGGTTAACTAGGTAGGTTAGGGTAATTAGGCAAATTATTGTATAACGATGGTTTGTTCTGTAGACTATAGGAAAAAAATAGCTTAAAGGGGCTAATAATACCGACCTTAAAATTGAAAACTGCTTTATTCTAGCCGAAATAAAACAAATAAGACTTTCTCCAGAAGAAAAATATTATCAGACATACTGTGAAAATTTAGTTGCCGTTAAACATCACTTGGAATATATTTAAAAAAGAAAAAAATTAAATAAATCAAACGGGGGCTAATAATTCTGACTCCAACTGTATATGACATTCAAGTTAATATTTAGATTTTACATATATAGCATATGCCATATACTGTATACAACATGATTTCAAAATGTTGAAAAAAAAGTATATATATATAGCAAGATACAGTGCGCGATGTTGAGATTAGATGGGATTATAGTTGACCAGGAACCACTCAACAAAACACAAAAGAGTGAAAGTTTGTCATTTGCTTGTGTTTGTAAGGCCTGTAACTGTGTAGTTTAAAACATTTAGGCACAAAAAAATAAATAATAATTTATTTTATTGAATTATTTCTATGACTGAAGACTATGCAGTGTCATTTTACATTTAATTATTCAATGTATTTACCTTAATACTAATGGACTGCCCAGAAACCCATAAAGCACTGTTTATTTCACTTATTCTGTGCTCCATCGTGTTTATTTATGACTGTAGCTTGGTTATTATGTAAATATAAAATAATTAAAACTATATATTAACTTTGTTGTAGTTCTGAGTTTACGTTTCGCAATTCTGACTTTTATTTGTTGTAATTCTGAGTTTACATCTCACGATTGTATATTTTTTTTAGTTTACGTTTCGCAGTTCAGATTTTTTTTGTAAATCTTTATACACTGTATACATCCACCTATACATGATTCACTCCAATACAAAATCACCCCAATCAATCTTAATAACTGCCTTTACAAATAGAGTTATTCAAGTCGTCAGGTGAAATTGTATTCATATCGCAATATATATCGCAGAGAAAAATATGTCACAATGTCATTTGAATTATTAAATTATTAGCCCTCCTGTAAAATATATAATTTTTTTCAAATAATTCTCTAGTTATATTTAATGGAGCAGGAACTTTTCACAATATTTCCGATAATATTTTTTCTTCTGGAGAAAGTCTTATTTGGTTTATTTTGGTTAAAATAAAAACTGTTTTTAAATAAAAAACATTATTATTATTATTATTATTATAAATAATATTATTAATATCAATATTATTAAGCAATTTTTTTGCAACTGGCTTCAGAACAAACCATTGTTATATACAATGACTTGACTAATAACTAGGGCCAGACAAAATCTGCGGACATGTTTTGTATTTCTGAGCAGAATTGTGTTAAAAATCTGTGGATTCATGCAGAATTATTTCAGGAGTATCATAACTAAAAACGTAATATATGAAATAAAAAGTAATACCTTTTTAACTTTTATTTAATGTTTACAATTCAAATCCAATCAGATCCACTTTATTTGGTAAACAAAGCAAGTCTCTCATATATCTACTAAAAGGCAGAAATTATTACTTTACAAACTGTATTGTAAATAAATCATATGAACATTTTCATATTAGTCAATAATGTTACTGTAATTAATTTAAAAACTGAATAAATATAGATTTACACACATTTACACAAGTAAATAAACAGAATCAATGATGGGCTGAAAATCTGCGGAAATCTGTGGAATTCTGCACATGCAGATTCTGTGTGGGCCTACTAATAACTTGCCTTGTTAACCTTATTAACCTAGTTAAGCCTTTAAACCGCACTTTAAGCTGAAAAAAATCTAGAAAAATATGTACTTTCATCATGGCAAAGATAAAAGAAATCAGTTATTAAAAACTATTATGTTTAGAAATGTGTTGAAAATTTTTATCTGTTAAACAGAACTTTTAATTTTTATGAGCTAATAATTCTAGCTTCAACAGTATATATTTTCATATATGGCTATAGAATTATATGTAATATGTTTGAGCATATATGTACATATTGGTAATTCCAATGGTTAAAAAAACATTTAAGAGGCCATTTTTCAAAATATATGTTGCATATATAAATATAGACTTGAATGTCATATATGTAACATGCATATATTTCCATGTATCAGATTTCTATATGGGGTATTTTTACTATGATTTAAAAAAAGAAATATTGCAATTATTTAGTGTTATACCTTTAGCTATAAATAGAAAAATTCTAAACGTTCATATTTGGTGTTATTTCATTGAATCTGATCTCTGGCTT
The DNA here is from genome assembly GCF_903798145.1 of Danio aesculapii. NCBI lineage: Eukaryota > Metazoa > Chordata > Actinopteri > Cypriniformes > Danionidae > Danio > Danio aesculapii. Next base: position 28,313,254 of record NC_079459.1, on the reverse strand, counting down.
AACCAGATTACTGCACCTTCAATAAACAAATAATTTTCCAATCACGAATTAGGTCTTTAAATCACTAACTCAACTCCATCTTTCCACATGAATGGCAGGACTTGACAGTAAGAACCGCCGATGGCTCAGGGCCAGTGGGAAAGACTCTTGGGACAGTTGACAGACTTGCTATTAATCATTTTTTATTATCTTCCCAGTTTACCAGCTGGCATCTGTATTTTAAATGTTAATCCAAAATGATTCTGAAAAGGACTGCAGATTATTACAGGTTAAATAATGTTACTGCTCCCTGTTTTATTTGACATTTAAATCCTATTAAACCTAAATTAGAGAGAAGAGAATAGTTTTTAGGTTTATTGCAATATGATGCCTTTTATCTCTTCATTACCGGAGGTGGCTTAAGAAAATGTCACTAAATAAGTCATTTGAAAAAAAAAAGGATTATTTATGACTTTCTTAGTAAAAGAAAACATCAGGGACATAGAAGAAAATCATTGCTGGAAGTGTTTTGTACTGGGAGGTCTTTTATTTGTTTGAATATTTAAATATATTTATTTGTTATATTTATGTATGAATATACACTTACCGGCCACTTTATTAGGTACACCAGTCCAACTGCTCGTTAACACAAATTTCTAATCAGCCAATCACATGGCAGCAACTCAATGCATTTAGGCATGTAGACATGGTCAAGATGATCTGCTGCAGTTCACACAGAGCATCAGAATAGGGAAGAAAGGTGATTTAGGTGACTTTAAACGTGTTATGGTTGTTGGTGCCAGACGGGCTGATCTGAGTATTTCAGAAACTGCTGATCTACTGGGATTTTCACGCACAACCATCTTTAGGGTTTACAAAGAATGGTCAGAAAAAGAGAAAATATCCTGTGAGTGGCAGTTCTGTGGGCACAAATGCTTTGTTGATGCTACAGGTCAGAGAAGAATGGCCAGATTGATTCTAGCTGATAAAAAGGCAACAGTAACTCAAGTAACCACTCGTTATAACTGAGGTATGCAGAAGAGCATCTCTGAATGCACAACTCGTCCAACCTTGAGGCGGATGGGCTACAGCAGCAGAAGACCACACCGGGTGCCCCTCCTGTTAGCTAAGAACAGGAAACTGAGGCTACAACTCACACAGGCTCACCAAAATTAGACAATAGAAGATTGGAGAAACGTTGCCTGGTCTGATGAGTCTCGATTTCTGCTGCGACATTCGGATGGTAGGATCAGAATTTGGCGTCAACAACATAAGGCAGTTCTGAAAGCAAAAAGGGGGTCCAACCCGGTACTAGTAAGGTGTACCTAATAAAGTGGCCGGTGAGTGTATGTGTATATTTGTGCTTAAATATATACACTTTATGTGTATATTATATTATTGTATTTTTTTTTGTCTGTTATAAGCTTTAAAATGGCCTTCCTATGTCAAATTAAAAGCAATGCGTTACTTTTGTTGCTTTATCAAGGATTCATAGATAATTGATCTATACAGTAAGGACTATACAATCTAAACTGTTGGTTTCATAATAAGCCTATTAAGCTTACAATAATTTTAAGATGAAAATAATCTGAGTCAAAAACAACTTTCTTTATAGGTGGTTATTAGATCATTAATTAAATGGCTCAAACTCATCACTCCAATTCCAGTCAACTAATCATTCTTAAATCATGAATCAAATAATCAGATCCCTGTAAACATTTCCTTCATGAATCAATAAATCAGATCTATAAACCAAAGTCCCAAACGGATCATTCCAAGTCCAGTGCACAAATTATGCATGAATCATATCTTTTAAGCAATGACTAGAAAATTACAATTCTCCGAGCAAATCAATCTTGAAACAATCAACCATATCAACGAAAAGAACGCTTTATTCAAATGCTAATGCAGATGTCAACATTTTCAGTGAAAAATGACTAACGTTCGACCTGTTTCTCGCACAACCACCACATTACATCAGAAGATTTCGAATATTACACAAGCACTTTAATGGAGCCCTAGTCCTCATTCACTTCCATTATAAAGAAAGGAGTGATTCTTCACACTGACATTAGTGTGAGTAAAATGACAAATCCGAAAATGGGAAACGCAGCCACAGTGCAAACTAATAGCCAAGATGCTCATGATGACGATCCAGAGTAATGACTTTTAAAAACTTGTGAAGGGCATCTTCTTTTTATAGCCGTCTTTTGGCCTAATTAGCCTGCCCTAATTAGAAAAAGACCATTCAGGCACTCTCTAATACAGCTTAAGCACATAAAATGAAGGTATGTAACTGGAAACGAGAGAAAAGCTTGCAAAAACGCCATCCAAAGAATCTGCAATGCAGCATGTTTGGCATTCAAAAATTGCTGTCTCTATGTCTTTTGCTCTCTTTCACTAGGTCTAATTTCCCCATCTTTTTTATTCTCATTTGCACTCTCAGAGGAAACGCCGAGCACAGAGAAGCAGATGTGTACGGCATGCAGCAGCACCTGTGATGGGGAAGTTTTCAGACGCAACTCTAAAGTGATTTTTTTTTTGCCTCCTTAGGGCATGACGTTTACCGAGCTCTTTTTCATATAGCCCACAGGAAATCACAGCGGCAGATGTGGAAATCATTTCAGCGCCTGACACTTCATCTTCACAGCACGCTGAACGGGGCGGCACTCCATCACTCACTCCTCTCTTGTACAGTCGTGACGCGGCTATTTAAACCATGCGGAAAATTTGGCACACAAGGCTGTTTGCTTTGACGTTTACAGTTCTGCTTACAACCGAGAATGCCAGTGTGTGTGTGAGAGGACATGAATGTCTGTCTGTGTGTGTAAAGTCAAAGCTCACCCAAAAAATGTATTCTGTCCTCATTTACTTAACCTTTACTTGTTGTAAACCTGTTTGATTTTCTTTCTTCTGCTGAACACAAAAGAAGATATTTTGAAGAAAGCTGAAAATTGGTAACCAGTATCCAAAGATGCAAATTAGACTGGAAAATCTCATAAAACCTTTGCAAATAAGGGGCCAGGTTAATTATTATACGCACAAATTTATTATTTCCAATGGAGGAGCACAGATTGCATGCGCAAATATGTTTACAACTGAGAAGACATTCAACAATTTAACAAGAAGAGGCAGTACACACAGAAAGTGCTAATTATACAATGGAAGCGACATGTATGTGGTGTGCAAAACATGCATAAACAGACGCATGAACATTTTGGGCCCTATCATACACCCGGCGCAATAAGGCGCAAGACGTGTTTCTATGACATGTTGCTATTTTCAGACCAGCGCAACACTAATTTTCCCGTTTTCCACCACGTTGTTTAAATAGCAAATCCATTTGCACCACTTTGTGCACTCATGGGTGTTTCGGTCTAGATAAGAGGTGTGTTAAGGCGCATTGCTGGTTCGTTGCTTTTTTGAGGAACTAAAATAGACTGTTCAATAGACCAGAGAGCAGGTCTAAAGTCCAGCGCAGAGCGTGTTAGTTGTGCGCCTCCCTTAGACATAGCCTAAAACACACAGGATGTACAGCAATACGCAAATATCTTTACAAGTGTAAAAGCCACTGCCTCTATGCCTTCATCTCAGGGGGCTTTTTCAGTTTATTCATGACAATTTGCTTTTGTATAATGTTATTATTATTATTATGAGTATTATTTATTACAGTATATGCATATTTATATTTGTTTTATTAAAAACAAGCTTAGATTTGTCCACCTGTCAGGTTTTAGACCATATGGGACATAGCATGTGTATTTGGAACTAACCCAGTTTTTTGACCACACTTCGTTATTATTGTTCATTTATTCGTTTGCTGGAATCAGAACTGAATTTAGAAATAGTTTTGAAACAATTCTTTGCGCTTAACAATTGAAACTAATTATGTAGGCTAATGGATGTCTGTGCGTACAACATGTTTCTTTTTCCACGGAAAATTTCACATGTTTTTTTGATGCTCGCACTGGAAGTTATTAAGTAAATGTGGTTCCATCGTAGTTTATGCACATTTTATCTTATCAGATAAAAAAGGTTTATCCCACACAGTTGTGGTTTTTCTTGCACAATTTCAAAGTGTTTGTGCATCGTAGGGTTTCAATTAAGCATTTTTAAAGCAAGATTCTAAAATTGAAATAGATGGATGAAAGCATAGCTACTGACTTCCATAGTATTTGTTTTTCCTACTATGGAAGTCAATAACAAAGGGACTAAGCCAAAAAGCAAATGAATGAATGAAATGAATGTGTCAATAATTACACATTTAATTGTAATTTATATAATTGATAATAAATGTAATTTAATAAATACACACATCAGTTCACTTTAATATATCTTCTTTTGTGTTCAACTGAAAAAAGAAACGCATAAAGGATTGGAAACCCTTGAGGTTAGGGTGTAAATTAGAAGTCTGAACCTATATTGGTGTCACGGTTCGGTTTGGTTACGATTATCATGCCACCGATTCGGTTCAATTCAATATTTCGGTGCATCACGGTGCATTGACGATGCTTTCCATACACAGTGTTGTATTTTGGGGGGTGGCTATAACAAGCTGTCTGTATAAACACACACATGGACACACAGCACCACACTGTGTCTCATTCACACACATACACAAACATAGATCGCCTCCCTCGCGACAGAGCACATATGAGATAAATGATACATAATAACCGGTTATGATTATTACTGAACCGATATCGAATTGTCTGCGTCTGCATCGCGGTGCGGTGTTAATATTTGAGTGAACTGTCCCTTTAAGGTGTAAATGCTGAAATGTGAATTACTTTATTTTTAGGAATGACATGCTTAGAAACTTGTAGGGTCATTCCAGTTTACGTTGCTTTATGAAACTGCATGAGTCATGATCATATGTCTACATAAATGCACATATAAATGTGTGTTAAATACATACAATCTGTTTCTCGTTGAGGTTTCCGCTGCTGTAGGTGGTGGCGAGGGTGGAGGAACAGGCCTCGCTGTACCATGGCACGTTGCCATACTGTGTGGTGCTGCTGATGGAGAGCGTGTAGATGCTGTTGGTGTATCCATCACAGTTGCAGCTGTCCCGCTCTCGCCCTCCATTACCCGATGCCCAAACGAAGATGGAGCCAAGCCCAGATCGACCCTATAACACATGAGCACATCACTGGTCATTCACTACTTCTAATGAACGCTTCATTAATAGTAGAGTTAGTAGTCTGACTAACAGAAGAAGGTCTGAACTCCATTGTAGCTTTCATTGGCCAATGACAAGCCAGTGTTGCCAGGTCTGTTTATAAAAAATCAAAAGTAGACCAGTTGTGTTTTTTGGTCCTCCAGAGCTGAAACTGGAAAGTGAAATGTATAATAACAGACCAGCATGCAACAAATAAATAATCCATTCAACAATGTCTTGAGTGGTGAAGAGTCTAATCTGTGAACTTCACACACTTTTGTAAATCCAGTGTTTTGTTAATCCTGATAAGCGCTCATTGTCAAAGTTGTAATCGCCACAGCTTGGTTTCCAGATGGACCGCTAAACAGAACAACACGTCTCATGGAAATACTGTGGATGGAATTCAACCATTGAAATTCCACTGACTTAAAAATCCCTGAGTGTTTCCCATTTTGCGTGCCTTATAATTCTGATATTCAGCCATTGTTCTGTGGACAAGAATAATAGCACAGGTTTTTACCACTTGCTTACAACTTACCGGGCTGATTGAAACATTCTGAGTTAGAAGTAATCACAGGATTTGCGAGGTCTGCGGCATCAGATCTTTACAACATATAAGTAGGCGATTCTTGGCTCAAATAGGATGCTGAGAGTCTTTATGCAAATCAAATGTCTGGCTATGTGAGACAAACGTATTTATGAATCAAACATCTGCGCAGTGCCTATTAATGTCTGTGCGCAAGCCTCGTCTCTATTACAATAGCCCACAAAAATCCAATTGAACAAGCCAATTATGGCTGTCATGATTAATTTAAAACCAATACTGTGACCCATGAAATCTGCTGTATTTAATGCCTTCGCAATATCAGCTGGACAGCTGACAAAGCACCACTCTTCTTTTCTCATATATTAGTCTCCTTTCCAGTCAAGCAAGCCGGCGCAATTTGATTAAAGTTTCTGTTCCATCTTCTCAGGTCCATATGGGTAATATTCACAGCTGACTGACTCAGGATTATTGTGGCCATAAATGGTTTGTTTGTTTGTTTGTGATGCTGGAGTCTGCTTCAAAAATATATTCAGAGGCGCAATTCTAGAAATGGCAAAATTGGGGATTAAAAAAAACTGACGTGCGGAGATACAAAAAGCAAGAGTCGCACCGCTGAGGCAGATGTTTATGTGGGGCGTAATTTGAGTAAATTACTAGAGGGAGAAATCAGTTTTAAATCCCACAAAATTAACAGCAGTCAAATTCCTCCTGCGGCTGCAGCAAAAGTGCCATTATTCACGCAGACGAGGCGAAAGATTAAATCTTTTTGTAGCTCTCTGATAAAAGCTTGTCTGTGATTACCAAGGACACGTTTGGGATGAAAAAGAAGCGGAAATGGCGACAGGCATTCGTCCTAAAAAGGTTAGATCCTTTGCCTGTAAAACACGACACGCTCTCTTTCTCACTGTGACAAATCTCATCATTTGTTCAGCATGAGGCAAAAGCGGGTGGTCTGGATTTAATTCCATTACGGATATTTTGCTAAATTACTCTGAAGACAACGCAAGCTTCCTAAATGGCTGTCAGAATGTCAACATACTTTGTTGAATTTACATTGATGCTGTCATGACGATTTGTATTAGAGCATTTCCATGCAAATGTCAACTTTGCCATGAAAAAAATTAAGTTTTCACCAAAATAGTGAAACGTTTTCTAATATTTTTTGGCTAGGCTTGTATTTTATAGTACTGTAAAAATACTCAAAAATGTCTCTGTCAATGTTTTCAAACAGTTATATTTGATTTACCAAAGTTACACATTTCACATCGGTCACATCCATAACGAAGATACGTCAAATCCATAACAAAGATTTTTGCTCATACATGCATTTTATCTATGCGAACTCAAAATATATTTGGGAGCATTGGTGTGAGTGCATAAAATTAGTGCCATGCGGCCGGTTTTCACTGCAAAATGTTCACCGCGTGCGCAGATTTAGGAGACAATGACGGTGTATGCATCTTAGCACCTGAAACGCCAAACAAAGCGCTTAGGAATAGTTTAAAACAGTTGTCATGTCAACTTGCTGCAGTAAACAGAGCCCGCAATGCTTGCCCCGCCTTCAAGCTCTTCTAATTAGCCCACTGCTCTATAACTGAATGCGAATGGATTGATTAATATCAGCTGTCAATCACTCAGTCGATGACTTTCTGCAGATGACAGGGAGAGCTACAACCGCAAACATGTAAAGCACTGAAGATGAGAGAATGAAAACACTGACAGATTTAGTTTTAGAAACCACCCAAAGTTACAAATAATGACACATCTTATTAGTCATCATGTGGTGGATAAAAGACTTCCAGTGGTTAAAGTTCGCTATGAAAATGACTATAAGTTTCATTCATGTCAAGCAGTGTGTGCAGGGCCGGTGAGCGCACGCATATGTCGTAATGTTTGTTAGATTGTTTAGTGTTGATTTCAAATGAAGTAAATATGTTAATATAACATTAAAACTTGTAGTGACGTTGCTTATAATTGGTGGGTGCGACTAAATTTTGGCTGGTGCTCCTAAATTTTTAAAGTTGGGAGCACCAGTGCTTCCACACAAAAAGGTTCATTTCGAGCCCTGTTAATTATTTTTATTTTATTTATTATCTGAGTCTGAACGATTTTTTATTTTGAAAAATCTTTTATTTTGGAAAATGATCATATTCTCTTGGCTATATCTCGATCACTTGTGCGCCAAAATTGAACCCACAAGCAGCAAAATGACTAAGAAATAGACGTCTTTGGAAAGTTTCTTTGCATAGGGGAAAAAGGCCCAGTGAAGTTCCCATCAACTGCCAAGAAAAGGGTCTGCAACCCATTTGTCAACAAATCAGCTGAATCCAGCATATCTGTGAAAGAAGATCAACTGCTAGAGATCGCAAAAGACGTATATTCTGTGAGCACGTTCGTTATTTCCAATGGAGGCACGGCACTTGCGCACACATATTGGAGTGACGCGCATAAGCTCGTGCCATCAGGCGCACCTAGCTGAAAACATCTTTTTTATAATGTCACGTGACAAGAACTGACCGAGCAGCTTCATACTTTCTATGGAATATACACATTTTGCGACTAATTACATCAGACAAACACAGAAGAACACCCAAACACTGCAGTGGTTTTTAATTTTCTCCACAAATAAAAGTTGCATCAGAGTTACAGCAATGTTTTGTCAGCTTGTCACCCTCTGAGAAAACGTTGATGGACACCTCGCAATCTACGTAGAACCACACCTCCCAACTTCCCCGGGCAGCGTTCAAATTGTCAAGCGCTGACCAGACCGTGGTGATAAAAAGGTTGGGGACCACTGCTATAGAAAACCAACTCTTATCCTTTTGATTAGTATTGTTTCTTTTGGGTTGTGCAATTTAATTCCCAAAATTTTTACAAAGTATACTGTAAACTCGCTAACTTTTTTGGTCACATCCATAACGCATGTTTATTTTGCTCATTTCAAATCTAATAAATGTTTACAGATTGATTTTTTCTGACCTCACAACTCTGACTTAATTGAAAATATAAACAAATGTTTCATTATAATGTTAAAATATCTTTCTATGTGAATTTATGCTTTGAGTTTTTACTGCAAATGTCACATCCATAATGCTGGAACTGCTCATAAGCAGAAGAACGATTGTGAGCATATGATTTAAAACACTTGATAAAACAAGGTTGATAAAAGAGTATTGAAATGAACAAACAAGAGGTGTGTCGACAGAATAGATTTTCTATTTGGCTCTCTTTCAACTGAGTTTTTTTTAAAGTTATTTTATCATCCCCAGGCAAAAATTGCAAGTCTGGTTGCTCAGAAAAGTAATATCGCTCAGTAATAGCCTCTCCTCAATAAGCTGCATGATTTGAGGCATCATTCATATCTCTGGCACAAATGGTGCGTGATGACATACCCGCTGAAGTTTACAGGTTTGTTTATATCCACAACTGTACATAAACAGCCTTTTAAAAGTCTGGCCTCTCTAAAAATGTGTTTTTTGGAAGCCTAATAACACATTCTGGCCTGTTTAGACCAGGAAGAGCTTTTACATCAAAACAGACCAGAATGTGTTATTAGTAGGGCTGCACAATATATCGTTTCAGCATGGATCATGGATTCAGCAAGATATGCAATGTTGAGTTTGGATTATGAGCCATAATTTGCATGGGTTTTTAAAACACAATAACTTTATTGCATTTTTACTTTACACTCAAATTATACAGAAATAAAAACAACAACAAAACAAACACAATTCTCAGTATTTAACATTAATATTTTCTCTTCTTAATTAATCAATCAACAATTTTCCAACTTCACCACATATTAGGAACAAATTGAACAGTCCCTCAAACTCCCTCAAAGATCTACAAGTCTGCCACTGATTTGAACTACAACTCCCGTTATGCCCCTCACACACACCTGTTCTGGATCACCAATGATTGCACACAACTGCTGTATTTTTGCAGCAATGTCTGCAGCAATATGGCGGCAATATGGCGGTAGCATTATGGCGATGCCCATAACAAATTTCCTGTCAAGGACAATAAAGTTTTACTACTACTACACAGCTAGAAGCTCATCAAAGACTGATTACACAGACTTTATATACTGCTCACATCCTCTCACACATAGCTGAGTCTTGTTGTTGTTCACCTGTAACATTATGAAGCGTTCTCCTGGTTTAGTCTTTCCGTGTTTGACCTTTGCCTTGTTTACTATGTTCGCCGCCTGTAGTGACCACTCGCCTGATGCTTCATCCGTGTCTGGTGTGAACGCAGTGTACGTTAACTTCATTTGAATTTCATTGTTTCTTTATTGCATTTATCTATGCTTGTAGATTGTTTATTACAATTTATGCAGATGCACTGCCCTAAAGAACCATCCCAATTAATTTAAAATGATAAATTCTTTCTAAATAGAGCTATTCAAGTCCTCTGGTGAAATTGTACTAATATCGAAATATATATTGGGAAAAAAATATCGCAGATTTTTCCAATATTGTGCAGCTGTATTTACGCTACATTCATTCTTCCATGGCGAGGCGCCACGCCAAAACTGATCCCGCCACGGCTACATTACAGCTTCTCATTCAACACATTCAGTCGTGTGTTTTTTTTAATAGCGGGTGATAATCGCACCAAAACATATTAAAATGTAAGTGGATTCAAACAGCGCAAACTTTTCTGTAACCGTAGTAGTGCTGTGCATTATTTGTTTAACCCTTTAAGGTTATATGCTGACTTACTGACTGACAGGTGCTTGATGCGTGAGGCCAGCAAACACGACGTACAGCCATTTCACTTTACTTCAGGACGCATTAATGCCGCTCTGAAGGTCTAGTGGAGACAGTCATAAATATTCCTAGCAAATCTAATACATTTTGGAGACATACTCGTTACATAAACGCACTAAATCGCACTTCAGCAGCGTTTATTATAGAGCGCACAAGAAGATCTGTGCTTGAGCAGCGTGTATTTGAGGGGGCGTGCAAGAAGTTTTGTGCACGAGCAGAGGAAATTGGCGCGCAAGTAAAGAGGTTCGCATGCTCGTGGGTTATTACATAAATGCAATCTTAACTAGTAATACTGCGCTCACAACATTTGTCATAAAAATTACGCAACAGGTAGTTGGTAGATCTGTGTAAAAAAAGGCCTGCCGCCACAGCTGGAAAAAATCCTAGAGGAAACACTGATTTATTAACCTTTTAAATTAAATTGACAAAAAAAAAAAATATATTGACGTTTTTAAGTAAGGACACAAAATTTGCAAGTTTTTTACGATTATCTTATAAAAGGTGTAGTATGGAAGGCTATTGAGTGTCAAAAATTAAAAAAACGGCTAAATTCTAAGATATATTTGTGTAAATAAATCAAATAATAATAATAATAATTTAAAAATATTATTATTTTGGAGTCCATGTATCAACAATACTTGAATTAAACTGTTCTTTGAATAAAAAAAAAAAAAAAAAATGCAGCATCGTTGAAAAAACTTCTTTTGAAAACATTCAAACTTCTCCAGATTTTTGGAAGACATTAGCAAAATTAGGTAATGTTTGCATTAGAAAACGACACAAAAACTGAAGGCAGGGTGAAAGGAACAAGTTTCAAATTTCCCTAATTCCCTAATTTCAAGTCCCTAATTTTCAAATCAAAAGTAAACAAACAAACTGATTTTCATATTCATAGTGCGATGTGTGTATGCTGAAACTCTATCAAAATATAAACTCGCAAGGGATAAAAGTATGTGTGGCACGCAAGAAAGAATTAACATATCAAAAAGGAAAACAGAAAACAAAAGCTCATCTCCCGCCAAGATCACAGAAGTCTCCCCAAATCTAGTATTCTCTGTAATGGAGTGTTTGTCAAAGTGCACTTCCTCCTCAATTCTCTCTCCATAAATGTGTTTAAACAGGCGATGACATCTTCAACAGCTCCCCCCGTCCGGGCCGGTTCCTCTGCTGGAGGTGCTGATGGAAGCTGACGGCTGCTGTGACACATTTAGCTGATCTTAGATCTGCTCGTATGACCTGACGTGAGCATTCACACTGACTCTGACTGGAGGTGACACCGCCACTGGAAGTCATTCATTTTTCAATGAGACTCGCTGATTTCCAGTGACATGAGCGATTTGTAGGTCGACAAAGTTGAGGAAAGTTTTAATTTATGAGAAATGAGCAGCAGTGCCATCCGTTTCCTGTGAGACACTTGAGATGACTTGGATGGAAATAATAAGAAACGCATGCATCTCAGTATTTTTATGTATTTTGCACTAATGCATTTGATATGTAAACACGCTGAGCAGGAAGTAAACTGAATAAGGGGCCAATTTATTCGTTTTCATTGCATATACAGTGCTCAGCATAATTGAGTAGACCCCATTTTCATTCATTTTCTTTTCGGCTTAGTCCCTTTATTAATCCGGGGTCCCCACAGCGGAATGAACCGCCAACTTATCCAGCACATGTTTTACGCAGCTGATGCCCTTCCAGCTGCAACCTATAGCTGGGAAACATCCATACACACTCATTCACACTTATACACCACAGACAATTTAGCCTACTCAATTCACCTGTCTTTGGACTGTGGGGGAAACCGGAGCACCCGGAGGAAACCCACACGAATGCGGGGAGAACATGCAAACTCCTACACCCCATTTTGAAAATGATTATTTTTATTCATTTCTCAGAGAATATAGGCAATAGGCACCCAAATATTTGGGTGTATTTAAACGAAACAGATTTATTAAACAGATAAATTTATTAAAATAATAGCTTAGTCACCAAACATATTTAGAAATTGAAAGATAATAGGTTTAAATTCAAGCAAAATATTGCGATAAAACTTACAACCTACAAAATTTCAACAAAATTTTTCCATTGTTTGCTTCTCTTGATTTTTCCTCTTTTTAAAATTTGTTTTTAATCTTTTTCTATAAGGTATTAGGGTGTACTAGTTTTTGGACTGTTATCGTAAGTTATTTTGTTAGATAAGCTCCAGTTTTGGCTTCGGTACTAACTTGAAAGGTGTTCCCCAGGGATCTGTCCTAGGCCCACTATTATTCACAATTTACCTAATCCCACTTGGTTTGATTTTACAACGTCATGGTCTAAACTATCACTTTTATGCAGATGACACTCAAATTTATCTGTACACCTACTCCATCCGCTCAAATTGATAAAACCTCTGCTTGTGTGAACGACATTAAAGATTGGCCTAACTCAAATTCTCTGAAACTCAATATGGACAAAACTGAGATCATTTTATTGGCATCCCAGCACTTACCAGCAATATTTCGACCAGTTTCTCCTGAGATTGCTGCTCTCACACTAAAAATCTACTTCTGTCAAAAATGTAGGTGTAATATTCAACTTCACACTCTCCTTTCAGTCTCACATTAAATCTATTATTAAATCTTTCATTTACGTCGCATTGCCTCATTTGTCTCATCACACATTGACTACTGTAATGCCCTTTTCATTGGTCTGCCTGCCAGCCTCATTTCCAGATTACAATATATTCAAAACTCTTGGCTAGAATACTCACTCATACTAAATGTTCTGCTCATATAACCCCAATCTTGTACGACCTCCATTGGCTCCCAGTTGCATACCGTATAAAATTCTAAATTCTCCTCCTTGTATTTACTGTAGATCCTTAAACGGCCTAGCTCCCTCTTATCTTTGCAACATGCTGGTCCCCTACATCCCTACTCGCTCATTACATTCCTCTGACTCTGGCCTTCTAGCTGTCCCTCGGTACTGCCTCTCTTCAATGAGGGGCAGATCATTTAGTGTTATTGCACCCAAACTTTGGAACTCTCTACCACGCTCACTCCGTTCTGTTAATAATATCTCAGCATTTAAACCTTTACTTAAAACTCACTTGTATTCTGAATGCTACACTTCTGATTTGATAAACTGACCACTTTGTTTGATCAACCTATACTCTGCATATTTGTCTCTTAGGTCTTGTTTTATATTTCCAGTTTGTTATATTTGACTTCTTGTATGTTTGTGAACCTAATGTTGTCTCTACTTGATTATTGTTTCTTTCAATGTCTGTTCGTACCATTTCTTTTTGTTACATTCAATGTAAAGTGTTCTTGAGCTCTGGAAAGGCGCTATATTTAAATAAAAATGTATTATTATTATTAATATTACCTAATCTAATATATATGCACAAATATGATATTGTTTAGCTTCCTATAAAAATATGAATTTAAAAGAGAGATTTGTGAGGGGTGTACTTATATATGCTGAGCACTGTAAATGTGAGATGCAGCACTTGGGAAATATTTTTTAATAAGAGCCTCCTCCGCCATGTTAACCTCATATAAATCATTTGTCATGCTAACTTGCTACTGTAAACAGAAGCCTGGAATGTGTTTCCTGCCTCTGTGTTCTTCTGATTGGTCCACTGCTGAGACTGACATTGATTAGCAGCGCTGTGTGTAAAAGTTTAAGAATCCAAGAATTCGATGACAAGAACAGACTTACATTTACCCTTGCCTTATAAGCCTTACAAAGATACTTTGCACATTACAAATAAAACAGCTTTAATTTGAATTTCAGCAAATAAACATGCTTCACTATCTATTTTTAATTTACTCCTAAAAACTTACCTATTTAGTCTGGCTTTTTAATATTATTTTAAATGTCCTTTCTACTGCTTCATTTTTAAATTTATTTGATTTATCTGCTTCATGTTTAAATTTTATTTGTTTCTGTTGGCTTATTTTTATGTTTTTTTTTATAATCTGTGTTTTATCTTACTTTGTGGCTGTTAATAAATGCACTTTTATTAAGATTTTCTGGTGCAAAAAATACTTTCACTGTCTCATTTAAGGAAATTCTTGAGATAAATTATATTTTTGAACTTTAAAAATAATTTGTGGGTAGCACAGTCGCCTATCAGCAAGAAGGTCACTGGTTCGAGCCTCAGCTGGGCCAGAAGAAGGTCACTGGTTCGAGCCTCAGCTGGGCCAGTTGGCATTTCTATGTGTTTTCTCCACAAGTCCAAAGACATACGGTATAGGTGAATTGGGTGAGCTAAATTGTCTGTAGTGTATGTGTGTGAATGGGAGTGTATGGATGTTTCCCAGTGATGGGTTGATCACTAATTAATAAAGATTAATAAAGGGACTAAGCTAAAAAAAATAAATGAGTGACTGAATGACTTCTGGGAGTTCTAAAGCGAGTACTGCACTCTAGTCTGCATTTGATGCATCCTCAATATAATATAAACCTGATGATGTTGACGACGTTACACGAGAACACGAGGACACAAGATCGCATAAGAATGCATATAGAGAAACAGCAAGAGTCTTAAAAACACAGAGCCCATGTGCGAGTTGCTTCAAAAGACGCAAGTGTAACGTCAAGTGTGTGTTTACTTAAAAAAACAATGTAAATGTAGTGCACTGGAATACCCTGTATTGGCAGTACATATAGATTGTAATCAGATTTTTAAGGCTTCGACCAGTTATGCATTCTTCCTGCGGCCGAATCGCTTACCAGCAAGTAACAGTATCATGACCTGAAGACCTCCAACTGCAAAATCTCTTCAAGTCTGCACTGACCTCTGTGACTCCCTGCAGGAAAGCTTCTTTGGCCAGTTTGGCAGGGCCGTCCACTGTCTTCCCATCATCCTCTGGGCCCCAGCTGGCGCTGTAAATGTGGATGTGCTGGGAGTTCAAGCTCAGAGACTGAGCCTCCACAACATCTGTTACCTCTCCATCCAACATGCGCACACCTGCATGCAGAGCAGAGACAGACAGAAAGCAAGTCAATGAAGATACCAGAGATACAGGAAAAATGGGTTTTGCAGAAATGTGCTGTCTGTAAACTGATGGACATTTTCAAGAGAAAATGAAAAAGAAATGAAGAAGGTGCACAAGTGTGCAGCACAAATTGCTCTACTCGAACTGAAGACAAAACCAAAGCTGAGCAGAATATATCTGATGTTAAATATAAAACTATATGAAGAAGGAGTTTGACCAATGAGGCTTCACTGAGGTTTTTAATTTTTTTGTATGCAAAGGATGTCCAAATGTGACAAATTCATATTGTTGTAGAATTTATCATACAGATTTCTTTTCAGAACTGTTTAAGATGAAAAACATGTCTTTACTGTCACTTTCGATCAAATTACTGTGATGAATAAAATGGTAGCTTTGAATGATAAGCAGCAAATCAACATACTACACTTGTTCAGAATCTTCCCAGCAGATACACAACGTCATAAGACGTAACTATTAGGTCGGATTTACATCGCCAGTGTCTAAGGACTATGTTATTATGACGCCCAATAACAACGTAAAATGACATTGATATTTCATCGATTTTGGGTTTCTTTTGGAAAGTGACCAAAATCCAACATTGAGCCAACATCTTAAACCAACGTCATGCTGACGTAAAGTATTGACATTTCCTCATCAGTAGTGCCAGACAGATTTTGCGGACTTTTTTTGCTATTTCTGCACAGAATTTTGTTAAAAATCTGCAGATTTATGCAGAATTATTTTGGGAGTATTATTGTAATATATGAAATAAAAAATTATTTCTTTAAAAATTTTATTCAATGTTTATTCAAATCCAATTAGATCCACTTTATTTGGTAAATAAAGCAAGTCTCTCATATAATATCTCTACTAAAAGACAGAAATTATTACTTTACAAACTGTATTGTAATGAAATCATATGAACATTTTCATATTAGTCAATAATATTACTAAATTGAATTTAAAAACTGAATAAATATATATATTTACACAAATTTACACATGTAAATAAACAGAATCAATGATGGGCTGAAAATCTGCGGAAATCTGCCGAATTCTGCGAGTGCAGATTCCGTGTGGGCCTACTCATCAGGTATGGCAACCAAAATCCAATGTCTGATAGACGTCATAGTGGTAACTTCCACACAACGTCAAGCTGTAGCATCATTAGATGTTGATATTTGGTTGTTTTTAGGTTAAGTTGGAAAGTAACCAAAATGCAACGCCTGTCTGGCGTTGAACATTGACGTCAGCCTGATCTTGGGTTCTGTTATGAACCCTATTTTTATTTCTGAACAAAATGCAACGTCCCACGACATTGGGGTACATCTGACGTCATGTTGACATCCTGTGCCTGCTGGGATAATGTGACACAAAATACAGCATTGCCATTACAGAAATACATTTAATAAATTTAACAAAATAGAAAATAGTTATTACATCTTCATTTAAATAATATTTAACAATATTACTGTCTGATTTCTGTGCTGTCATGTGTTCCATGTGCTTTTGTTGTATCGTGATTTATTTCTTCGGTTTTCCTGCCATTTGTTAGTGTTCATTAGTTTAAGTTTACACTCCTGTTAGTCATCAGCTAATCATTTGTTGTGTTTTTATACTTCGTAGTTTTGGTTAAGCCGTGGTCACACTAGCCATGGTTTGAACATGTGAAATTCTGTTGTATGGCGTTGCTAAAAGGGGCGGGATTAAACAAGTTGATTCGACGTTGATAAAAGCGAGCGATTGCTCCATATTTAAAAATTTCTGCAGAGAGGTCATGTTTTGATCTATTGGTCTAACGCAATCATGTGATGCGATTTCGCAGGTTTGAGTTTACAAAGCTTGAATTTTCGAATATAGCGAAATGCTAAACATGTTGTGCGAGCTTGCGTTTCCGGTCTGACGCATTCGCATGTGAATGAATGGAAGTCTATGGGGGCGAAAAGTGCAGTGTGACCACGTGTTTAATCATTCCTGTTTCCCATGAAGAGTGTGTAAAATGAATGAGAAGTTTTTGATAATACCGGTTTCTCTGCATGTGTTTAGAGTGC
Organism: Danio aesculapii; assembly: GCF_903798145.1. Taxonomy (NCBI): domain Eukaryota; kingdom Metazoa; phylum Chordata; class Actinopteri; order Cypriniformes; family Danionidae; genus Danio; species Danio aesculapii. The sequence continues at coordinate 28,295,756 of NC_079459.1, read as the reverse complement.
AACCGTGACAATTTCTATCTTATAGTTTTACATAATACACTTGGGCAAAAAATACCTCATTCAAATAATTATAGATGTTTATATTTTAAAAAAGTATATAGTTAACTAGAGTATATATAGAATGTAAGAATAAAAAAGTATAAAGTGTGCTATTCCAGCTAAAACACATAATTATTTCGCTTTTATAAAGCCAATGCAACTGCAAAATGCACAATATTTCCCAAACCCGACAAAAAATTTCTAATATGCAAATGTTATTTTCAAAGTCTGACTTCTTTAGTCGGAGATGAATTGCTTGTTTAGTGTCCGACTAGAACACGGCGTAAGAAGGGGAAGAAAAATCTAATTAAAAAAGAGTGATTCTGTGGCCGTTTGTTTGATTAATAATAATCCGAGCAACAGGACTCAGACACTTCATGCACCCACACACACACGACCCAGCGGCCAATTAGATCAACAACATCTGCTGTCTATATACACACACACACACACACACACACAGAGGCAGACTTATCCTCATAATATAAAGACACAGAAAAACACAGAAATCACATGCAGGCTCAGGCAATGGCCTCTGCCTTAATCACCCACATCTAGATGTAGAAATATTTTGCTACAAAGACTATTAAAGTAAAAGATGTGGAATTTGCGCTCGCCCGCAGCCATGTATGGCCTTGAATGAGCTCAATGTGACTGGAATAGCCGAGATATTCACCTTAATGGATGTGTTTTATAATTAAAAGATAAAGTGTTTTAGATTAGTCCGGAGCAGCGTGACGACACACGCACAAAGGCTAGGAAATAAGAGCTTCTTGAATAGCTTCAATGCCTGACTGTCTTGATTGATCCTATTTGCATATGCAAATTTGCCAATCACTCACCTCCAATTTTGGCATTGTAAGCCACGCCCACTCCGCAGATGCCATTGTTCGCTGCTGCTGCCACCTCGCCGGCACAACGTGTGCCATGTCTGGAAAGATAAAGAAGGAAGAGTTTGCACAAGTGACAAGTCCGGTTCACATTCAGTTCAACCAAATTCTAATGCAGTCCACGATTGTACAGGCAAATTCTGTCTTTTCAATAGAGAGGTCGCTCTCGGGGCTCCCAAATACAGACGCATTATCTTTATCCTTTAATTAAAATCTAATTATGTCCTAGCAGGAGACAAGGATAAATAAATAAATGGCTGATTATGGTTGTCACTTGTGTGGCTGATCGCTCCTGCAGACAAATCTCCCAGGCTCAGAGCTGGGCTGGGGACGAACTTCACTGTCAAAAACAAATCGCAGCTGGCTTTTGGGGCTTTTTTTCCCCTGTATGTGCACTGCAAAAGCTATTTTCTTCCATTCATCTGCGTCCTATTGGAGCTCATTGTTTCCCTGAGACAAAGAGGACGATCGGGAGCCCGGAAAAGAAACCGGAGAACCCATGAGGCTGCAGATGTGTTTGAGACAGCAGCCTCGCTTCACCAGAGCCTTCATTACATCTGCCGCTTTACACAAAGATATACACGGATTATTAGGCGCACATGAACTCCATAGCCCAGAATAACAGAAGAGAAAACCGCACAAATTAATATGCTTTGTAGACTACGGAGTCCCAAGACAAAACAAAAATGCACTAGCACAATGAGAGAGATGATAAAAGCTAATTTACACGTCTGGAGTATCATGACAGCAGCTCAGCCACGATGCCTTGCCTTTGTAAGCAAGTGAGACATATTTCTGAAAAGATCATTTAATATTGAGCAACTAACATTTTAGTTATTCTGAAATTTATTCCAGAAAAGACACGGCAGCATTAGCTATTAATTACATTCAAACAATAGACTGTAGTGGTGCTACATTAATTAATTAATTGTCTAACAACAAGTTGTGACACTTTATTCTGATGCCCTACTTCAGACGATTTGTTGATTATAAGCAAGTTACTGCATGTCCACTGGCGGTCTTTAGAGTACTGATAAACTGCCTGTTTAGCATCTACATAGATTTTATTATGATGCTCCACCAACAGATCAACTCTAACCTTACTGATACTAAAACTAATAGCAAAGTTGTAGCGTTACTTAAAGTAAACATGATTTTTCAAATGAATCATCTGTTGAACTGCATCCCAATCATCACAAATACTGCAGAAGACCTATTGGAACCCACATGGACCCAAGATTCTCACAGAAATCAGTCAAGTTTGTTAAAGGAAAAATCATGGTTTGGGGTTACATTCAGTATGGGGGTGTGCGAGAGATCTGCAGAGTGGATGACAACATTAACAGCCTGAGGTAACAAGACATTTGTGCTGCCCATTACATTACAAACCACGGGAGATGGCAAATTCTTCAGCAGGATAGCGCTCCTTCTCATACTTCAGAGTTCTCAAAGTTCCTGAAAGCAAAAAAGATCAAGGTGCTCCAGGATTGGCCAGCCCAGTCACCAGACATGAATCTTATTGAGCATGTCTGGGGTAAGATGAAGAAGGAGGCATTGAAGATGAATCTAAAGAATCTTGATGCACTCTGGGAGTCCTGCAAGAACGCTTTCTTTGCCATTCCAAGCTCATGGGAGTCATACACAATATTCATTCTGTTTCCACTGCAGCATGACTTTACATTCCATACTGTACATCATCTCTGTTAAGTGACAAGACGTTTGTCTAAGCAAAGTCAGACCTTACTGTCCTAATTAAATAATTAAAAATCAAAATAAGCATAATCTAGAGGTCTTTGTCTTTCATATAAGCCACTTCTGATACCAAATGATCAACTAGAAGTCAAATTATTATTTGTTGTTCCTAAAACTTGTATAGGCGACAAGACTTTTGTCAGGTAGTGCACTATATAACTGCAGGTTAACTGTTAAAAGCTATTAGTTCCTAGCTAATTAGTTAAAGCTTTTAGTAACTAATAAAGTTATGGTAACTAATAATCTTAACTCTTCTGAATTTGACTGTACACTGAAAAAAGTGTTGCATGCAAAACTGTTGCAAACAATTTATTTGTGTTGAATTTAAACAAACAAATTAAATTGAGCAATGTCAACTTAATTTGTTTGTTTAAATTCAGCCCAAATAAATAATTTACAACCACTTAACGTAAAAAAATTGAGTAAATCCAATGGATCATCTTTGAATAATTTTTTTCAGTGTAATGCAATAATGTGCACCTTTTGTAAAGCTGCTTTGAACCAATAATTATTGTAAAAAAAAGTTCTAAAGCGACCATCAAAATAAATTCATATTATTGAATCAATATACATGCATGTAGTCTAGAATGTTCTTTTGCGATCTTCATCTGAAATTAATTAAAAGCGGAATGTTTTTAATTTAAAAATTAAATGCAAAAGCAAAATAAATAAATAAATAAAGTATTTAGTAAAAACTGTTTATTGAATCAGAATATATGATGAATTTTGAGGGATTATTCAAACAAACAAACAAAGATGAATCTTTCGGTAACACTTTTTATATATATAACACGTCTGCTTAATATCTGCTAGTACTGCTCCTTTAACAGACATTTACTGTCTGACTATAAGACTATAAGAAACTTTGCAAGTACGTGTCACCTTACACTAACCCTAACCCCAACCTAACAGTCTACTTATAATCTAATGAGAATTAGTCGGCATGTAGATGCAATGTAAAATAAATTCAACAAACGGACCATCAAAATAAAGTGTGGCCAATCTTTCAAACTCAATATGTACATTTCCAAATCAGAGGATTAAAATTCAATTGCAATCTGCCTCAACATCCTCTTGCATGGCTCGAGCAGCAGGTATAAAAAGGAGTGATTTCCTTAAATGTGTTTAGCTCAGGTGGGCAACAATAGCTTCTGATTAAGGCTCTGGACGTATTGTATTTCCTCAAATCAATAATTGCTGAGGAGGGAGGTGTCCATGGACGGAGACTACAACGGCTCTTGACATGCCATTATGCAGGTCGTTAAGAACGTTTCTGATTACGGAGCAAAATAGATGACGTGAAAACACTCTCTCAGCCTTCCACAAAACCTGCTGTGCGCTGGTAATTCAAAACACACTGTAACCGTGTCTGAATTTATTCTCCAGGGCATAGAAATGCGGTACATCCCTCCCGGATGAAGCCCTTTATCAGATAATGGAGAAAACGTGTATTATCTGAATATATCCGGGATCAAGCTGTGAATGAGATCAGAACTAATTCTACTCCAACAAGCATGTTAGCTAGTTAACCTGACTATTTTTTCTTTCCTCACAATTAACATCATTCAGTCAGTCTAACAACACATTTGTGCGTGCTCATATGAAGGGCAATAGCCCTGAAATCACGACTAATTCCTTTCCTGCTAAGGTTGTAAAGGTTTAGCTGGCAATAAAGTGTTGTTTTCCACATTTTGTCTTGCACGAGGTGACAGTTATCGTGACAAACGGTTGATAGTTGGGAACACCTCATGAATAAACAATACCGTTTTATATCAGCTCGTTTCAGAGGTTGTTTGCAGCTGTAATATATTGTATAAGGGAAATGCCTCTGGTTAAAACAGATTTTGTGCACATCTTTTATCTAAATTTGTCACTCCATGTTAAGGATGCCTAGCTAGTCACACAATAGCAAAGTAAACTAATTCATTATCTCCTGTACTGACTTTAAAAGGATACCTAAAAATGAACACTTGCTGTTAATTTCCTCACCATCGGGCCATCTAAGATGTAGACCACTTTCTTCATAAGACAATTAAAATTGTTTTTAGCTTAAACTGTGGTACCTGGGAACTTTTTTTTGGTAACACTTTATTTTAATGGTCCATTTGAGTATTAGTAGACTGTCTGCTTAATATCTGTTGATACTGCTCCTTTAACAGACATTTAACTGACTATAGGAAACTTAGCAAGCACATGTCAACTTACACTAACCCCAACCCAGGATGAGAACAATTTTTCATGAACACACACACACACACACACACACATACATTTCCTCTTCTTTATAAACACTGACTACACTTACATGGACATCAGTAATCGAATTATTTACCTTAATCTAATTAAGACAATAAAAAGATTAAGGTGTTTACATGAGTTGCTTTTTGAATATTCCTTTCATGATCCCGTTTTACATGTTATAGCACATAATTCGATTAACGTCATTGTGTCACCGCGCTATCTGCATTTCCTGCAGTTTCATTAAATTTCGTGTGTTTCATTTTTATTTTGTAGACTTTAACTGCAGTTCGGCAAGTTCACTTTCATTCGGGAACATTTCATGCATGCCCTTATGACAAACGAGATATTGGATGCAACTATGAACTGCTGGAAGAGTGTTGTTTTAGCGGAAGTTTATACCGCATGCTGAATGAACAAAAAAACTCTGCATTTCATGATGCAGGTGTCTGTGGTCTGCTTGGTAGGTGCAAAGCGTGTCAAACAGCCGTGTGTGTGTGTGCGTGGACTATCTTGTCGCAAAATGCGGCGAAAAGTCCTACATGACGGTAATAATTAGAGTAAGGTGTTTATATGTCTGTACTGCACTTCAATAATGCGACTAAAATCGGCATACTCCACATGTCTTAATTCGATTTCTCTTTAGTTTGATTATGACCTAAATCAGATTAAATTAATCAAAAATCGCTGTTTACATGGTAGACTCTTAATCAGAGTAGTGTCTTAATCATATTAAAATAAAATTATTGGTGTCCATATAAACATTCTCAGTGTCCGTTCATCTGCAGAATTGCCAAATTTGGCATTTTAGTGACTTTTTCACGGTTTCCACAAGTTGACACTCTATCATTTGTAATCTTTTCTTTGTTCTTTCGTTATCATTTCACAAGTAGAAACAGCTGAGGTTATATCCCAACCATTTTCTTTCACTAATGAGCATTACACAGCTTTTAGAAATCTTAAAAAGTCTTAATGAACTTCATAGGTTGTTTTCACATGACGTCATTGATGATGCACAACACTCAGATGGAGGGATCATCAAAATGTTTGTTTTGTGTTGTTCATAATTGTTTAAATCAGTCAAGATGAGAAATGCTGAACAGCTTTTATTGAGCTCCAAAGGTTTTTGCTCATAAAGGGGAAAAAATTGGCGAAAAAAAAAAAACAGGAGAAAAGGCATGTAATAAACTTGTTCAATACATCCATGTGTACAAACTTTTTTGAATGCAAATTTTCACATAGAAAAAACTACAATAATTTCTAATATGTTTTTGGACCATACTATAGAAAAGTGCATAATGTATAGAAGTGCTATTTGTTAATGGATGCTACAGAATACTGTTGTATGGTAAACTGATAAAATATAATAAATACTGTAACGTTAGTCAGGGTGTGGATTATACACTGGCTATCAGTGAGGGTCAACTTTTTTGTTGTTTTCAGTGAATTCAATTGATCTATTTATTTAAATGACATCACATTTATTAATAAGACGTATTTAAGTTTTCAGTGTTTTGAGAGATATTAAATGTATTCTGAAATTCAGTAACCTGATTATTTCAGAGGTTACTAGCTCAAACTATTCAAATTATGCATCTAATTTTACTTTACTTTTAGGCTATATGTAAAAATAAACACTTATTTTACAAGGTGACCACTTACGATATCCATCGCTGCTCTAGATCTGCTGGTTTAGACACTGTTGAATGATTCTTGCACTATGAACCATTATAGGGGTGATCAAATGTATGTTTGTATACATCTTGTCACATACATCTTGTTTTGACGTCCTTCAGGGGGGATCAATCCCCCGCAAACCCCCCTGACGTTTGTGTAAACTGTGGTGCATTGTAATGGTGTATAATTAGTGTAAAAAAAGTAGCTTAATGGATAATTAGTTTATTACTACAGTTGTTTTGTACCACAGTAACCATAATTACTATGACAGTTTAATTCAGGTCAAAATGCTGTATCTACTGCCTCGAAGACAGGCGAATATATTTTAGTTCAGTAGAAAACTTCTTCATAATATAAGAATCATGCCCAACATGTTATTTTCTATTTATATTTCCTTTGAAATATGGTATAAATCACAAAAATACAGACTTTCCCCTATGTTACCCATTCAGTTTTTTACTTCCTGCCCTCCATCTGAATTTTGAGCATCACCAAAACCATGTGATAGCAAACAACCTATTAGATGAAAACAGAACGAGAACAGTTTTGGGGGGAATTTGCTGCTTTAAAGATGACTATTCTGAAAAAAAAAAAGAAATAAAATGAATTTAAAGGGCTGATAAATAGCACATAACATCATTTAGTGACGTTAAAAATCTTTTCAAGGACGCTTTAGCGACTTTTCATTGATAGCATTTGGCAACACTCCTCACCTGAGTCTGCAACTGTGCATGTGTCATTATAGGACAAGAAACTCATGCTTCAGACTGTCAGGAATGCACTCAGGATAGTAATGTAATAATCTGATTATTGCACAGACATTAATATTGTGCTGTCTGTATGCTTATTAATGCTCTCTTTCACTCTTTCTCAAAAGACTTACCTACATCTTGAACAGTCTGAAGGTGAGTAAATTAACAGCAAAGTTTGTTTTTTGGTTTTAAATGTTACTGTTCTAATTCAGATATATGTTTTTAGTAGTGTACAGAGACTCAAAACGATTCCTTCAATGTCATTTTACTTTATACACACAATTATTTGGTAAATACATTTCTCGAATATGACCTCTGTTTCGAACAACAACCTGCAGCGCTTCAAAGCATTGCTTTGTTACATTTTATTCCAACACAGCCTCATTCCGAAAACGTAATACCGCGGACGTTTCTGGAGGCCGCAAATTATGTAAGCGAACTCTGCGGGGTGGTGTGACACTGTTTCTTTTGGCGCTTACCGGCTGACTGCTTACCTCCGTGTGGAGGGCTTTTCCGTTGCAACCAGTTTGTTCAGTTAGCTCGTTGTGTACATCGGCAGACTTGAGAGCAGAGAGGAGTTGACCATGATGACGGCGACCGGGTTCAAGTCCGGGGAAGAGTGGTTCCAGAAATCAGGTAAGACAAAAACCAAATCCAAAAAATAAAATGAACGAGGGAATAAACAGGGTTGAGTATGCGGTGGAAAATCCAAAAACATGGTAAAGATCAGACGAGGGCTTTTCTTTTTCTGGACGGCTTTTGTAAAATCGTCTGTTGGGTTTAGCGAAGTAAGAGGGTGGGCGGGTCAATCTGTAAAACTAAGTGGGTTTAGAGAAGGAGGAGGGTAGGTCAGTCGATTGGCTGGACGCTCAGTCAATTATTCAGTCAGTCAGACAGACGGTCAGCCAACAGCGGCCTCTGGTGGGTTTACATGAGAACAGCGTGAGCACGTACGGCGCTTGCGAGAGACATTCGAGATATGAAATAGTCCACATAGCGAGCTCTCGCGGATCCACGAAAACAAAAACTGCAAAAATACATACTTCCCGGGACGAATTTTGCAGTCTCCAGAAACGTCCATGGGACTACGTTTTCAGAATGAGCCTGGGTTGTTTTATTCAGAGCACAGAGGACTTGAGATCGACTGATTAAAAGTGAGTGGCCATATAATATTACGAGATTGTGTTATGCTCAAATTGTTCTCTCAAATGCACCATGTAAGAGGCTTGAAGCTGTGATATTGCTTTGATTTGCATATTCGCATCCACAACTTTCAAAGACACCCACGTGCCATCAGAAAGACAGATCAGTGGCTGATTCCTGAACTTAAGGGCTTAATGGCTATCATTATAGAGTCATGGCGCAGTTGAGGATAAGGGCAGTTCTTTCAAGCAAGTCATAGGACCGTAACACAACCTTTCAGTTCTAACATATACAGTCCTCTCTGACAAAAAAGTCCTTCCTACTAAAGTCAGAAAACACATCAAGGTCGTTTTTGCTTGAAGGCATTCAGGCATAAAAGCAATCAAACTATCATTTACTCCTAACTGTGGATAGCACAGGCTGAGGCTGTCGATTCGTGAAAACTTGGTGTTTGTTCTTTAAAAGACATGGAGAATGCAAACCTGGAGGACTGGCCTTCATTTATTCACAACAGTAATGGATAGCTGACTTGTTTCACAATCAGATTTTACTCATTCGGCACCTCGTGACCAGATCAAATCTACAAGCTTTATAAATCCGAAGCCTTATTCTGGATGATTAGAGCTCCCTACCGCAGAGAAAGCTTTCTTCACAGTGATGCTGTTCAGCTAATTTACCTTTCACAGCTCAGCGAGGTGCAAAAACACTGATTCAGATAACTGAGGTCTCAGTGTTTTTAAAGTGCCATGAGTCACAATAAGGCTGACAAGCTCAAAAACAAAGTCAGATGATATGTAGTTGAGGATAAGAATTCCTACATGTGATGCACTTACAAGCGTCCCTTTAAGTAAATGATGGTTCAACTCGAAACAAGAGGTAGCAAAGTGTTAATGCATAATGTGACGTCAAGACAGGCCAACTCTAGATATGTCTCTATTCAAAGATGCAAATGAAATTTATGAGCAAATATGCAATGCCGTATAAAATATTTGTAATTAAAGCACAGTTTGGATTAAATGAGTCAGAGAGAACAAACATCAAAAAGAAATTGGAATTTGACTACAGCCATGTGTCACCCTGCAGCCCAAGACCGATTACTCACTGAAGCTAAGCAGGGCTCAGCCTATTCAGTAGCTGGATGGGAGACCACATGGGAAAACTAGGTTGCTGTTGGAAGTGTTGTTAGTGAGGCCAGCAGGGGGAGTCCAAATGCCCCAGTAAAAGTGAAGGGGACACTATACTGTCAGTGAGCGGCATCTTTTGGATGAGACGGTAAACCGAGGTCCTGACTCTCTGTGGTGATTAAAAATCCCATGACACTTCTCGTAAAGAGTAGGGGTGTAACACTGGTGTCCTGGCCAAATTCCCTTGATTGGCCCTTACCAATCATGGCCTCCAATCATCCCCGGTCCACCGAATTGGCTCCATCACTATCATTTCACTCTACCAATAGCTAGTGTGTGGTGAGCGCACTGGCTCCATTGTCTTGTGGCCGGACGAGCCCCCACGTGTAACCCACCAGTGCTACTGCACGCAACCCGATTTGAACAAGTATCGAACCAGCGATTCTTTGCATGGGAGTCGGTTGCTCTAACAAGGAGGCTAAAGGCCATGGTCTCTAGCATCTGTTGCTAGAGCACCTTTAAAGGTCAGAAGAGTGAGGTTTACCTGCATAGCATTTCACTAGCTGGCCTTCGTTATACTCACCCTCCTAAACCTCACTCCCATCCCGGACGAGCCCCCACGTGTAACCCACCAGTCCTATTGCACCCAATCCGGTCTGAGCTGGGACCGAACCAGTGATTCTTTGCATGGGAGCCGGTTGCTCTAACAAGTAGGCTAAAGAACATGGCCTCTAGTGTCTGTCACTAAAGCACCTTTAGAGATCAGGGGAGTGAGGTTTACCTGCATAGCACTTTGCTAGCTGGCCTCCGTTACACTCACTCTACTAAACCTCACTCCCATCCCAGACGAGCCTCCACGTGTAACCCACCAGTCCTATTGCACCCAATCCGGTCCGAGCTGGAATCGAACCAGCGATTCTTTGCATCGGAGTCAGTTGCTCTAACAAGGAGGCTAAAGACCATGGCCTCTAACGTTTGTCGCTAGGGCACCTTTAGAGATCAGTGGAGTGAGGTTTACCAGCATAGCACTTCGCTAGCTGGCCTCTGTTACACACATATTGGATTTTCTATTAAGCATTTTTTAAGAATAGGTGGACGGTAACATAGCTATTCATTAAGATTTTTCACAAAAGTGATTCCTGGAAAAAGATTAATTAGAAATAAATAGTTAATTAAAATGAACGTTTTCACACTGTTGGACATAATGAAGTGACAGCTCTGGTAGGACATCTGTGTTCAAAGTACTTTGCTCAAGGGAACAATATCAAAAGAACAAGAGAATATCTGCTGTAAAGCTCCATCTGCTAGTACACATTGTTTTGTCAGTTTCTTAAAGGGACAGTTCACTAAAAATGACAATAGCTTTCTTTGTTTACTCAAACTCGTGTTGTCTGAAACATGTATCATCTTAAATTCATAATATGAACACTCTTTAAAAAATCCTCTGGTGTTTCAGAGAATAGTCATACAGGTTCAGACTGGCATAAAGGTGGCATAATTGATGACACGAATTTCTTTCATGGCTGAAGCAAAAAGTGAGCCAGAAAATATTGGTGGATGCAACTGCTTACCTCAGACAAGGAAAAAACAACTCAGCAGACCAGATCACTTTCTCATTTTCTGCCTCCCTGTCCCACATCTATTTAGGTGCAGAATTACCACCAATCTCTTCCCACCTTCCCCGTGGAGACCGCAGCCATCTATCTATCTACAGCCCACCAGGGAGAGGCAGAGAAGACAGCGAAAATTAACTTGAATGTAAGTCGACTTTCTTTTTCCATCCCTGCCAGCAACAAACCTACCACGCAGAAACCAGGACCGAAGACATGCACTAATTCCTTCCATCTGCTTGTTTTTTTTCCTCTATCCCTCTCTATCAGCTTGTTTTATGTTCTTTTTGATTCCTTGATTCATCATTTGCAATTCCCAGCTCAAAGGCATTGGGTGCCCTTGAAAACTTGTGATGAGTCCGTGTACAGTATGCTGACTGAAGTATCGTAGACTACAGCATCTCTATTCCTCTCTTCAATAGACCTGGATTAGGAAGCACTCTAAAAAGGATTAGCGCGTTTTCCAGCCAGCTACACTCAGCCCTCGGGCAGGGTTTCGAAAAACCCACATGTCCCGAATGAGAAAGGGATATGGAGAAAGAGAAGTCAGCAGGTAATAGAGAGACAGAATCTAAGATAATGGTATGAGAAATGAGAGGGTGACGGAAGTGGCGCCAGAACCTGCGCCTGCTGTTTGACGCAGCTACAAAAGCAGATTCCAGAACTCTGAAGCGCTGTCTCCAGCCTGAAGTCTCTGTCATGGTTAGTCTCCAGCTTCAATTGCCTGGTTGGCTTGGAGCGGCGGATGCTAGGGCAGATTTCCAGCATCTCTGATGAGATTCCAGAGGCCAGACAGCGCTGGAAAGGCAGCCTGACAGGTCCGGGTCACGTGAGTGGAAGGGTTGAGTGGAGAGACAGAGGCTTTCGTGCCTAACGCTGTTATTAGACCTCTGGCTGACAGCCACCTTACACAATCCATCCATCACATACGCTATTAGAATTAAAGAAAGGAAGAGGAGGACTTTTGAGGTCTTGTTTATTGATTTAATAAAGCCAACGAGACCTGGATATTGATGTACCAAAAAACAAAAAGTCTTCAAGCTGACGTCTACCTAACCGCAAAAGAACAGAAACTTCAACAGAAAAATAAACCATTCAAATGAAGCAAAATAACACCGCTGTCATTCATTTTGAATGGAGAATTACAATATTGTGAAAAGTTTTAATAATTAAAATTACTATTTATGCTAAATTACACTTAACCTAAATTATTAGTATTATTAAAGATTAGGTTTGATGATAGAAAAGGTAATATAAATGCAAAAATGTATTTAAAAAAGGCATGAATAACTAACTCTGGCATAAAAAATTCAACCATGTTATTAAATTATACATTTTTTTGTGTGATCCATTTCATGAAAAGATTAGATCATGTTAGATCAGGGAACAATGGAACACAAAATTCAATTATAGTAAGGCTATGCCCTCATTAAACATTTATAATCTGTATTTTTGCATTCTAGCTCTGTTAAGAACAGATTTTTAAAAAATAAAACTTAGGCTAAACTCACTCCAGGGTGCGTTTCCCAAACAACAGCATAAGTTACAGCTGAACTACCATAGTATGATGCATCGTTTGGGAAAAGAACAATGTAGTGACGTATTAATGACGTAGACTTTGTCGCAGATCCATTGTAAACGTAAAACGTCCATAATGGTTCTTTACACCTAAACAGGTAGAGTAACAACTTCTTTAAAGAAAAAAAACATAATTTTAAGTGCAAATTATATTGTTTTACACGCACACACAATGTAAAAACATGTATTTACACAATAAGTGCATTGTAGTGAGTTAATAATTTCAGTATAAGTACATATTAGTTAACGACACTTAATATAAAATAGGACCAATATTCTATATTCTATTGTAAAACATAAAACCACTTACAAAAAGCGAACACATATTCTAATCTGATATACAAATCGTTAATTGTTGTAATTTTTTAAGAAATGAAAAAGAATCCTTTTTAATAATATTAATTATTATTAGTAGTAGTAGTAGTATTTTTTATTATTATCATTACAAATTTAAATTTAAGTTTGAATCATTATAAATTGAAATGTTGGAACGTTCGAAAGGAATAGGGCATAGGGGGAATAACTGGGAATGGAACACAACCAGGAGCTATGAGTCTAACTACAGCTCTAGAGGTGTTGTTGCAAGCGTACAAGTTTGCGACACAGTTTGCGAATGTTTGTTGGAACGATGGATTTGGGAAACGCCAAATCAACAAACTATGTTTGTAATGACAGAATTTGCGACCTTAGTTTGCTAACGATGATTTTCGGGAACGCACCCCTGATTAGCAGCTCCTCACTAACCTCTGATTAGCAGCTTTTTATTAAATAAGTCATAATCAGATAATTGCCAGTATAACCCACATACAGTATGTTGGAGATGGAATTCAATTAAATTCTCTTCTATAAAAAAATCTATAAAAAAAATCATAATTATTATCAGCGCTTGACATTAACTTTTTTGATCACCAGCCACTGTGGCTAGTAGATTTCCAACATTACAAGCCACTCGCCATTTTCACAAACCACACTTTTGTTGTTGGGAAAATATATTTTATATGCATAAATTTGACTTTGGCATGCTAAAATAACTTGAGTTAGATTTTGTGTAATGTCCACATGCCTCCTCACTTTTTGTGTGTGCTAATGGGTTGTCGCATTGCAATTAGTTTATTTCTTAGCCAAAAATTTTAAATAATGTGTCAAAACAAGCAAAATATAGCTGTATACATGCACTTTTTAATTCAACAAAACTTTTCCTTAAAAAAAGAATTGACATTTAATAGAATTATTGTCATGTAGGCTATATCTAAAACATGCACAGCAGTCTGTCCTGGCCAAATGTCCCAGATAAGTTATCTACAAAAAACATACCGTGTGTGATAATGAAAGTATGATCATGCGCACACGGTTAATGTTAGGCCTGTTAATAATCTGTTAAAAGAAAAATTAATACGAAAGCAGTGACCGCTGCTGCTTACTAAAGGAAAAGCAACAGCACTGTGGGTGCACGACCATCGCTTTTTGTCCAGTCTATTTCAGAGATCTCACCAGTTCTGTTTTTAGGCGCGGCTGCTTCCTGCAAGTAGCGCGCACTCTTTTTAAAAACATCACCTGTGTGCGCGAGTGATCATCCTCTTATTCTGTATTCATCTGCTTTCTTTTGCTCGCGCGAACATAATTAGTTTTGTCAGTCATCCTACTTCTCGATTCTGAGATCACATTTGCAGGCATATTGGGCCATCTGTATTGTCGAACCCTGTTTTTAAGAAAACTACTAGAAAATGTAAAATTATTTTCAACCCGCCAAAGTGACTAGTGGGAGCGGCTATCTTACCTGCCATAGCGGAAATCTACCCGCATTTGGCGGGTGTTAATGTCAAGCCCTGATTATAATAATTATGTATTTTAGGGTCTTAAAACACATGAAAATCTTCATTCACTTACAAGAAACTCTGTATTTATGAGGTTAAAAAAAGTCCCAAATATTATGAGGATTAAACAACATCCGTGTTTTTTAATCAATTTCAAGTGACAATTAAAAAGCACCAAAAATACACAAGAAGTATTGCTCATATTTTTCTCCCTAACCCCACAAGACCTGCATCCCAACTACAGCACAAAGCAAGATGAAAAGGGATAAGGAGACCATTACTGTTCTTCCAGCTCTCAGTCTATGCCAAACCATCTCTGCCACTTCTGTTTGAAACTGAATATGCACTTCACTGCCCAATCATCATTGGCGGAGAGTTCAATCCAAATGAACCAGACCCATTGAACATTAGCGTAAAAGCCTCAGAACCTGAAGATGAGTGCTGGTGAAATGGGTTATGGCAGTTCTGATTAAAGCAGGTCTATACAATACTGCCTGCTTAAAGACATACGCCATCCTCCTCCACCCTCTTCAAAAGCCGGATAATTATCACAACTAATATTAGCATGATGCTGCTGAATTGGACGCAAGAGCTTTCGGCTAGCTAGCACCGTCTGAGTTGGTTCAAACAAATGTAAGCAGCATTTTTGGGATATTAAACATTTAACATAAGAACAAAGAGCATGTGAATGAAATGAACTCGAAAAATGATGCCTTTCAATACAGGAAAACACTTGTGAGAGACGTCTTTGTCTCTGCTTTTGCTTCTATCTCTTGTGGAGCAGATACACACAGAAATAGTCTCTTGGTGCGACGCTCTGAGAACGTATCACAGAACGGCAGCTGCCTTTAGATCAGGGTAACATTTTGAGCACCTGCCGTCGTCCCGTAGGAAAGAAAACAAGCTCTATTAATATGAGATCTCAATTGTTTCTCCTAGATAGAAATATAGAGCAGATGGAAACTGCTTTTGAGTTTCAGAGGGAATCTAGACCAGCAAACACATGGTTACATGGTTAAAGAAGCTAGTTGAAGTTAAGTTAGTAGGTTAATGCTCATAAAGATGCCATGATTAATTGTTATGCTTGGAAGTAATATATATATATAAAACACAAAACATTTTGGTCTATATATTTTAAAGCTATATATGTTCGGTCTACAGTAGCATGGTGGCTCAGCGGTTGCACTGTTGCCTCTGTCACCCCAAGAATGTTGCTGGTTCGAGTCCCGGCTGGGCCAGTTGGCATTTCTGTGTGGAGTTTGCATTTTTTTACGTGTTGGCGTGGGTCTCCTCCGGGTCCTCCGGTTTTCCCCACAGTCCAAAGACATGCGCTATAGGTGAATTGGGTGAACTAAATTGGCTGTAGTGTATGAGTGTGTGAGAATGAGTGTGTATGGGTGTTTCCCAATACTGAGTTAAATTTAAGACTTTTAAAGACATTTTTAAGACCATTATGAATGAAATTTTAGACCAGGGCTAAAGGCATTTTTCAAATGGGCCAGATGGAAAATACTTTTATTTGCCCTATCAAAAAATAATGATTATAATTTAATACATTTAATAATACAATAATACATTAATAATAAAAATATATATATATTTTAGATTTTATTTCTTAGTCAAATATTTCAAATATTGTGTAAAAACGGGCAAGCTCTACTAGTATCCATATACTTTTTTTTGCCAATATAAACTTTCTTTAAAAAAAATGAACAAATATTTAAAACGTTTTAAAAAACTATAATAAACTAAATCTATGCACAACAATCTGTCCAGGTCAGTGTCCTCAGCAGTACATACATGGAGCATGTTTAAACAAATGTCTTTATAAGCAAAATAATAAAACCATTCTGATAAAATAAAAATGACCTTTTTAAATAAAAAGTTTAAAGTTTTATTGAGATGGACTGTTGTTTATTGTATGGTTTTAGCCAGAGTGGGTAGCAGAACATGAACAAAGGAAAATTAAGACCTGTTTAAAAAAGATTTAAGACCTACAACACAATATTTTAGTAGATTTAAGACTTTTTAAGGCCTAAAATGTGGATTTTGAGATTTAAGACATTTTAAAAGTTTTTAAGACCCTGCAGAAAGCCTGTGGAAGGACATCCGCTGCGTAAAACATATGCTGGAATAGTTGGTGGTTCATTCTGCTGTGGCGACCCCCGATTAATAGAGACTAAGCCGAAAAGATCTCTGAAATAGAGACTAAGCCCAAAGAAAATGAATGAATATTCGTTCTTTGTCTCAAACTATTCCATTTCTAATACTGTTGGATTTGTTCATTTATTCAGTGAAACATTGTAAATGCCTTTCTTTAATTATAGTAATTTAGTTCTGTGTAATTTCTAACTTTACAAAACAAATGACACACACTTG
This sequence comes from Danio aesculapii, assembly GCF_903798145.1. NCBI lineage: Eukaryota > Metazoa > Chordata > Actinopteri > Cypriniformes > Danionidae > Danio > Danio aesculapii. The sequence goes on along the minus strand of NC_079459.1, from coordinate 28,278,760 downwards.
TACAGCTATCTTTATGGGGACTTTTCAATATATGTAATGGTTTTATAGTGTACAACAGAGATGCCAAAACTAGGGCCAAAGTTGGCCCATTGATTTGGCCCACTCTCTTCTTGAGAAGAGATGGTGAATGACAGGTATTTATTAATATAGATTTAACAGATTAACATTTTCTTAGTTTTATTGTTAAAGTTAACTGAAATTAAATGTTTCAATTAAATGTTGTAAATGTTTTTTAATGTAAATACTGTCACTTGACAGGTACACACAAGGGTGTAGATTTGCTCTAGACATTGGTGGGGACATCCATCACTATAGCGCATGCATAGAACAGCATGAAATTTCTTTCATGCTTTTAAAAACACGAATTAAGGCTTTAAAAATAATTTAATAACACAAATAACAATTAATGAAGCGCGTCCCATGCTGCAAAAGTCAATTTACATGATTTTACTGCAATCTGGCTTTGAGGAGGAATGAATGTAGAGAAATTTTGAGAGGCACGTGACGTAGTTTAACCATTTTATCCCCATTATTCATCCCCATTTTTCAGAATCATGAAAGCCAAAATCGAAACTGAATTTCGATTAATTGCACAGCCTTGGTTAATATTATTATGGTGGAGTCCAATTGAACTTGACTTTAAAAACTTGAATCTCTGAACAGTAGCTATTTATGTCCACATCTTGTACAGTGAAGGAGGACTGGAAAAATTCCTTGTTTTGGCGCTTCTCACACCCAAACTTATTTACAGCTGCAACTTGACTAGATAAGACATGTATAAGTGTATAAGACATTTAACAACATAGTGTTAACATGAAACATTTGTTTTTATTGTAATAAATTCATTATAAAATGTAAAAATATATATAATGCATTAGGTAAAAAGTCAGTTTTGCTATTTATTTTTAATTAAATTACCCACGGCAACTTTAATGAAATACAGGGTTGCTATATTTACCCTCGGCCCACAACCCTTAATCAAGTTTGCTTTTTGGCCCTTCATAAGAAAATGTTTGGGCACCTTTGCTGTATAATTGTATGCTGTTTTTTCATTTTCACAATACTTCACTCTCACTTCATTCTTCACATACTTCATGAGAGTTATGAGGGGTTTTCCTTACAGGGTGCACATGGTCAATATTTACTGGTATTTTGGGAACATTTGGTCAGTAACACAGCTAACTTTAAGGGGACTTCCTATAGACATAATGATTTTTATACCATACAGACTGTATATTCTATACACCTACCCCAAACCGCTATGCCTAACCATCACAGGAAACCAAAACAGGATCCAAATTTACTGATGTTGATATACTTGTGTACATTTAGTGCCCACAACGTAAGGAATACAAGGTATACACCCATGCTGGTGTAACCCCGCCGGTCCTACACCACCCAAGCCGCTCTGAGCTGGGATCGGTTGCTCTAACAAGAAGGCTAAAGACCATGGCCTCTAGCGTCTGTCGCTAGGGCACCTTTAGAGGTCAGAGGAGTGAGGTTTACCCTGCACAGCACTTACTAGCTGGCCTCTGTTACACTCACCCCCCTAAACCTCACTCCTATCCGGGTCACGGCACCAATGTAACCCCGCCGGTCCTACACCACCAATACGCTCCAAGCTGGGATGGAACCGGCGACCTTCCACATGGGAGTCGGTTGCTCTACCAAGGAGGCTAAAGACCATGGCCTCTAGCGTCTGTCGCTAGAGCACCTTTAGAGGTCAGAGGAGTAAGGTTTACCTGCACAGCACTTAGTAGCTGGCCTCTGTTACACTGGCATGCACACACACACATACATAGAGTCCTCAGTTGACTTTATTAGTAAATGATGGAGAAAGCCATTCTTTATAAATCAAAACCAGAAGGCAAACTTAACAAAAGTAATGCCATTTGAATTCTTTCTATAGTGAAATCCCATTAACAGAAGCACAGCTAGTGAAATATCACCCACAAGAGAATGATTTTCTTCTCAAGAAACCACAACACATTTTGTTCAGGATTTATTGAGTTCAAACAAGCAGCGTTTATTTTAAATTTAAATCTTAGGTGCCGTTGGAAATATATTTAAGAAAAAGGGCTACTATATGAATGGTATTGAATGTTAATGACTTCAGATATCAAAAGTTATTTATTGCTGCATTGTGATTGCAGAATCAGCGCTACAGGTTAAAGATAGCACAAAAATCTATGAATTTAAATATTAGTATATTTATTTAAGTCTTTTATTCACAAGGCTTTTATTTAAAGAGGCAAATGAGGACAATAGAAGCACTTCAAATCACATGAAAAGCAACAATATACAATGTTAATGTGTGTTTTTAAAACAAATATAATGTCAGGTTTTTGCTGCTTGGGTCTTGTTAATTCTTGGTTTGGTGGAAGTGTTCAGACACTAGTCCTGTCTTGTCTAGTATGTTGTGCTCGTCTCGAGTTTTTGAGTCGAGCGCTCATATGTCCGCTCTGTCTTTATCTTTGTATGGGTGCCGTCTTGGCCGTGCTCGGGTTGTGCATATTCGGGATGCGCGCTCCCATCCTGGTGTGTGTTGTTTTGTCTGCGGCATGCTGTTCTATTCTCAGCGTCTCAGTCTAATTGGTTTCGGTTTGTCCTGAGATGGAACATGCACGTTGCATGTGTGAGTGTGGTAAGTGTTTTCATTTATCGTGTGCTTGTGTCTTACGTTAAGGTGTTGTGTAAAGCACATTGTGGCCGCATGCTTTGGTATTGTGTTTCATGTGAACATGTGGTTAATGTGTTCTCTCATTGGCTGTGTGTTTTAGTCCCGTTTAACGGGTGTTGTGTCTTTTATTGGTTTCTAGTTTATTGGTTTGCTTCCCCTATTTATTTTCCCAATGTGCTCGTCCGTCGCCGTTGATCCTGTGTCTGTCAAGCCAACCCGAGTCAAGTCAGTTTAAAGTTATGTTGCTCTGTTCCCCCCACGGGCTGTTTTAGTTGTTTTTGTTGCTTTTATGTTACTTCAACTTATTTTAGTAAGTTAATCAGATTTCAACTATTTGTTTAAAGTCATACAAAGTTCAACTTAATATTTTAAGTCAGTTTGACTGATGTAAGTTGAGATGTAAAGATCAGTTGATTCAACTAAAAAGTTATTTGACAGTGTAGGACAGATGTACAGTGGAACAAACAGTAAGATAGATTTAGAATAAAAGAGGAAATGCTAATGTTGGGCATGATTACTTTCAATATCAATTTACTTACAATAGTTTTACATTTAGAATGCTAATGTGAGTTCAAGAGTTCACACTTAGATATTGCTTGATAATATTAGCAAGTTTGGCATGCTGTCCCAGGAGAGAACCCTGAGCTCGGAGCTAATTGAGCCCAGGGCGCGCGTCGGTCGAAAAGCATGTAAGGGGGTACTAGATCAGGTAGCTCTCGAGTACTACCTGATCTCATACCCCCTTACAAGATGGGGTGGATGGATAGTTTCTTCAGAAAACGAAGATAAGGGAGTAGTTTTAGACAGGATACTTATAGTGAGTTTGGATTTATATGATTGGTTTACTAATGCTCCTCTCAATATTAATTTGTGAAACTTCACTTAAATTTGTTGACTTTTCCTAATTAATTTACTTCAAAGCACTATTAGCCATTGTATTGTAAACAAAAAAAAGAAGATTATATATCGAATTTTAACTGATGGCGTAACATGAAGGGGCGTAACTTACAGTAAGTTAGAGGTGTAACTTGCAGTTACTGAGATCCCATTGAACCATGTGAGACGTCACAGCGAGAAGTTGTTGACAAGATGGCAGAAACACCAGAGAATATTTTCAGCCAATGTTTTCTCTAAATTTATCCACAAGAAGCAAAAGTGGCCAATTATATATTGAATTTTAACAGATGTATTCAAAAGTTCTCTGACAACTGATTTTTTGCATTTCTACTAAGGAAATAAATGTGTTAACGATGAAAGAAAATGTAAATAATCGTTGCCTGACAGCTTGGTTCTTATTTATCTTATTTAACTTTAGGAACAGGCACGAAAGACAACAAAAATCATGTGACTAAGTGACTCATGCTATAAAGTCTCCAATTTTCTTCTAATAGGCCCCAAAACTGCGCTCGGTTGTCTTTTAAAGTGAGACTGGAGAAAAAAATAAAGTGTCAGACTGAAAGCTTTTTTTCTGAGAAAAAATAAATAAAAAAATAAGCAGTCTAAAAGCTGTACTACCCCTCAATCTTCTTGACAAAACAATGAAAAGCCTCTGTTTCTAAAAGCACTGGTAGCCATCCCTGCATAAAAGTCATAAAGCCAACATTTACTCTTAAGTGCGGACACCGACGCCTGTGTCAATATATAGGCCATATAGAAAAATGTGCTTTTGTTTTCAAAAGACGCATGAACGCTAACCTGCCAACGCTGGAAGCACCTCCCATTTAATCTCAGTGAAAATGCTTGATGGCTGCTGTATGCTTCGTTCAGTAGCTCAGGATACAATTCATCGCAAGATCAGATTTTACAGCGGACTCAATGCAAAAAAAAGCTGCTTTTTAAAACGGAAGAGAGTTTCTTGCTTCCCCTTAACAACATATAATTGTGTTATGAATACATAATGTGCCTTTCATAAGGAATAAATCCCTCTGATGTAATCTGCCATCTATGAGACTGCCTCAACGTTTTGGCTATTGACACACAGCCATGCAATTTGCTTCTCATTTCATGGACTTGAGAACCGATTCAGTTCAGGATAATGATGTTGACAGTTGAGGTGTTTGGGATGTGATGCACTTCCTGGGCACAGGTTTGGAGGGGTGTAGGGATGAAGTACCCTATGTCCCCTTAAATTTCCAACCCAGGCTCAATGAAAATACAGTATGTGCTTCAGCCTACTTTTTTTTGCAAGGTGTTGCTCCACTGTGAACTGCAAGACAGGGGCGTAACTTGTAGTAAGTTAGAGGTGTAACTTGCAGTTATCGAGATCCCATTGAACCATGTAAGATGTCACAACGAGATGTTGTTGGCAAGATGGCGGAAATACTTACCAGAGAATATTGATATATTATTTTATTTATTCATCTAGCAACTCCACTTGCTGACTTCATCCGTTTTGTCATGACAGTTTGCCTACTTGGCGTCGCCCCCTGTGGATGCAAATAGAAGTACAATGGCAAGCGCATCAAGTATGAAGCCTCCGCAACTCGCGGCTCTACGTTAATAACTGATGGTTGGATTTAGGGTCGGGGTAGGTGTAGACGTTAATAACTGAGATGGTTGAGTTTAAGTTTAGGAAAGATTTAAATGTTAATACGATGATGATTGGGTTTAGGGTTGTGGTAGGTGTAGACGTTGATAACTGACGGTTGGGTAAAGGGTTGTAGTATATATGTTAATAACTGTGATGGTTGGGTTTGGAATTGTGGTAGGTTTAGACGCTAATAACTGATGGTTGGGTTTAGGGTTGTGGTATGTGTAGAGGTTAATAACTGTGATGGTTGGGTTTAGGGTTGGGGAAAGTTAATAACATTATTAGGGGTTTAGGGTTGGGGAAGGTTAATAACGTTAATAACCTTGATGGTTGGGTTAAGGGTTGTGGTATATATGTTAATAATTGTGATGGCTGGGTTTGGGATTGTTGTAGGTTTAGAAGCTAATAACTGATGGTTGGGATAAGGTTTGGGGTAGGTATAGAGGTTGGGTTTATGTTTAGGGAAGGTTTAGACGTGAATAACGATGATGATTTGGCGATAGATGTTAATAACTGTAATGGTTCGGTTTAGAGTTGGGGAAGGTGTGGACATTAATACTTATGATTATTGGGTTTAGGTTTGGGGAAGGTTTAGACGTGAGTAACGATGGTTGGGTTAAGGGTTGGGGTAGGTGTAGACATTAATAACATTGTTAGGTTTAGGGTTGTGGTTGGTATAGATGTTAATAACTGATGGTTGGGTTTAGGGTTGAGGAAGGTATAGACGTTAATAACTGTGATGGTTAGGTTTAGAGTTGGTGAAGGTATAGACATTAATACCTATGATAGTTGGGTTTAGGGTTGGGGTAGGTGTAGACATTAATAACGCTGATGGTTCGGTTTAGGGTTGGGGTAGGTATAGATGTTAATAACTTTGATGGTTAGGTTTAGGGTTGAGGAAGGGGTAGACATTAAAAACGTTGATGGTTGGGTTTAGGGTTATGGGATAGATGTTAACTCTGATGGTTAGGTTTAGGGTTGGGGTAGGTGTAGACATTAATAACGGGGGCTGGGTTTAGGGTTGGGGAAGGTGTAGAAATTAATAACATGGTTGGGTTAAGGTTTGGGGAAGGTGTAGATGTTAACAACGATGATGGTTGGCTTAGGGTTGGGGTAGGTGTAGACGTTTATAACGATGGTTGGGTTTAGGGTGGGAAAAGGTGTAGAAATTAATTATGATGGTTGGGTTTAGGTTTGGGTAAGGTGTAGACGTTTATAACGATGATAGTAGGGGTTTAGGGTTGCGGTAGGTATAGACATTAATAACTGTGATGGTTGGGTTTAGGTGTGGAGTAGGTGTAGACTTTAATAACTGATGTACAGCGCCATCTTGCCGAGAACAAAGTTTTGACATGTGGGTCTCCTTAACTTCAAGTTACGCCTCTAATATACTACAAGTTTTGCCCCTTCATGTTACACCCCTGTCTTGCAGTTCACAGACAAACCCTACTCGCTACACATACATTTTGTTGCAAGTTTCAGATTTCAAATCCACTAGAGGGCGCTGTTTACATTTCTGCAAACGCAAAATTACTTAGGGTGCGTTTTGTTGTTTCAGATACACATCCTACTTGTACAGGTTCAAGTACAAGAAGGCAGGGCTTGTTGTACAGATCCCCTATCCCCTGACCTAAAGCCAAACAATAGCATTTTCAAAAGTAAACATATAAGAGTAGTGCACTGTTACCATGTATAGCAGTTTGACTATGATTTTACAGTGGTTTTATCTCTATTGTGGATGACCATACAGAGATGTACAGGCGAAGCAAACATATTTGATTAAAAATTACAGACACCGTTAATTTGTTTTGCGGTATATATTTGGTGCTGTGGAAAGAATTGCATGAAAAGAGTCAGCTTTCCTTCATGAGCTGTCCCTGTAAATATCATAATTGTGAAAAGGAACAAAAGTTGTTGGCGTCATACTGCCTTGCAGCCTTCATTTTGTTTAGTAAATGCAGTCAAGCGTGTGCTGAAGTACATTTTTGCAGTCTTGCAGTAAATGTAGGCTGAAGCACTTATTTCCAATGAGCCTCTGTTGGATATTTCTCTCCACTGAATGATCATGATATGTGTGTGTTTGTCTGGACACCAAAAGGGTTACAAATGCCAGTTATGGCACCACTGTCACCACAGAACGACTGTCACACTTAGTAGATGCCGAGGGCATTAGCAAGAGTGAAGATAGTAACTTCAGCACGTTAGTAGCTGTATAAGGCGCTCTGACACAATTGTGGCAGTGTTAGATTCGTTAAAGAAGATTTGCTTCTGTGACTTTGTAAGCTGCGCTGTTCAGAGAAGATACTGCATTTGGAGACTTTACTCTCCATCCTTTTGCTCCGAGAACAGAACAGAGAAAATAAAACAAGAGAGAAAGCAACAGGAAGAAAAGTTCTGGCAGGAAGCCCAGAGTGCAAGAGATTTGAAGCAAATCCCCCTGATGGCAGAGCGATAGGCTGCTGGGAGATGTCAGGATGGAGGGATGAAGAGATGGTCTTGGGGTTAAAGGGGCAGGAAGGATCTACACACCATTACGGCTAATCAAGTAAAGCCTAATGGCTATGAGTCGATCAAAAATTACAAGCAAACATGCCTACATCTGCAGGGCAGCAAATTAAATCGGAGCTGATTTACAAAAAGACAGAGAGATCGTACGTCTCTAAATAGTTCTTAAAATGTTCTTCAAATATAATGATGGAAAAATTGAAAGTGCCATGGCGAGTGAGAGATGAGAGAGAAAGAGGTCACCGGACGGTTAATTTCAATGGCGCTGCCGCAGGCGACTGATTGCTTCTACATGATGGACAGAGAGACAAAAAAAAGAAAGACAAGCAGAAAGTGCAAGTCAGAGGAAGTGCTCCCTATGGAGAAAGCGAAGGCACACTGTGCAGTTATGAGATTTCCTCAAAAATGCATTTTTCATGAGTATTTAACAGCCGCTGGTGCACGTCTATGAGCGGCAGGTGCTCCGCTGACTGCATTAAATCCACCGAATGACATGCTTGCTTCCAAACAGCTTTATATCCTTAACAAAACACGAGCGGTACATCAGAGCTTATATCAGTGCTTCAAATAGGACAAAAGCAGATGCAACACCTCCTGCTTTGATCAAACACACCCCAAAAAAAGGCAACCTAGGTAGGAGGCTTGCTAGCTTTTTCAACCAAGTGTGTATGTTTACACAACAGCGGTTACCCACCACTAAACATTTACAACCAAAGAGCTTATGCAATTTAGCATGTGTGTTGCAGCCAGACAGATCTGGCAACCCTGCTGTGGATGCGCTGATTGGAACGGCGAGGAAAGAGACAGGAGAGAAAAGGAAAGTCTTACCTGTTGTCATTCAGCTGTGTGTATCTGGGCTGAGGGTCTGGATCTCTGTCATTCACATCATAACTGGCGTCAGGATCCTTAAAACAAAACAGTGTAAATCGAAAGCCTCCGGTTTAGAGCTGTCACTGAGAGAATATACTCTGTTTTCTGTTTTTTTCAGTCTTGCACTGCTTGGACGTGTCTTTTTTAGGCACTGCAGGCACATCTGAATATTCACACAGGGGATATGCAAAACTATGTTTTAATAATCAAGTAGCTGGTCTAATTAGGCTAATTCAGGGCCATATCCACTGCACCGATGTGTTTCTGAAAGAGCAAACTGACTGCTGATTTAAATTCAATTGGTAGAGATGGCCAAGGTGAAAATGCCTCGAACCCCTGAGACACCGGAGGCGAGAACGATTTGAGTAGGGAGCATTATGGGATAGAATGTACAATAAGGCTGAACTGAAATATTCTGTAACATCTCCAAATACCTCATGAAGCCACCGTGAAGAGTCTCATTTATATGCAAAACCAGGCATTACGCAAAGTTTTCATAATCTTCAATGTATTACATTTTATACAGTGTAAAATGAGAAAATTGCGTATTCCTGAATCAGAACATTACAATTCAGTGAAGCAGAAATGTGTAAAATTACACATTATCAAAAGGGACTAGTAAGTGGGCCATCTGAATGAGTCATCGGTGTTAATGAAGCCCTTTATAATTAAGCTGATTTGGGGTCACGTCCACCACATGCATATCAGACGCGCTTCTTCATGTGTTCAGACTGAGCTCGATGACATGAAACCGAAGCTTTTGAGATGATCTCAGATGTGACGCAACGGCCAAAGATGTCCATCTGTCTGCGTTCAAGTCCAATGATTAAAAATAGCACTGACTGCAATAGCCATGTTCAGTACACTGTGATATAAATGTAATGATTTTCATTGAGTTTTAATGGATGTTTCGAGAGAGTTTACCTTGGAGGTACTGACAGTCTAAGATGAGCACAATGGGTCAACAACAAGCTATAAAGACTATATATCTGTATTTAATTGACTTTTTTAACATAAAGTGCTCATGAATGCTGCGGAGGAAGGCCGCTCAGGTTTTGAACTAGTCAATAAATGAATAATGCATGTCAATGTCAATTTATTAATAATATAAAAGAAGATCTTCGGTGTACAAAAGAGAGCAGAGCTTATGAATGAATCATAAATGCCTCAAAAAGGAAAATTAAATCAGAAAGAAGATCTCTTGCATCAATTTAATTCATTTGAAATTTTTCAAAATGTTTTTTTCATTGCGTTTACAGTAACAAAAATATATATATCATTTGTTCTACAGAGAATTTCGGTCTGTTTTATTACCATATTAATAAATAAGCAACCCAGGCTCATTCTGAAAACGTAATCCCGAGGACGTTTGGGCTCATTCTGAAAACGTAATCCCGAGGACGTTTCTAGAGACTGTGAATTATGTAGCCGGAGGTACATATGGCTGCATTTCATTTTTTAAGCGAACGCTACAAGGCGGTATGACGCCGTTCTTTTTCCCGCTTACCGGCCGACCGCTTACCTCCATCTGGAGGGCTTTCCCGCTGCAACCAGTTTGTCCAGTTAGCTCGTCGTGTACGCCGGCGAACTTGAGACGCAGAGAGGTGCTGACCACAACAACGACGACCGGGTTCGAGTCCAGGGAAGAGCGGTTCCAGAAATCAGGTAAGACAAAAAACAGAATCCAGAGAATTGTTGAGAATGTGGTAAAATCGGAAAACGTGTAAAAAAAAATCAGACGAGGGCTTTTCTTTTTTGTGGACGGCTTTTGTAAATTGTTGGTTGGGTTTAGGGAAGTAAGTGGGTGGGCTAGTCAATCGGTAAAATTGGTTGGGTTTAGGGTAGGAGGAGGATGGGTCAGCCGATTGGCCGGTCGCCCAGTCAATCATTCAGTCAGTCAGACAGATAGACGGTTGTTCGACAGCGGCCTCTGGAGGGTTAACACAAGAACAGCGCGGGCGCGAACGGCACTTAGCGCGAGATGTTCGAGATGCAAAAAAGCGCACACAGCGGATTCGCGAAAACAAAAACTGCAAAAATATGTCCCTCCCGAGACGTATTTCGCGGCCTTCAGAAACGTCCACGGGACTACTTTTCAGAACGAGCCTGGGTTGCAACTAAACTAATATAACTGTATTGAGATTTAAATGTGCACCATTGCTTAAAAGTTTAGAGTTTGGGGTTGATGAGATGTTAATGTTGTATTGCAAGACATTACTACAATTTAAGATAAATTCTTTAGTGTAACTTGCTCTTTCTAAAATATCATAATATTGTCCTCAATTACAATGCTCTGAATTTTCAGCTACGGTGAAGTGAAAATGCAATGTTTATGCATGTCTATACGTATAACCCTTATTAAAATAACGCTGATATTAAAGGGAACCTATTATGCAAAAATCCCTTTCATAAGGGGTTTAAACATCATTATCTGTGAATATAATCAGGTTCTAATGGTAAAATAATATAACATTTAATTTTTACTATCACACTTCATTAAAAACAGTCCTCAGAAACACTTTGATTGACATTCTGCCTTAGTATGTGTCATCAGAGAAGGAAAGCTCCACCCATTAGTGACGATCTCTCCCTTATTAGCATAGGAAGTTAGTCTTATTTTTGAATCTGCCATTATACTGACACACAGGCATTTGTAGCTCCACCTTCTTTTGAAAAAGAGGATAATTTCATTTGAACTTAAAGCGACAGTCACCAAATGGCACAATTAGAATCAAAGCCTAAAAGAGGCAGTTTCAAAGAGTTAAAAAGCATTATTTGTGAGGAATTTTGAGCTAAAACTTCACATACTCGCTCTAGGAAAATCAGTGGCTTGTTTTACATTTTGTAAAAAGGAGCATAATAGGTCCCCTTTAAAAAATGAATAAATTAATACATTTGTTAATTTGACCAACTGTAATTTTTCTAAAAAAAAAAAACCTCTAAATTACAGCAGATTTTTGGGGGGGAACAAATGTTACCAGAGGTTTATAGAATAAAACAAATAAGATTCATATTTTACTCAAACTCCACCTAATACATCCACAATAACCAAGGAAACGGAATTTTGAAGTTATCTCCTAAGTTTTTTTCCATGGCTGAATACTAGAGGTGTAACAGATCACTGTTGATTTGTGATTCTTACGGATCACAACCCATGGTTCACAACATGCGTGACCCGTGGATTAATCAAAAATGTTTTAGTTGTAGATTAATCCTAAATTTGTAACGATTGCAGAGAGATCGCCTCTCGCATCATTCAAATCACATGTATGAAAGCATTTAGGCTTTCCTGTAAAATATACTGATGACGGAAGAAATTGTGGTGAGTTATTCGGGATGTGGTGGGTTTCTTAGGTTATTAAAGGTGTTTTCTGTCACTACTTGTTTAGCCTGCATTAACGCATTCAGTGTAAGCTGCACGATTTATCATTAAGAGATCAGGATCTCAACGCCCACGCAACATGAAGTATAAATGATAGGGATTTACATATGTTTATTAATCCTTCGAATCGCTGCATTCAAATCTGTGTTTAAAAAAGAGATTCAGCCTTTAGTCTATTGAGTTAGTTATGAAGTTACAAACAGTCAAATAACACAGAAGTACTGGGATAACAGTTTATAGTTTAGATAAAACCACTGATGTTTATGGTAAAGATTAAAATCACCATCATTTGCATTTAACATGACGCCCAAAATGAAAGTTGCAGGCAGCAATTACATTTTAACCAATAGGTGGCGACAACCAGCCATCAAAAATATAACACCAAATAATTCTTTAAAAATTACACATCTAGCAATAAAACGTGATGTTTTATGACTGAATAACTGTATCATTTATTGAAAATGAGACTAAAAATAAATATGCTGTACAAATTAAAGTCTTCGATTTCTACATTTAGCGTTATCAGCTACAGTAGTAGTAATAGTGAATATTTCACAGTACTGAATATTTGACTATTTATTTTTATTCAGCTGATTATTTCTTTATTTTGTTTTTAATAAAATTACAGCTTCTAAGTTCTGTTTGTTAAAACCAAAAGTCTCTTGCAGTACTGTTTTTGCAATAAATAGAAAGCAAATTACATTTGTCTCTTCCCCTTTTTGGCTGATTTGAAAAATAGTCCAATCTGTGACTAAAAAACCATAATGTGATCGGAACCGTGAGATCTGTGATCCGTTACACCACTACTGAACACTAATGAAAGTATACAAATATTAGCTCGTTTGTTTTCCTCACATAGTTTTGGGCCAGATCAGGGTGGTCTTTCTCAATGCCGTCATCTAGAATGGTCACGACCACTCCTCGCCCAGTGAACCCTTGAGCCCAAGCCTCCTTCACATTCAGGTCTCCGTGACTGGGATTGTACTGCAAAGGACACACAAAAAAGTCAACCATTACTCAAAATTTCAACTCGCAAGTTCCCAGGAAGCAGTCAAAACAGCCAATTATTCCTCAGCTCTTTTATTTCCCCACAGCAAAGGCAAATGTTGGACTCTGCAAAAGCTCCTGTGTGCGGCGCGGAGGAACAGGGGCCCTCCGAGTCATTCTGGGAGATTGTGGTTAACCAAGCCTCACACAATTTGACCGAGTTGTCCCAGTTGGGCACGGCCACCTGCAGTACTTCACACACACATTCGGATATGTTTACTGAGAAAGGCCCAGCCGCAAGAGCTAATGCTAATGACAGATGACTGCTCACACTTTTTCCTCCCAGATGGCATCCTGTCTGCAGGACCATCCCAGACAAGGCGCGCAAACTCATTCCTTTTAACCTGACAGCTTTTTCCCCATGGAGTGAGCGTTCCTCGTTCCATCTTATTCCTCTCACTCTTTTTCATCTCCTCACACTTTGCCTTATTTTCAATGCCATCTGTTAAAAACGCCACCGCTGGATATTTAGTTCACGGTGCAAAGATGAACGCAAAACACGTGGAAATTGGGTGCCGAAACACAATGAAAAAAACTTCAATTGGCACGTCGTCAGATAACTGCCCCCTTCACAACCTTGACAAAAAGCATACAAATAAGCAGACAGAATCAAATTGCTCATCGCTCTGTGTTGCTTTTTCGGAGTAAACAACTTAAAAAGCATTCATTCCCTTGTCAGCTATGATACGATCTCCATTTTGGAGTATGAAAGCACAAAAAGCGCTCGCGTTTGGGGTAATGTCTGACAGTAACATGTACAGATGTGCTTTAAAAGAGGTTGTGAAGGAGCCGCAACTTTAACAGATTAGTATGCTAATGGGGAACGGCAGCTCTTGCGCTTGTTTTGTCATCCGTGGCCCAGGATGCTCTTTGGTCGTTCGGCTCATGCATTAATATGTTTTGGACGACGGCTCGTCTTCTGAATGCGGAACGAAGCTTTTAAAGCAATCTATGCAAACAAACATTTGAAGGCAGGCAGATATGAGAGTGTATTTATGCGCACGCCCACACACGGTAATTATTTTGTGTACGTTTTATATCAGCTCGGTGTGTCAGGCTCGTTCTGGGTCTGTCAACTCTTAATGAAATGATTTCAAAAAGATTCAGCAAAGGTTAATATGATGTTGTGCCTTCTCTGTCGGGGAACGTGACCATAAATACATTAGCTCAATTTAGATTTGGTGATCGTCTGTGTGTTTGCACGGGTCACAGAGCTAACCTGAATAACAAATATTTAAATATTAATAGCGTATTTGTGGCGCAGTTTGAGCAGGCCTGAAGTTCGCAATTCATTTCTCTGTGATGTATTTAAAATTCACACTGAATTTTCTGCAGGAAAATAATGGTGATTTGACACATTAGAAGCAATTAACAGGCTGCACTGAAACGGCTGTCTTTCATTCAAAATACATTTTTATATTGGATTAAGTGGAAAAAAAGCATGGTTTCTATGATTTTAACCTGTATTATTGAATTTGACTTAAAGCAAAAAAGAAAGCCCTTAGAAAAAAGTGCTCTATGGGAAGTTGTTCTGAGGACTCTTACCTTTCAAAATAAATCATAATTTACAGGAACGAATGTGTGTGTCTTGTTACTACGATGATATTTACTCCATATCTAATAAGCGTGTTGAAAAACAACTAGCCACAATGGCTGCTTGAGAGTAGTAGCTTTAGACTGATGTATAATTTGTTTAGATTACTTGTGTTCTTTTGTATGTACACTGTAAAAAATAAAGGTTATTTTACAGGTAATTGTCTGTATTTTTTCTACAGAATTGTCCAGTTTTTTTCATTATAGAGTGAGATACCTGTTGTTTTACAGATATTTTCTTTTTTTAAAGGAAATGTTCTGTATTTTCAGAGAGTAATATGTCATTTTACGTTAATATTTATAGACTATTCCTGTAAAAATACGGCTACAAAAATTCAGTTATATTGTTTTTAGTGAAGATAGTAATCATATGAAGATTAACGTGAGGTTAATAATGTCAAATAATAGCATATTGTTTGTAGGCTGCATATAATGCATGCACTGTAAACTATAAAATGGTTATTTTACTACTCTAACGATGTTGCTATGCTAATTGTTACGATCACCAGTGATCTAGCCGCTGGAAAACTACACACACACTACTTTAACAAACTACAACTCCCAGCATGCACCTTGCACACCTGGTTTCCTAATTCTGACTAATTACACACAGTCAGAAGATCATTATGGACTGATTTCAAGGACTATAAACTCAGCACACACAAACACATCGTTGCGTTGAGTCTTAAACTGTTTAGCGAGTATTATGACACGTTTCCCCTTGCCTTCCTGCGTTTGACATCTTCACGCTTGAGATTATTTGTATGCATCTGTTTGTTCCTGTTTCAAACTTTAATTGCAAGAGGATTCTCTTAATAAACTGCTATTTGATCCTCAACTTTGTTGTGCAGGCGGCGTCACATGACACTAACCTTGTTTTTGTTTTTAAACGATGACCAAATGTGTTATTTAAAAATAAATAAATAAATAAAAAAGTATATATATATAACAGTTTTGTATTTTTTCAAGCAAATTGTTTTGGAGTTTAACCTACATTTCCTAAAAAAAATATGATGTTAAACTATATTTTACCAATTATTTGTATCTAAGCTTTTTTTATCAATCTTTAAATTTTTTTTCTGATTTTTCTGAATGTATGCAAAAAGTAGAAAAATTTATGGAATATTTAGAGATTTCATGCATAATTACATGTATTAATCTGTATTATCACAATTAATGTGTATAATTAGAGTAATAACCTGCATAATTACAGAAATAATCATTATAATCACATTAATTAATTTGTATAACTGCATTAATAACCTGTATAATTACAGTAATAATCTTTAAAATCACATTAATTAATCTATACAATTACAATAATAAATTATATATTTACAGTAATAATTTGTAAAATGACAGTAATAATCTGTATAATTGCAGTAACAATTAGTAAAATAGCAGTAATTACCAGGTTTTTTTTTCATTTTTACACAGTTTAAATGCAAATTATTAACAGTAATAAACTGTAATTTAATGAATTTTGACCGTAAAGTATGTTCTGTATTTTTACAGTTTTTGCATGTCATTTTGTGAAATGGATATTTTCTGTAATTTATCTCTGGAAGCCCTGCTGCCAGTCTTATGACCATTTTTTATACTTTTTTTTTTACTGTGCACCAACTAACTGTATTGTCAAAAACTTCTTTTGAGCTTCGCAAAATAAAGAAAGTCATTCATGTTTGGAATGTGAAGGAAAGTAAACGCTGACAATTTGCAGGTTTAAATTAACCTCACCTTCATAATTGTTCAATATTCATCTGGCATCTTCATCTTATCTGTGGGTATTTGTTGTTTGTTGCTTTATGTGGTTACGTGACTGCTTTGTACTCTACCTAAATGCACGGAGTCGCCTCAACAAAAAAACAACATTCAATTCCCTTTCATGTAGCTTTCTGACACTAGAAACTAAGGCAAGCTGAAAGGGTCCAATTTCACAATCCTCTTTTGAACTCTTCTCGGCCTTGGTCAGGTCAGAAAAGTAGTTTCAGAAGCTGGAAAAAGTTTGTGTGAAAAATTCCAAACAACATTTCCGTCCTTACAATAACATGCTCTGATGTATCATTCACAATAAGACATTTATGAAGTGAGTAAAACTGCTCTGTTTTGATGTCATGCCATCTTGAAACTACAAGCACACAGAATGCTGTTAATGTATTTCAAAACAGACATGGGGGATTTAGAGCGGGGAAAAAAAATCAGAGAGAATGTGGAAGCGTGCAGATCAAGGGAAAACGCCTTTCCACCGCAGAAGCATTTTAGACACGGTGCATTCAAAACCTCAATGCACAACCACAAAATAAATACATGTGTACTTTTCACATACCAGGTACCACTGCTGGGGGAATTTGGGATCTGTGGGTTCCATGTGAATGTCTCTCTTGCGTCTCCGCTTGGCAATCTGCTGCTCTGCCCAAAGCACCTGAAAATAACATACAGATTAGAGGGCGATATTTCGTATATAACACACCCACGTCCTTGTGATTCTTCTCCATTTTCACCTTTAACTAAGGATGTGCGTCCCTTTCGCACTGTTTGTCCTCACTCTAAAAATACCCCCATTTCAACACTCACCAGCACGGTTCTTTATAATCTGCTGTTTTATAGCATCCCATTAAGCTATGTGCGTATGTGTTTGCACTTGCGTGTGCTTTTGTTTGTCTCCAGCACATAACATATATTTATTTTTATCAAATTTAGGAGATTTCAGTCTCTCTGTTAAAAAAAAAAAACATTTACTCATGCATTCAAATGTTTATAAAGAGAGAATTTTATTTAATGCAGATTTAATTTAGGCTTTTATTTACATTTATAGATGTTTAGAAATATTACATTACAATATAGACATATTACATTACATTAAAGACATTTTAGGCGGTTCATTCCGCTGTGGCGACCCCAGATTAGGCATGTTAGAGCATTCAAAGTTGGTCATGGAAGCTCAATCATGCTTGCTTGATGCGCAAGAACCAATGAGGTTCATTCCTGTAAGTCGCATGGCATGTTTGAGCTTCCAAATCAACCACTATACTTCCATCCACCTATTTTTAAGCACATTTTGGATTATCGCATAAAAAAATGCCTGATGCAAATGCCAAGATGCTCATAAATAAGAATTAGGAGCCTATACGCATAACTGAGTAGGATAAACGTTATCTTCAGTAAGAAAAGATGCGCATAAACTACGATGGAAACATTTTTCCTAAACAAATTCCAGTATGTGCATTAAAAAAGGTCATGTGAAATTGTAATAGGAGATCATGTGGCGATAAAATAGGGTGCGATGGACACCATTAATAGACAAACCAGCAGAGCGAGCACAAATTGTTTGGTCATTGGTCATTCTAAAAGGCGGCGCGATGGTTCAGTGGTGTGCACTGTCACCTCACAGCAAGGTCACTGGTTCAAGCCCTGGCTGGGTCAATTGGCGTTTCTGTGTGGAGTTTGCATTTTCTCCCCATGTTCGCTTAAGTTTTCAACAGTCCAAAGACATACGGTATAGGTGAGTGTATGAGTGTGTGTGTATGAATGCAGGAGTGTATGGGTGTTTCCCAGTGCTGGGTTGTGGCTGGAAGTGCATTTGCTACGTAAAACATATGCTGGAATAGTTGGCGGTTTATTCTGCTGTGGCGACCTCTGAAATGGAGACTAAGCTGAAGGAGAATGAAAGAATGAATGAAAGAATGAATGAAAGAATGAATGAATGAATGAATGAAAGAATGAATGAAAGAATGAATGAAAGAATGAATGAAAATGAATTAATTTAACAACTCTACTCGCTGACTGCTTTTTCACCACCATTACGTTGTGACTGTTACTTCGAGTCCCCCCCTCCCTTGATACAATTAATAGTACAATAGTGAGCGCAGTCAACGCAAATGCATCAGAGTCAACATAAATGCATGGATATAAGCACATTTGAAATGACACAGAATTTGTGAAGCGTTTGCCACAAATGAGTGAAATAAAGTGAAAAACATCCCGTGAGTAATTCAGAGCAACTTACACGGTTCATTCCGCTGTGGGGAATAAAGGGACTGAGCCGAAGGAAAATAAATGAATGGTCATTCTAAAATGCTGTAACAATTTTAGTATTATTAATATTATTATATTATATATTATTAATATTATAATTTTATATATAACAATTAATATACTTCTGAGAGCAAGTCATTTATTAAATAAGGAAAATACTAACGCAGGATCTCTTATCACAGCAAATTTTGTTTTTCTATTTGATATTTGGTGCAAGTTTATCAGAAGTGATGAATTTGTTCTATTTGACACATTTTATAAAAACTGCTTTATTTGCAAATCTTTTATGCTATATTCCAGTTAAATTAATAAATGTATACATTTAATTCGCATCTTTGGATGGAAACAAAGCTATTGATGTTCTCGTTTGTTAAGTTGCCCTAATTGAGCACATATTTACGGTGGAGAAAATAAGTATTGAAGATGTCACCATTTTTCTCTGAAAACATATTTCTAAAGATGCATGTGTAATAAGATGAAATGACACAGGGAAAAGGTATTTAACACATGAAGGAAGCTGTGGAAGGGTAGTGAAAGCCCAGACAGCAGCTAAAATCTTTCAGTAGTTCTTCAGCAACCCTCTGCCCTTCATCAGTGTAAATGAATATTAGCTGCTTCAGTCCAACATCAACATTATCAGGATGATGAAGATGAAACCAGGGTGGAAAATTCAGAATGACTATGATCCAAGGCACATCCAAAGAGACTCTAAAATGCTTTCAGAGAAAGAAAAATCAAGCTTTAGAATGGCCCAGCCAATCACCTGACTTGAATTGTTTGTGTTTTTACCAAAATCTGGTTCAATTCCATGTCAACAGCTGGAAAAAAGCTGACACGTTTAATAAATTTTTTCCCACACTGTATATTGGCTGATCAATATTATATGTGAATAAAGTAAAAAAATAAATCTGATCATCAACTAAATCAATCGTGTCTCTTCCGAAGACTCGCATTAAATGGCTTGATTCATAAATAGACATATTTTATAATATGTTTAATAATTAATTTTGAAGAGTCTTTTTTTTATAGATATAGACTTTCAAATTAAATCTCATATTTGATTAAAAAATACCCAGTGTGTACTGAAGATTTCATGGCTGTATAATAGCATTAACTCTATATGAACGCTTCACATTTGAGTCTCCCCAGACCAAACCGATCTGAGCAATCCTATCCACTTTAATGTTATTACTCTATGCTCTTACTGTACGTTGGCGACTGACTCGTTTATTGCTATTTTTATCTCTAAGGGAATTTTAGCTGAAACATCTGAGGCAAACACTTACATGAAACAGCGCTTAGAGCAGCATTAAGTCTATCGAGCTATCAAAGCGCAACCTCTGACCGATAAAATGAAACATCCCCTGGGCAATGTTTGGTGTGATGAGATGGATGCGGCCGGCACATGATGCACAGATATTAGTATTTGACTAACTGAGAGGTATTAGCAGTGGAGGATGAAATCTAATCAGAGGCCAGAGACTTATGGATGTAAGAAGTGCTCTCTCTGCAAAACAATTGTTTTAAATGAGCTGAAAGTTCTGCAGGGCTTCTGCCTCAAATACTGAATACATTTTTCTGTTTACAAAGGGCCCACAGATTAAATCGATTAACTCTTGCCTTTTTCTCCTTTTTACAACAGTTCTCAACTTTTCAGATAAGAAAAAAATCTACGAAGCGTCTTTTTTTTCCTGGAAATGACACCTGAACATCATTGTGGCATTTGAGCACAAAGCATTGTTTACATGATTACATCTGTGCTTGTAGGTTATAATTTGCAGGCTTTTTTATATTTCAGCGTCTGTGGGAAACAAAGAACCATCTTTTGGCAAATGGATGGGTGGGTTGGCGGTGATACGAAGAAGTAAATTATATATAATCTTTGTATATTTCAGCGTGCATGTCATATTTGGCCAAACTGTCAACTCATTAAATGTACAGTATATGAGGACTGCAAGATTGGGTACAATAGTCAAGTTTTAAAATTAATTTGTACTCAATGACTGTATACTCAACATGCTGTTCATTTTGCGATTGGATCACTTGAGTGCTCATTTTTTTCATGAATCAATTAAACTGACTGACAAATCAAATGGGCTGATGGTCTAAATCAGTCAGGCAACTCATTTCCTCAATGAACATGCTGTGATTACTCTCTCACTTAAAGACTGATTCTAATTAAAACCCGCTATTATGCTATGTGTGTGTTATGGTGAACGTAATACCCAAGTGCAGTCTTCTAAGGTTAATGGAATTTTTAAAAATGGCTAACTTTCTGCTGACATGTTGATATCTGGTTTGGCATGATAAAAATGAATATAAATTATAGATTAAGTTCTCAAAGATATGGGATCAGCAAGGGTTATATTGAAAGCGAACTCAAAATGGCTTATATTTAATAAAAACGAAACTATAATATTGTGAAATACTATTACAATATTATTATAATTACACATTACCACAATTGTTACATTTGTTAAACTATGGTATTATATTTCAAAAAGCAATTGATTTTCATTGTTAGCCATTATTGTTGAGTAACTGTAAAGCCATCTTCAGGGTCTCTGATGAATAAAAGTTTAAAAGATTGACTTGAAACCGAAATCTTTTAAATATTCTAAATGTCTTCACTTTTCTGTACCCTACTAGCATGAAAATCCTCATCTTCTGAAATGTTACATGCCTGAGGTGTTGTTTTGTTGTTCCCTCCTCCCCTTTCTGTTTTATTTCCTGTCTGCTATCCTTCTAATACTCTAGGTGTTCCGATTGGCTCGCAGACTTTTCAGGAGTGGACCAATTAGGAAAGGATGGAGGTCATTTAAGAGCCTCAGTGATGACTCGAACCAGACTGGGGAGAATCCTTCATCTCTTGTTCTTTGTCTCTTGTGTGACACTTGTGTGAATAAACTGTTCTCTGGTTCGCTTTATCGTTTGAGTTGTACAACTGTTCTGAACGTCTTAAACTAAACTGCTTAAATCTCCTAAGAGGGAAGTGAAAGTGAAGTACACTACCTGACAAAAGCTTTGTCGCCTATCTAAGTTTTAGGAACAACAAATACTAACTTGATTTCTAGTTAATCATTTGGTTTCAGAAGTGGCTTATATGAAAAGCAAAGGCCTCTAGATTATGCTTATTTTACCAAAATAAAATATGATCAGGCCTTGATTTTTGATTATTTCATTAGGACAGTAAAGTCTGACTTTGCTTAGACAAAAGTCTTGTCACTTAACAGAAATAATGTTCAGTATAGAATATAAAGTCATGGTGCAGTGGAAAAAAAAATGAATATTGTGTATGACTCCCATGAGCTTAGAGGACTGCATCCATACATCTCTGCAATGACTCAAATCACTTATTAATAAAGTCATCTGGAATGGCAAAGAAAGCGTTCTTGCAGGACTCCCAGAGTTCATCAAGATTCTTCATCTTATCCAAGACATGCTTAATAATGTTCATGTCTGGTGACTGGGCTGGCCAATCCTGAATCACCTTGATTTTCTTTGCTTTCAGGAACTTTGATGTGGAGGCTTAAGTATGAGAAGGAGTGTTATCCTGCTGAAGAATTTGCCCTCTCCTGTGGTTTGTAATGTAATGGGCAGCATAAATGTATTGATTCCGCAGGCTGTTGGTGTGAGATATATCCAGCTGCAGAACCGCAAAACCACACACGTTTCAGGCACACAATCTAGCACACACGATTTAGGCAAACCATATATGGGAACTAACTAACTCCTTAGAAGCCTTATCACCCCCTATTGAATTTCACAAATATGGTTTCCCATTTTAGACATTATTATTATATCGTAACGATCATTTTAACTTCTCTGCAGTTTCTGAACTCAAATTATGTAAATAAAAATAATGGGTTAGTCAATTATGACTTTATTCAGATTGTGTGTGCCAGATTGTGTGTGCCTAAAACGTGTGTGGTTCTGCCTGCCTGCAGCTGGATATTATTGGTTGATGTTGCCTTCCACTCTGCAGATCTCTCGCACACCCCCATACTGAATGTAACCCCAAACCATGATTTTTCGTTCCCCAAACTTGACTGATTTCTGTGAGAATCTTGGGTCCATGCGGGTTCCAATAGGTCTTCTGCAGTATTTGTGGTGATCGGGATGCAGTTCAACAGGGTAACATTAGGTAAGAAGTTGGTGCTACACTCTGTGTTTGTTCCAATGAGTGTAGATGGAGTTGGGGGCGTGCAACACCATAGATGTTTTTTTTTCTATTTTCAGGTTTCTCTTCAGATATTCAGAGGTGGGGAGGGTTTCAATAGCGTGTGTTGAATTTGTTATTTTCTTTGATTTTGCACCTTTTATTTAGCTTCCCTCTACTGACCTTATTCTCCGTGTACGAGCAGGTGCAGCCATTTGAATCTTTTAGGCTCGAGACTTCCGGTCTCATTCACTTACATTTATTTTTAGATGTTAAAAACAGCTCGTTACACTGCTTGATGTTGCAAACTGATATATTCTTATTATATTATTCTGCTTTGTCTGTATTTTTTTTAACACACTTGTTTGTAGAGCAAGTAGTTTGGCAGTTTTTTCATTTTGTTTATTATTCCTAGTCATTTCTCCCATAGGCAATTGAATCGGAAGTTCTAAAACAATCGCAAAAATGAGCGCACTTCCGCATTGAAAAATAGGGTCAATAAGGTTTGTTTTAATTTTCTTATTAATTTCTAAGAATTTATTGTACACATTTGTAAATATACTTGGGTGCTTGAGTTATTGTTATTTTTCTCCTCTTTATTATTGTAAATAAAGCGAACTATTTTTTGATACATGCAATGTCTGTTTTAATTCATAGCAGTTAACGTCTTTTAAAAAATTGAAAAGTTATCGGGTAATTATGTTTAGTCGTTTTTCATCCTCCGAGCCACACGGGGCGCAACATACATGTTGCATGCCACTGCAAAACAGTTAAGTCTAGCAATAAAAATTATTTTATTCAAATTATGTTCTAATTGTTCTGCCTAAGGGTGTCACGTTCGCACAGTGGGTAGCATGATCGCCTCACAGCAAGAAGGTTGCTAGTTCGAGCCTCGGGGTCAGTGTATCTTTTGGTCACTGGATTTTCATTTTAGAAACGGATATTGAAAAAAGAAAAATGAGCTGCTTTTTTATTTTCATTTTAAAATTCAAAAACAAATATTGAAATACGAGGTGTTTCTGATTTTCGTTTTAAAATTCAAAAATAAATATTGAAATATGAGGTGTTTTTATTTTTAATGGTGAAAAAACGAAAATCAAAATGCAAAAATTATTTGATTTTGATTTTTTTATTTTGAATAACGAAAAACAAAACAAAACAAAAAACCAGTAAACAAAAACAAATAAAGGCTTATTTTTTATATTCCGAAACCAGACTCATTCACTGTGATGCAATGCTGCCGCACACAGACTAGATTACAATTAGCGTGAATAAACAAAGCCTATTTGTTTATTGTGTTCATTTTATGAATTATTGTATAGCTTTTTAATTAGGCCCACTCATCCGCAAGCTTTAGTGATAGGCCGATTTTAAAAACATGGGATGCTTATCAGGGTGTTTGTACAGCATGCTTCCTTTCAGATAAAAATAACTGTCAATTTGTATTTTAAAATACTATTACTGTATTAATGCCTCCCTCACTAGAAATGATTTGTGGTCATACTTTGGCAAGTTTAAGTATTATGGTTTTAACAATATTAAAACTTTTCAGTACAGTGTTCAATAAGGCAAAATGATTGCATGTAACGTCAAAATAAAGGTCGTTTCATTTAAAATATGCAAACAAAAAATCTATATAAAGCCTATACCTGCCCTTATACTAGAAATATGTCGTATTAATGATGAAAATACTTCTTAACAAAATCCTGTTATCACAAGAAAATACCTTTTTATAACATTATTGGAAAAAAAATAGGGGAAAAAAATAATAGCCTATGGTAGGCTAGCCTGTGTGTGGCTGCATTGCGACACAGTGAATGAGTCTAGTTTCGGAATACAAAAAAACAAGCCATTATTCGTTTTTGTTTTCTGGTAATTAAATTTTTTGTTATTCGAAAATTAAAAAAAAAAAATCATATAATTTTTCATCGTGAAAAAGAAAAACACCTGGTATTATAACAATGTTTTTAAATTTTAAAACGAAAATCAAAAAACTGCTTGTTTTTCCATATCCGTTTCTAAAATGAAAATCCAATGACCAAAAGATACACTGACCCCGAGGCTGGTCAGTTGGCATATCTGTGTGGAGTTTGCATGTTCTCCCCGTGTTCGCGTGGGTTTTCTCCAGGTGCTCCGGTTTCCCCCACAGTCCAAAGACATGTGGTATTGGTGAATTGGGTAAGCTAAATTATCCGTAGTGTGTGTGTGTAAATGAGTGTGTATGGGTGTTTCCCAGTGATGGGTTTCAGCTGGAAGGGCATCCACTGCGTAAAACATATGCTGGATAAATTGGCGGTTCATTCCAATGTGGCGACCCCAGATTAATAAAGGGATTAAGCTGAAACGAAAATTAATGAATTAATGTTCTGCCAAAACGTAAAGCACATCACACACACACGTTTAAAATTCTTTGAGTAAGTTGTCCTTTACGCCCTTGTTTTGCAGTAATGCCAGCTCTGGGCTAAATTTATCATGAAAACAGCAAATGTGGAGCAAGGCCAGGTCAGATTAGGAGGAGAGAGAAAAAAAATGAATTTTTGTTCCTTTCACGTCTTGCTGCCCTTCATTCAGCAGCACATTTGCGAGTGCTCTGATTTGACTTTATGCGAGCGAATGAAATTCCGGTTAGCAAGGGAGGAGATGCAAACGTACCTGCATTCAATTCCCATCGCTGGAGGGAATGTGCATACAAGCGGCAGCCTTCAGAAATCTGCTTCATTTGCATAAAACCAAGCTGACCTCGGAATGCAGAGCAGGCGATGCATGTGTGTGTGTGTGTGTGTGTTGAGGCTTGTGCCAAGATGAACTCTGGCAACAAGAAAGCCTGACCCGCCGCTGAAAAAAAAAAAGAAGCGGGCCCAGAGCGGAACCCTGATGCTGTTAGCCTTGCATAAATAGAGGCTAGCACACAAGGGAGCAGTAATCCAGCTTGTATCTTCCCCTCTCTCGTTCTCGGCTGTCATGGATCAGTGTTAGGAGTCATCCGGTCTCTTTGGCTGGCATCTGGTGGGCAGGTGGGGTCTGGGAGGGCATCAATATTAGCTATGTAGTTGGATCTCCCGAGTGTGCATGGAGTTTTAACTAGCGGCTGAAGCTTCAGAGGGTGAAGATAAGAGGCTTGTCAGTAGGAGATCTATGGAAGCCTGCAGCCAGCGGCCCAAATATGCAGTCGCTTGGGACGCCTGTGCTGCTCTCTGATAACTTATCGGCACAGCCAGAGTCCTGCACTTTAGTACCCCACACACACACCCCTCATACACAGCAATAATCACAGACAGTCAATCATCTGAGACTCCACTACTTTGTCATGGCATGCTAATAACCTCTCCTCTCTTCTCATCTGGCCTCCGCTCACATCATCTTCTCGCCTGCCGTTTCATTTGTTCCCCTTCCCTCTCCTTTTCTCTTCCTGCCTCTATCTTTTCCTGCTTCATCTGTTCCTTTCCACTCGTCCCATTTCATTACAACTCCTCCTGTCTTGTCCCTTTCGTTTTTCCTTCGCCTCTCCTTTCATCTTTTCTTGAGTCGTCTCATGTCCTCGGGTCTCCTTTTGTCTCTTCTCCTTTCCAGTTGCCTGGTCTTCTCCCATCTCCTCTAGTTGTTGTGTTGTTTTACTTTACTTCTTCTGCCTCTGCTTCTCACTTATATCTTGCCTCCTCTCATCATCTGCCCTTTTGTCCGGGATCCTCTTGTCTGATCTTCTCTCTTCGTCTCAGATGTTTTTCTCCCTTTCCCATCTTCACTTCTCAACTCCATCTCTTTTATTCTCATCTCCTGCTTATTTTGTGACTTCGTGCCTCTATGCCAGGGCTTGGGAACCTTTTTTTCAGCAAAGAGCCATTTCTGATATATTTGGCAAATGCATTTTTTTAAGAGCCATCTGGGACCGGGGTATATATACACCCCGACATATACTACTACTATAATACAGGTTTAAACAAAACCTTTATTTATGTTCATGCACAACCTGCAAAATATACAAATATGAAGCATCACATGTTGAGCATGTCCACTTTTTTAATTTATTTAATTAAATTAAGCAACATAAATTAAAATAAACAAACATTTTACTATTATAAAAATTACAGTTACTTCAAATAATTCAAAATAAAGTATGCACCAATAATTTGGGCTTGTTTTTAAGAACATATGAAGGGTTTAGATGGAAAAACCTGTAAATGCTGTTTGATATTTTCATCTAAAATTATTATTTCTGTCCGACTCTTGTGTGCAGGCACAGAAATTTGACTTTTATAGTGACAAATAAGTTATTTTTGTTGCCTTTAATGTGACATTCATGAACATGAACATGGAAGGCTGATAAAAATGCTAATTTTAGGAGAAAATTTCAGATGGCAATTAGAGGTTTTTCCATCTGAACTCTTCATATATTGTTGTTATTAAATTATTTTGGCTTGTTTTGAAGAACAAATATTATATTTTACTATTGAGAAAGGGCATCATGGTGGCTCAGTGAGTAGCATGATCACCTCACGAGTCCTGGCTGGGTCAGTTGGTGTTTCTGTGTGGAGTTTGCATGTTCTCCCCATGTTGGCGCGGGTTTGCTCTGGGTGCTCCGGTTTCCCCCACAGTCCAAACGCATGCGCTATAGGTGAATTGATTAACTAAATTGGCTGGAGTGTATGAGTGTGAATGAGTGTGTATGGAAGTTTCTCAGTACTGGGTTGCAGCTGGAAGGGAATCTGCTGTGTAAAACATATGCTGGAATAGTTGGCGGTTCATTCCACTGCGGCGACCCCTGATTAATAATGGGACTAAGTCGAAAAGAAAATGAATGAATGAATTATTGAGAAAATAAAAGTCAAACAACTCGTATTTCTATGATAACCACATGTCACGATTCACTTTTATCCACAGCACCGCACGCTTGCATAGATCGAAACGTCCTTTTATTGTAAACTAAGTTTTTATTCATTTTCCTTAAAAAAAAACAATAAAAAGAGAATTGTAATTGTATTTTTAATAGAAAACAGATTTTTAGTGACTGTTATTATTTTTTTAAGCCTTAAAACATTATTAAAGGGAAACAGCTGGAGAGCCACGTATTTTTGGTCAAAGACCCACATGTGGCTCACGAGCCATAGGTTCCCTACCACTGCTCTATGCCCTCCTTCTCGTTTTTTCTGCTCTACTCCATCTCATTTCTTCTCATTTCATCTGTTCTCCTCCTCTCATATCTCGTCTTCTTGTTCTTTCTCATCACATCTCCTCCTTTTCCTGTCCCCAAGCTTTTATGTCTTCTCCTTTCTTCCACCTCTCTTCACATCTCCTGTCCTCTCTTTTCATCTCGCCTCCTTGTGTTTTTCTCTCCTCATTTCTCCTCCCATTTAATTTCTTCTCATCTTGCAACAAGCTGAATTTGAAAAAGTTGTACTTTAAGAGTAGATTTAAAGAAGGGAAATTTTAATGTTGGGCAGCATTCCTCTATTTAATTTTAATGCAATGCTTGTTTAAAAATGTGTACTTTATTCTAAATGCTGTTTCTTCAGCTATGCCTCGATCGCAAAATGAATCATATTTTTGATCAAGTTCAAAGACTTGATCAAAGAGCTGTTGGAATAGTCTGAATTGCTTCACAAATCAGTTGGAATTATTTGTTCAGTTTCTTGCGTGCTATTAATTATCTGAAGCGGTTTCTTACTCAAAGCTATTACAGGAGTTTTAAGAACATAAAGAGAGAGTTGGATGAAGTGGCCATTACAGTCGATTAAAATCAAATCTGCCATCCTCTGACTGTGATCTTTATTAGTATGTTATATGTACAGTAAATGATTCCACTGCTATGCACTTGATGGCATTTACCTTAATTCATACGTTTATAGGCGAGGCAAGTATATTTATATAGCACATTTCATACATAATGATAATTAAAAATGCTTTACATAAACAAGAATATACAAGAAACAAGTATAAGTATAAATAAAATGATTAAAGACAGATAAAGACAGATTAAAATGTTTTAAAGCAGGTTGTGAACGCTTTATATGGATATCATTGTTTATAAAACATGAAACAGACACCCAGCAGCCCACTCATGCCTTATATACTGTACATATGAGTCAAAGTGACTAGTAACTCGCTACTTTGGGCTAGTATCTTGTTTTTCATTAGATATGTTTTTTTAGTCTTAAAGGGCACATAGTTTACCACTTTTTTATAATTTAATAATAATATTAAGGTTCTTCTGAGTTTGCCAGTTTAGGTTCAGTTCAAAACACAGTTCAGATTTTTTTATTATAATGTGTTAAAAAGGGTTATTTTGGGGCCGTGTCCACAGGTCGCTTTTTTAGGGGTGTGTTGCTTCAAATGAAAATTAGTTTCGACTTCCCGCCCAACGTAACAAGGGGGCGGAGCCAAGAGCTCCCCCACACTGTGTTTGGCAACAGACAGGCAGACAGAGAGAAGCAACATGAGTGAGAGGACCAGCATTCAGCCGTACATGTACGACTCGGACACAGACCAAGCAGAGACTACAAAATCATTTGTGTCTTTGTATAGTTTTACAGCCAACTGTGTGCTAGTTTAAAGTGCCGAACTTGTACACAGAGACTAATAACTAGGGCCAGACGGAATCTGCGAACGTTTTTTGCCATTTCTGCTGAGAATTTTGGTATAAATCTGCGGATTTCTGCTGAATAATTTTTTGGGAGTGTCATAACTAAAACCTTAATATGTGAAATAAAAAAATATTATCTTTTTAACTTTTATTTAATGTTTAAATGCAAATCCAATTAGATTCACTTTATTTGGTAAACAAAGAAAGTCTCTCCTTTAAAATGTCTACTAAAAGACAAAAATACTAAAATATTACTGTACAAACTGTAGTGTAAATAAATCAGATGAACATTTTCATATTAGTCAATAATATTACTTTAATTAATTTAAAAACTGAATAAATATAGATTTACAGGGTAGTGGATGTGCAGACAAATTAATAGTAACCCATTAAACCCATTAATAGTAACTCTGGGGGGCCCAAATTGGCGTGGGCCTTTCAATCGTTCTAATTTTGCCCCCATGCAGCGCCCATGCCAATTGGTACAACCAATTGGTACCAATTGGTATCGAACTCCTATTATTATTAAATAATTTAATTTTCAAGTATTTCTGAATTACTTTTGATTTAACATCAACACTTAATTGCTCCATATTCAATCCAATACAATCACATAAAAGCAACGTTCTCCCACAGTTTTAGCTATTAATACTGCCCTTATTTCCGTTTTTGGTATAAGATTGCAGAAGGATGGTTTGACAAGAAATGTACAGTTTTTCACCATCATACTGATAACTTTTTAGTCATTCGGCAAGGCTTCCTTATTCGAGTAATATACGTGTTACTTATACAGTACTTCAGTTTTATACAAGTAGTTTCTACTTATATTGGAGTACATTTTTTGTTTACTCTACCCACCTCCAGTATCTTCCCTTTTCCTCCCTGTTTTTCTCTCTCCATTCTGCTCTAATCTATTCTCATTTTCCCCCCTTTTCTTTTCTTTATCTTCCAGCTCTTTTGTCCTCTTTGTGATCTATAGTTGTGTGGTTCGTCATTACCTGTGGCTCGGTGTGCAGTCGGACATGAACCCCTCTATGGCTGGACAAAGATCTCTTCACCACACCTCTGTGCTGGAAATGATAGTAATCCCCGAAAACCTGCGGACACAAAGACACACACAGAGGTGATATATTAGAGAGCTGTTCCAAAGTAGCCATGTCTTACCCGCTTCACAAGGTCATATGGTCTTACACTCCAGAGGGAAACGCACTCATTAAATCCAGCACCTGCTCACAGACCTGGCCGTCTCACTCTCTCCACACACACGCACACACATACACTCTTCAGCCGCATACATTTATCTCTTATAGTCCTAATATAAAACAGATCCAAATACACACATGCACATCCTACAAAGAGCTTCCCGCTGAGATGAAAGCTTTCTTCACAGCACACGAACATGGCGACACGTGTGAAAGATTTCTTTGCAATTTCAGGTACTTTCCGCACACACACACACAGTTTGAAGTGCTTAATGGCGTATAGCGCTGGGAATTGAGAAAAGAAAGCTCTGACTCTCATTTATTTGAGTCTGGATGCTGTGATTTTGGTGCGCTTCGGTTCAACAAAGCAGCACACGGTTCGCAAAAAATTCCCTGCATGTGGACGGATGTGTGGGATCCGGCGCTCGGCTGGGCAGCTCATAACCTTGTGTACTTTGAGAATCATGCCTCTATCATTACTCATCTCTGTTCCCAGTAGTGCACGGACAGCCAGCCGTATACCCACACACTTCTTTCAAGTGACGTCAATGAATAGATCCTGCACCATACAGTCAAGTGTCTCCTTCCGAAAATGACGTTCATTTATCAAAAGCTTCCCTGCTGGGCATCTGTTCCCTGATGCCTCCCTCTCTCGGTTTCCTTTGCATCTCACACACTCCCGTGTCCTCGTGATCAATAACATGACCTCTGCTGCCATCATATACTCGTCGCGCTGAAACTACAGAGGTGTCCCCGGGGATCACACGGGGACGGAAATGCTTTCGGAGACCAGCAGGACTCAGCGTGAATGTCTGAAGTGGTAAATTAGCTCGAGTCGGGTCCGGTGTTCTGTAACCTCTCGGAAAAGAAAAATCACAAGAATTTCATTAATATCTCAGTAGTTTCTCCCAGACAGCAGCGAGAACAAAAGCCAAAGGAGACTTTTGCTTAACTGTGTCTGGGAAAGATCTAAGCAGTACTGCAAACTATGGCAGCTGTTGCCTGCTATCAAAAGTCAATAATTAGAATATGACCAAATTTCTCATTAAATTCGGCAGAGGGCAAATTGGGTGAGCTTTGATGCTCGTATTCATTTTATAGCTGTGTACTCGGATTTTATGTCAACCCGCGTTTGCTGAACCGTTGAAATAGCACAGCAAAAGAAATGATATTTTATCTGAGTTATGAGTTTGAGGTCTGACTAGAATGTGATGAGATAAACAGACCGAGTGCTACAATAAAAAATATTAATAATAAAAAATACACCACACACAATCTCCCGCATACAAAAAAAGTATATAGTAAGGCCAGGGATGTTCAATTCAGGAACAATTGACTCTTATGAGCCGGTTCCTAAAAAAATGCATTAAAAACATTTAAAGTTCAAATTGTTGGTTTGGATCTATTGGAAAAGTACTCTAACAAATTTTTAATTAATGATTTAGCGTATGGCGACACGGTGGCCTCAAAGCAAGAAAGTCGCCGGTTCGAGTCCTGGCTGGCTCAGTTGGCTTTTCTGTGTCGAGTTTGCATGTTTTCACTGTGTTGGCGTGTTCCCCCACAGTCCAAAGATGTGCGCTATAGGTTGAATATTGAATAAACTAAATAGCGTATGTGTATGAGTGTGTATGGATGTTTCCCAGTACTGGGTTGCAGCTGGAAGGGCATTCGCTGTGTAAAACATATGCTGGATAAGTTGGCGGTTCATTCCGCTGTGGCGATCCCTGATTAATAAAGGGACTAAGCCAAAGGAAAATAAATAAATGGATTTAGTATATAAATATAAATAAATTATACATATAAAATAACTATACATATAGTATAAACATATAGAACATAAATATATGTATTATGTATTTATTATTTATATTTTTTACATGAAAGAAACCTAATGTATATATATATATATATAAATATTAGAACAATATAGCTTAAATAAACAACAAATAAACAATATATCAAACTATAGCTTAAAAATCAAACAATAGCCTAAAAACTATTGTTTATATAAAATAATATATAAAAAT
Organism: Danio aesculapii; assembly: GCF_903798145.1. Classification (NCBI taxonomy): domain Eukaryota; kingdom Metazoa; phylum Chordata; class Actinopteri; order Cypriniformes; family Danionidae; genus Danio; species Danio aesculapii. Next base: position 28,246,153 of record NC_079459.1, on the reverse strand, counting down.
GTATTCTGTATTATTATGATTATTATTATTATTATTATTGTCGTTAATATATCAATTTATTTATGAGGATTTATTTTTAAATTCTCATGCTTGCGTATAACCCCTTGAATGGTCTAGCACCACAATATGTATCTGAGATTTTAATCCCATTCACTACTAGTGTTTTTAAATCATCTCTTAAAACTAAAATTTTAGGGTAGCTTTAATTTGATTTTATTAGTTTTTTATATGATTTTTAGATCTATTACTATTATTATTATTATTATTATTTTATGTTTTTTTTTAATTATTTTTATTACATTTTGTTAGCATTCATTCTTATATCTTTTACTGCTGTACATTTTAATTGCTAAAATAATAAATGATTAAATAACTAACTCACTAACGAACTAATTAACTTAATAAGCAGCTAAAAATATATTTGAGCTATCCAAGGGTCCGTTTTTCTTACGTAGATTACTCAATTAGCTGGATTTGGTTATTGACGATTTGACACGATTAAATTCTTTAAATAAAACTTATGCAATCTGCACTCCCCAAGGGGTTCAAAGAGAACATTTATTAGTATGGACTTTTTAGATACAAACACGTACTATTTAAGGTACCAGCTTTAGTACAATTCGTGTATGAAAACAGACATGCGCATAGCCTATTCGACTGTTTTTTTAAATGAAAAATAATTTATGAAGTCATGTACATGTTTTAACAGACGGTGATTTGATGCTTTGCAAAAGATGCCGACACCTTTACCTTCACCTTTAAATGAATTTATTCAGCCGCTCTAAATGTAAAACTAAATGAATTATTAAACACTCTTGACACATGAAAGTGTAAAACAGACAGCCCACAACAAAGGTGGAAAATGATTGCGTTTCCTATTTAACAAACATATAATTTTGCTCACATGGATAACTGAATATTAATCAGATGAGGGGTGAGGCAGTGGTGCAGTAGGTAGTGCTGTCACCTCACAGCAAGAAGGTCGCTGGTTTGAGCCTCGGCTGGGTCGGTTGGCGTTTCTGTGTGGAGTTTGCATGTTCTCCCTGTGTTTGCGTGGGTTTCCTCCGGGTGCTCCGTTTTCCCCCACAGTCCAAAGACATGCGGTTCAGGTGAATTGGGAAGGCTAAATTGTCCATAGTGTATGAGTGTGATTGAGTGTGTATGGTTGTTTCCCAGAGATGGGTTGCGGCTGGAAGGGCATCCACTGCGTGAAACATGTGCTGGATGAATTGGTGGGTAATTCCGCTGTGGTGACCCCGGATTAATAAAGGGACTAAGCCGAAAAGAAAATAAATGAATGAATAATCAGATGATGTCATTACGCTGCTGTGCCATCAGCCAATAGTTGCATTGCTGATCATGATTTCGAGGATCGATAAATCTGTCCTTCACAACGCAGCGATCATAGATCAGTTCATCCAGACATTTTAATCTGATTCCCAAATTTGTTTGAAGAACCAAATTATCCAGAAATCAGTTATCAAGATTAAAAGATCCAGGATCTATCAAATCATCTTAGATCATTTAAGTGAGCTACGAAGATTCAAAACAACCAAAACATAATCAAGCAAGATAAAGTCTATAAGCACTTGACAACGAGATCATGCAAACTTGTAAAAACTAGGTAAATAATTGATAATAAATGATGGAAAATAATTAATAAACTAAATAAAAAATTGCATAAGTTAACAACAAAAAAATTGTTGCAAAGTTGCACAACAGAGCTCCATTACGACTGCTAAAGTATAAAAAGAGTAACCTGTGAGCAATAAAACTTTGCTCTGATCTGTCTCAGTATGGAGGACGGGGGTCTGCAGGACTGCTGCAGCATGTTGTTAACAAGGATGGGGTCTAACGCTCCAGCGGCTGAGATCAGCTTATAGCTTTTACAGTTCAAACCACACCGCATGCGCTGCCAAATGTGTCACAATTCACACACACCACTCCTTTTCATCCTCTGCCTCCTTTCAAATCACATGTATTCTGTCTCTTTTACCAACTTGAACATTTTATACTACGACAGTGTGTCAAAGTGTGTTTGTAAGCGCAATTTTACCATTTGTGTGTAAAAAAAAAGAGAGAGAAGGAGATGGATGAAGATGGAAAAAAGAGATGGAGTGAAAGATGGATAAAAGGTAACTTTGATCTTCAGAAGAAGTGAAAGTGAACATCATTACTCTCTTTGGCCTGATGTGTCGGTGTATAATTTATAAACTCACAGACCAGAGATCTGAGAGACTCGCTCGCTGCCCTCAGAGCCAATTCCTCTGGACATGACACATACTGAGAGACTGGGCCTTTATTAGACCTAAGGATGGAGAGGACGCCTTTACTGGCAGGCTGCGAACACAGAACACCCAGATGGGGGAGTTATTGGACGACGGGAATGAAGGCTCACACATTCAAAGTGAGGCGCGTTTGCTTTACCAATGCTTTACTGCTGTCATTAAGGTATCCTGTGAAAAAAACATATGCTTTTCCAGAGTCATTTTCTACAATGTTTTTCTCAACCCAGGCTCATTGAAAATATGTGCCCAGGACTACAGTTTTTGAGAACCGACAAATATGTACCCTGGACTACATCCTCTTGTAATTTTTGTATTCACCAATCCACTAGAGGGGGCCGTGCACATTTTTGACAATCTCAATGTTGAAAATTTCAGAAGCCAAGCCAGGAGACCTGTTTCAAGCTGAATTCTTTATTGGGAACGTGTTGGTAGTTCTGCAGTCAGAGAAGTCTACAAGAGTCTGCAAGAGTCTCTTAGAGTCTAAATAAGTCCCGATGCAAATGTGGTAGATAGTTCTAGAATCGATCCAGACATTGAAGTTTCATCCGACCAAATCTAACCAACAAAAGAGTTTCTTTCAGCCCGAATGGATCCACAACGGCACAGTCGCAGAGACCCTGCCTGTTGGTCAGAAAGTGCATAAAGACAATAGGTTAAATGTCTCCAACAGTTGCTCTGCTAAAGTTTTTGAATGAAATGAGATTTTTAAAAACCAAAGAATATAACTTTTCAGTTATATAAATATTATTGTTGTTTGGAACTAGATTATTGTAGCACAACGGTGCTGGACAACGGAGTCGAGGATCCATGTGCAGTTTATTCATAAGATTAGTCAGACAGGCAACGGTCAAAACAAGAGTAAACAGATACATACAGATATTCCAGAATCGTGGTCAATAAACAGGCATGTGGTATGTACAGGCGGCAGGCAGGATAAACAATAAAACAAAGCAATGTTCAAAACACTGCTAGACAAGGCAAGGGAAAATGTATCGTAATGTCACAGTTTTAACAGAAAACAAGACTCAGCAAAGTCGATGTGTTTGTGTGCTGCATATATGATCCATGTAATCAGTCTTTGAGCAGCTCTCGGCTGTGTGTGTGTAATCAAAGAAGAACCGGAACAGGCGTGAGTGTGTGGTGCATGACAGGATTTGTAGTTCCTTTGGTGGCAGATTTGTAGTTCTCTCGCGATCTATATGGACTAGATTGCTGGTGATTGTGACAATTATATTCATTTTTTTCCAGTTACTTGGGCATGTGGGCGGCGCAGTGGCACAGTCGGTAGCGCTGTTGCGACCCCGGAATAATAAAGGGAATAATCCAAAAAGAAAATGAATGAATGAATGATACTAGGGCATGTTTTCTTATACGTGTTATTTCTCATATCCACCAGAGGCTGCTGTGTACGTTTTTGCAAATAATAACTTGACCACAAGAGAAGTCAACTTGTCGTCAAGCATAATATATCAGTTTGATATTGACTGGCCCACCTGCTGTCCAAAACACAAACCGATAGACTTTTCAAAAGCAAACTTGAAAAGAAAAGCCATCGTAGTTGGGTGTTTGTACCGTGATCTCGCGCTGTTTTCTTCTGGGTTTCGCTTGACCTGGTTTCTGGAACTGTTCATGGCTGAATTCGGACCCCGGTCCACTACGTTCCCTGTCCTAAGTCTGACACCGTGTGGTAAACTACCGAGCAGACCAGTCACACTGGAAATGCTTACCTGTCTATACGGAAGTAAGCAGTCAGCAGCACCACCTGTAGTGTTTGTTGTACACACAAAAAATGCAGCCATATATACCTGCAAGTGTAACGGAGGCCAGCTAGTGAAGTGCTGTAAAAGTAAAACTCACTTCTCTGAACCTGAAAAGGTACTCTAGCGATGGTCTTTAGCCTTATTCTTAGAGCAACCAATTCCCATGTGGAGAGTTCCCGGTTCAACCCTAGATCAGAGCGGGTTGAGTGGTGTAAGACCAGTGGGGTTATATTGGTACCTTGACCCAGATGGGAGTAAGGTTTAAGAGGGTGAGTGTAACGGAGGCCAGCTACTGAAGTGCTGTGCAGGTAAACTTCACTCCTCTGAACCCGAAAAAGAGCTCTAGCGACAGATGCTAGAGGCCACAGTCTTTAGCCTCCTTGTTAGAACAACTGACTCCCATGTGGAGAGTTGCCGGTTCAATCCTAGCTCAGAGCGGGTTGGGTGGTGCGGGCTTACACAAGCACATATTTCTCAGTTCTCGATAATGTACACAGGGCACATTTTCCCAATGAGCCTGTGTTGTTGTTTTTCTGTCTTGTTCATAGCAATTTTGCACGCTCAAAATTTTGAACACTGAACACAAACTGTTTTTTTAGGAGATTTTATTTTCCATATAATTTACATTTACACATACAGCTTAATCTTTTTAAATGCAGCATATTCTGGCACACACTTCAACAAAAAGAACTAGTTTTAGACTAAAGAGACCAGAAACATTTGGTTTTGATGTGTCAATTAGGGTGAGTTGATCTGAAAAAGATGAAACCACAATAACAAGTCATCTTAGGAAAAACGCTAATTGGAATAATGACTACTACAGCGCACCCAGAAAAAAAGAAGAAAGAAAAATCAAAGAAATTACTTTTATCCAAAAGTAACCAGTCAGCAACTATTTTACAGACATTAAAAAAGAAAGTTGCATTTGCTCTCTACTACGTGCTTCAAACAGAAGATTTGATTCCTCTAAATCGGCAAATCCGTTTTTTACCCCAAACAAAAATGACTTATTACATCAGCCAGTACCTTATAAACACCCAGCTCTCGGAAGCAGCTTAAAACCACCAAATCAGCACCATGCAATATGCACCAGATGAAAAAAGTGACAGAAGATGCTAAGTTAATGAAACAAAGAGAGAAAAAGCAAAAAGTCTAATTGGCTTAAGCTACACCAGCAATTAAATTTTCAATTCCCTAAATAGCTAAAGCTCTCCGCACCCTCAAGCATTCTTTTATTATTGTAAAAATCTCTGTCACCTGTTTAAAATTGATTTTCAGAGGAGCAGTCCTCATTTCCAGCCTTGTGTTAAGCAAGTCATTAGAGATGTAATCATTGAATCAAACCACCGATGTAACCAGCTCCAACACAACCACACTGAACAACATCTCATCTGAAAAAACATGTGACAGCTATCGACTGGGTTATTCGCCACCATCATTGGTCCAGTTGCATAATTGGTTTACATAATGCCACGAATCAATAAAAAATCGATTTTTCATAATCACCATCCCAGTGAGTGGTAATGAATAGATTCGTGTTGGATGCAGGGAAGTGTGGGACAAAAACAGTTCTGGGAAATCATCATAACTGCCTTCGCTGCCCCACTGGGCTCTAAAGTAAGCGATGGAGCCACTGACGTTGAGCTATTGATGTTCTACGGCTAAATTAAATTCGCAGAAGGGTGCACACCTTAGGAATACAGAGCTGTAGAAATGGCCTTCGATCAATAGGAATCTTATCAAACATCCTTTTCAAATCCCATTTTTTTTGGAGAAAGGAAGAGAGTCAAGGCCCAGGTGAGGGACGGAGAAGGATATTACCAATGTATCTGCGGTTTGTGCTCTTTCCACACAAAGTTGAATTACGAAGTTGTGTTATGAATAAATGTTTAATAGAAGTCTTCAAATAATTCATACCATATCCAATATCCATATAACAGGATTGAATGAGGATTTCTTTTTTATAAAAATGTCCAAATACCACTAGAATAGAGTTACATATTTTGCTGACTTATGTACTTATTTTATCTGAAATGTAGGGTTGCGATTTGGAGAAAAACAATCGAATTGCGTTTTATCTGATCAAAATTCATTCATTCATTCATTTTTTTTTTGGCTTAGTCCTTTTATTAATCCGGGGTCGCAACAGCGCTACCGACTGTGCCACTGCGCCGCCCACATGCCCAAGTAACTGGAAAAAAAATGAATATAATTGTCACAATAACCAGCAATCTAGTCCATACAGATCGCGAGAGAACTACAAATCTGCCACCAAAGGAACTACAAATCCTGTCATGCACCACACACTCACGCCTGTTCCGGTTCTTCTTTGATTACACACACACAGCCGGGAGCTGCTCAAAGACTGATTACATGGATCATTTATGCAGCACACAAACACACAGACTTTGCTGAGTCTTGTTTTCTGTTAAAACTGTGACATTACGCCTACCCAATTCACCCAATTCCAATTTAGCCTACCCAATTCACCTGTACCGCATGTCTTTGGACTTGTGGGGGAAACTGGAGCACCGAGAGGAAACCCACGCTAACGCGGGGAGAACATGCAAACTCCACACAGAAATGTTAACTGACCCTGCCGGGCCTCGAACCAGCGACCTTCTTGCTGTGAGGCGACAGCACTACCTACTGCACCACCATGTCACCTGATCAAAATTGTGATTGCGAATTAAAATGTGATTTACTATAATTTTTTAAAAGAGCTGCAGGTTTGATGTGGTGGTTTTAATAGCACCAAAGAAAGACCAAGAATAATCCCAAAGTATGCTACACTATGCTACTGTTTATTTAATACCATTTTTTCCAGTAAAATTGTCAGTTGTCATGACAAATTAAGAAAATAACTACAGTATTTGAAATTCAATTAAATAAATAATATATAAAATCGTTTATATAGATATATAAATCCTTTACATTTAGATTGTTATATTTTTTATGATGCATGATGCATGATGCATTGACAATACTTTCCATCCACAATTTTAGATTTTACTTCACAGCACAAGAATTCTTGTATTTGTATATTGTATATATTTATATATTATGTGTAATACAATTTTGTCCTTTAATATAAGCAGTCAGATATTTGACCTGATATTCTGAATGTATCAAACAAAAATCAAATACATGCTCAGAACAACATTAGCATTTATAGCAAATAAATAAATGTAGATATTATCCTGCTTGCTTTTTGAGCGTTGTCGAAAGAGTTCTTAAACACCGTCACCATTTGGTCACTGTGTTCCCGCACTCAACAGAAAGGGCTGCAATTGGCTCTAATGGTTAATGCGACTCTGGCATTATTCACCAATGAGTGACACCCTTGATTTCTGGTTTGATTTTATGGAATACATGGTAACACCAAACATGCTTTAATTAGGGATGTCCAGATCCGATCACGTGATCGGAAATCAGGCCTGATCACGCAGTTTCAGATTCGATCGGAATCAGGCATTACCCCCGATCAGGACTCGAATATATGTATATTTTTAACACATCTAGTATTTTTAACACATATTAGTATTTTTTAACACATCTACAGTTATGTGGTGACAGAGTTAGACCTTTTTCTTGACTTCACACAGAAACAGCAACGTGTGCAGCATGACATCACTTTGTTGCAAAGACGCTATTGGTTAAATGCCAGCAAAGACCGTATGTCTGCGGTCTGGTATTATAAAGTTGATGATGACAAAATTCCTATAGCAAACTGTGAGATATGCAAACTTGAGATTGCCTGCCGGCTATTTTAAGTTGAGGTGCTGTTTGTTTTTATATTCGATTTTTTTGATATTTACTGTTGCACTAAAGTCTAAAAGTGAAGAATTGATGTTATTTATTACTTAATTGTTCAATCTACCTTACAGAAGTGCTGTTTGTTAATAGCATTGTTGAATGTTAAAATAAGGTGAATTAAATAAAGAATAAGGGACATCCTGGATCTGCTTCTTCGCTCTTCTTTATTTGTTTTCTTATAGTATATATTTTCAAGTATAGGATTGGGTTTTGGTATCGGTAGACACTCAAAATCAGATGACTCTAACTCAGACTCAAAGGCAAAAAAAAACCTGATCAGGACATCCTTATTTAATATGTTGTGTTTGATTAGCCTGCACAGAACTGCATTATAACAGCAGGCTAAAATGTATTTCATCTGATAAATCAGCGCTGCTTCTTCTCCACTTGATCATGAGCAGAAGAACTGGAAGCAGTGGACTGTGGCATAATAAAAGCTCTGCTGCTTTTAGGACCACAACTCCCATGATTTCCCACTCAGTCACTGCATCATTAAACTACACCTTTGTTTGTTGTGAATACGCTCCCTCTAGTAGCGTAAATGACATACTGTGTGCTTAAGATTTTAATATCTGATTAAATTAATTTGATAAAAAATATATATTATTTATTTAAATCATTTGTAATAGTAGGATATGGTTAGTAATTTAATCACCCATTAGTTAGTGTAAAAACATTGACAATGTTGTGTTGTGTGTTGTACTGGAACTATGCCGTCATCCATTCATTTTCCTTCGGCTTAGTCCCGTATTTATTAGAGGTTGCCTCAGTGGAACGAACCGCCAACTATTCCAGTATATTTTTTACGCAGCGGATGCCCTTTCAGCCGCAACTCAGCACTGTCAAACACCCATACATTCTCGCATTCACACACACACTTATACACTGCGGCCAATTTAGTTCATCCATGGTCCCTTAACCCTCTTTTCCTGTTTCCAATTCTATTCCCATTTCCATTATATTATACTTATGCACATGTCAGATGTTTTGCTAGCAATTTACAGTGCATTCAAGCTATACATTGTAACAGTATGTTTACTGATAAACACAGTCAAGCAAGCTAAACAAATCCTAAATGACGCCGAAAACAGGGCACAATGCATCCATGCATTTCTGTCACACATCTTGTAGCAATTGTAGTATAAAAGAACAAATGTAATGTGCACACTAGGTTTTGACTGACTACATCTGAAAATGAGGTCCTGATGATCTCGTATTTGCATTTCGGCTATTGTGAGATAACCGTGGCAAGCGCATCCACAACCATTAATGCTGTGATGACCTTTGATTGACATTCAGTGACGAGGTTTAATAAGGATTGCGTTTAATGAAGCGAGACGTGTGTGTGATAAAACCAGAGTGGATCTGCATGAGGATGCATATGGCTGAATCGTAGTTTTTAAACCTCCCAGTGGGCTGAAAAAATATGTTCACTAAATTAGTATACACTGCATATTTTCTCTGGTCCGTCGATGCATAGAATATGAATCTTCTGGCAGCGTTTCTTACGTTTTTTCGCCTTAAAAATGAAACGCTCTCTTTTACACACTGTCAGATCTGAAAGCAGCTCTACAGTCGCTGACGGAGCTGATGGAGCAGTATTTCTGTCTTACCTTCACAGCCACGAGGGATAACATTAATCTAACTGCATTGAGGGAGAGTTTTATTCAACCTTATTCAACCATGGAGGTTTTCTTTGATAATATTACTTTTTTATTTCTGAATAAAATGAAGAGAGAACGAAGGACAGAGTGTGAGAGTGGAGGGCAATGGAAGAAGATAAGTGTGTATTAGTTGGATCATATACCCACACTCTGGTAACAAAGCCTATGTTGCCTCTAGCTAAATGTCAATGAAGGGGCACTTTAAAAATTAAACGATGAAGTTCTTAAAAATGACTGTAACAAAGGTGACGGTAATTCATCTCCCACGCTGAGTAACTTCTTTCTTGAGGCCAGATTTCAGATATCTCCACATTCCCCAGAAGGACATGAAGTCATCTAATGTGACCGTATGTCACATCCACTGATGTCTTCCTTGTCTCTCAGGCCTTTTCATTGATTTCTCTTTCAGAATGTGCAGTACATACCATTTGGTAAAACAAACCAACATAAATGATTTATCATTGTGTGAGTGCCTGTGCAAAAGTGCTCTTGGATTGAGTGAATTACCAGAATAAAACTAGACTGATTTAAATTTTTTATTTATAATTTTTTTTGGCATGACTTAAGCCTCATTTACACTAAAAGCAACTCGCAGCGGCAAAGCGACCATTCAGAGACCAACAGAGAGTGAGCGATTTCCTGCGACCTCAGTCTATGCGAGTGTCAGCAATCGTTGGCAACCAGGTGGGTGTGTGGAGTGACGCAACAAAGTTGAGAATTCTTCAACTTTATGCAAATGAAGAGCAATTTCTTGAGCGACAGCCAATAGGATTATGACAGCATGGTTATGACCGCACAAAAAAGTAGCGGACAAAAAAAAAGCGAAAATAACGATTTCAGTTAAAATTGATCAATCGTGCATGTTGAGAACAGACACACAGAATAAAACTAGACTGATTTAAACTTTTTATTTATAATTTTTTCTAGCGTGAATTAAGCCTCATTTACACTAAAAGCAACTCACAGCGGCAAAGCGACCATTGATTTCAATAGAGATTGAGCGATTTCCGGCGACCTAAGTCTATGCGAGCACCAGCAACCGTTGGCAACCAGGTGGGCATGTGGAGCGACGCAACAAAGTTGAGAATTCTTCAACTTTATGCAAATGAAGAGCAATTTCTTGAGCGACAGCCAATGGGAGCACCAGTGGAGCTCACGTGATCCTCTCTCAGCTCCCGCAGAGGCAGGTTATATTCTTCATGCTGTAGACCAGGGCTTCTCAAAGTCCAGACTCCGGTTCAGAAGGGTATTTAATCCGGACCAGACTCTGTTTCCTATTGCAAGACCATGCGTAAAGGATTCAAATTCTGGATTTCCTTCATTGAAAATGCACAAACCTTGTAAATCAACTGTTTAGCGTTTTGTATTTAAAAAAAATATAATATATAATATAATATAATAATAAAAAAAAAATGGACCAAAATAAAAATTAAAGGCAAAATATTAAAAGTATTCCTGCGTTACTCTGTTGTCATGACATCCAGTGATTTTATGAGGCTTAAAGTGATTGAGCGGGCTAATCGCACACGTATCTGCTTTAATGCACCGCAGCAATGTGATCATTTGAATGAATGAAGATGTCTGTCTTCCAAAAAAGAAAACTTGATGAAGAGAATCGACAGTTCAAAGTTGAATAAACAGATAAGTATGTGTTTATTTTGCCACAAGCCAGCACAAAGCCATTCTGCTTGATTTGTAATGCGACAATTGGAGTTGTAAAGAGTAGAAATGTGAAACACCACTTTGAAATGAGACATGGACATTTTCAATGGCAGTATCCACAAAATACAGATACGAGGACCGCAAAACTACAACACCTAAAGTTTTCATTATACACCTTTTGTATTTTTCACTTTTTTTGGAGAGAGGTCTGGATGCAAACCTAGTGCAGTTGGCCTCTATGCAGTGCTTTTTAATGCCCCATGGTTTCCGCTACATTCATTCCTCATTCCTTTGGTGCCACACCAAAATTCATCCCGCCACGGCTACATTACAGCTTCTCATTTAAAACATTCAGTCGTTTTTTTAATAGCGGGTTATAATAACACCAAAACGTATTAAAAGGTAAGTGAATTATAACAGCGCAAACTTTTCTGTAACCGTAGTAGTGCTGTGCATTGTTTGTTTAACCCTTAAAGGTTATGTGCTGACTGACTGACAGGTGCGTGAGGCTAGTAAACATGGCGTAGCTTTCAGTTATGATGAACAGTTTCCATAATTATACTTTATAGATAAAGGTCTATGGCTCTGCATTAATGACTTTATCTTGCTGGAGTTTATAGCCGTTTCACTTTACTTCAGGATGCATTAATGCCGCTCTGTAGGTCTATTAGAACAACATTAACGCGCTAAATCGCACTTCAGCAGCGTTTTTTTGAGAGCGCACAAGAAGATCTGCGTTTGAGCGGTGTATATTTGAGAAAGCGTGCAAGAAGTTTTGTAAACGAACAGAGAAAATTGGCGCACAAGCAAAGAGATTCACATGCACGTATTAATGTAATGTGTCTTAATAGAGTGCATTTACTGTGTATTACATGAATGCGATCTCTACTTGTAATACTGCGCTCACGACATTTGTTATTGAAATAGCGCCATAGGTAGTTGGTAGATCTGTGTAAAAAAGGGCCTGCCACCACAGCTGGAAAAAAATCCTAGAGGAAACACTGTACCACATCTAACCCTACCCTCACAGTGACGTCACTAGCTCCACTGAGTGCATTGTAATCTCAGCTTGCATCATCATGCCTGCATCAAGATACTATTGTTTTTTTGGTCCACCTTTTGTTGTGTTTTGTACAAAAATGCACTAATATTAGTAGTTTTGCCACATTTACATTGTATTTAATGTGTTTTCAATACAAATGCCACTTTATTTGAAGAAAAATAAATAATGTTGACTTGTGATGCATGTTATAGATGTTATTAAAAACAAGTTATGTAATATAAATAGTTTCGGACCTTTGACCTTAATAAAAATTCAGATTTGGACCTTTTAATGTAGACACTGAGAACCCACACTGTAAACCTACACAGACCTGCGTTTGCAGCAGATCGCCACCCGGAGTGACAGGGAGCTACAAAGTCTCTGCTAGTGTATTCGTTTGAAAATCAAACTACATGTGTTATGCTGTATGTAATTATTCATTAAAAAAGCTTTAGAAAAGGAATTTGGAGGGAATTAAACTAATCCAGCAGGCTTTGCAAATAAATGATCACATTTTACAACCTGCAATCATGTATAATGTCCATAATGAACACATTTGTTGCCTATAATTAAGCAGAATCTTAAATGTTTTGTTTATTTTTTATCACAGCTTTTCTTTGTTAAAAGACATCGTTCACACAAAACAAAAACCAGCCCAATCTAATTACATAACTATTTTTTAGGTATTGCCTTGGCTAATTTGTAAAAATTCATACAATTACACTTGTGTGTGACAATGTAAGATTTTTAAAAGAAGGCATGTCCCCAAACTCCACCCCTAACCCTACCCCTTACTGTGCGTTGACACCGAAGGCAGCGAGAGCGTCAAAGTAGCCGGAAGCTATTCATTTTCAATGGGGGCCAGCGTCAATAAGCCGACTTCGCTGGTGTGAGCGTCGAGGAGAGTTGAAATCAAGTCAACTTTATGGTAATGAGCTATGACGCGGTTCAAGCTATCAGAATGTAGAAGTCCACCACTTGAGAGGATTCCAGAGAACACAATCCTGTAAACTTTGGTTTCGACCACACTTGTTTCCAAGAGTTTGATTATTGTAGTCACTGGATTTCCAGCTATTTACAATGTGTTCTTAGAGAGACATAAATTTTAAAAAGTTACTGGCCAGTTACTGTTGTGCATTAATGTTATATGGGTTTTTTTTAAAGCGGGAATCTCATGCTAACCATCTCATGCTAACTAAAGGGGGTCACACACCAGAAGCGCCGCTCGGCCACGCAGCGCCATACATTTCAGAATTCTAAACATAAGTTTCTATCAGGGTACACACACCGGCGCAGCAAGTCCATTTCTCTGCCACGCCACGGAGCGCCATCTGATTAGTTTCATGTTAAATATCATGCTAATGTGCGCGTCTGGTATGTGATACTTTTAACTGTCATGTGCGCGCCATGTCGCGGCGCTGGAGCAGTGCTTCCGGTGTGCGACCTGCTGAAAACAGTAATGTTATTGCTGGTTCAGAATATTGCAGACATATGGACACATGGAGCAAAGCCACACCACACCACACGCAACGACTTGATTTTCCATAGTTAAACGAATTTGATAAAAGGTGTGAAAAAGCTAGAAAAACGCTAGAAAGCATGTTTTTTTTTTTATGTGGGAATGTAAGGGATTTGTTGATATGCTGCAACGGCTTCTTTAAACACGAGATCAAATGTAACAAATTTTGACGCTCTCACTACTGGAGCTGTGAAGGCACACATCGTTGTCGCCAGGGCGGCCAGAGCGAACTTTGACGATCTCGCCGCCTTCGGTGTGAACGCAGAGTTATTGGGGAATGAGCAAATCTTACTAAAATCTGTGAATGAGATTGTACAAATGAACAGGAATTAGCCACTAAATCAAAACGTTAGCAATTGCTGTGAGAATGCGTTGATGAAAAACGTCAAAATAGTATATTTTTATGTGGTTTCAGGCTGTATGTTGTATAAACTAATTGAATAATTTAGGAGCACAGTGATATAGTCAAAATGTTCACTTATATAATATTCCTCAGTCAGGCCATCATTTCAGTTCAACAGAAGCCGTACTGGCAGGCTCACGATATCAAAAAAGCTTTTTGCACAGTAATAACACACCGTTTATTTCTCGCTCTTTCACTCTCACACACAATCTAACCCTTACTTTTCTTTTCTACTTTTTTTCTGCTTCTGCAGTTCTGTTGTTTCTCTTCTTTTTCCCTGACACACACACACACACACACTCGATTCAGTTTATATCCCCGCAGACTGTGAGTCAACATATATACGCCGCACACACTCAAGTCTATTTCTACTCCTTCCTCAATCTCAGTCTTTCTCTCTCTGAATCTCCCTTGTGTTTGTGTGAAAGAAATCCAATCGTCAAGTGTGGCGCGTCATGAGTCATGACTGCGAATTTCTGCTACATGACCCCAGACCAGCAATCATTACTGAGACGCAATATCAATTCACCTAATTATCAGTGTCATGTTACGCAATCAGCACAGCAGCCAGGTTTGATTGGCTATCCATTACAGTGACCCCCAAGATCCTCAATGTCACTGGTTTGTGAACTTCATCTAGGCTGAAATCAGATGCAAATCAATCAACGCTGTAAAAAATGCTGGGTCCACATAATCCATTTGAAGGAATTAGCTTAACTTATTCTTTGTTACCAATTTATAGGCTTGTCACGATATCTATTTTTTGTTGTACAGTTTATTGCACCAAAATATATTGCGATGAACAATATTATTGTCATTTTAAGAACATTTTATGACACTCATTATATAATGCCAGAATGAGAATATAGTATATAATGCCTCCAATAGAGATAGAGATGTTAATTCAGTTAGATACACTACCTGACAAAAGTCTTGTCGTCGATCCCAGTTATAAGAGCAACAAATAAGAACTTGACTTCTAGTTGATCATTTGGAAAAGTGGCAGAAGGTAGATTTTTCCCATAAATCTCATCTGCATCCCAATCATCACAAATACTGCAGAAGACCTATTGAAACCCACATGAACCCCACATTCTCACTAAAACCAATCAAGTCTGGTGAAGGAAAAATCATGGTTTGGGGTTACATTCAGTATGGGGGCGTGCGAGAGATCTGCAGAGTGGATGGCAACATCAAGAGCCTGAGGTATCAAGATATTTGTGCTGCCCATTACATTACAAACCACAGGAGAGGGCAAATTCTTCAGCAGGATAGCGCTCCTTCACATACTTCAGCCTCCACATCAAAGTTCCTGAAAGCAAAGGAGATCAAGGTGCTCCAGGAATGGCCTGCCCAGTCACCAGTCTGAACATTATTGAGCATGTCTGGGGTAAGGTGAAGGAGGAGGCATTGAAGATAAATCCAAAAATCTTGATGAGCTCTGGGAGTCCTGCAAGAAAGCTTTCTTTGCCATTCCAGATGACTTTATTAATAAGTGATTTGAGTCATTGCAGAGATGTATGGATGCAGTCCAAGCTCATGGGACTCATACACAATATTCATTCTTTTTCTACTGCACCATGACTTTATATTCTATACTGGACATTATTTATGTTAAGTGACAAGACTTTTGTCTAAGCAAAGTCAGACCTTACTGTTCTAATTAAATAATTAAAAATCAAGGCCTGATCGTATTTTATTTTGGTAAAATAAGTGTAATCTAGAGGCTTTTGCATATCATATAAGTCACTTCTAATACCAAATGATCAACTAGAAGTCAAGTTATTATTTCTTGTTCCTAAAACTTAGATAGGCAACAAGACTTTTGTCAGGTAATGTATATTGCATCACCAAAAATAATTGAAGTCATGTTTTTGTGTGGTGCGATAAGTCGATATATTGATTGTGACAGGCCTGCCAATTTAAATATATTCAACGTGAAACAAAACAGTTGTGCCACAACAAACTCAAGAATTGTGTTGTTTCATCTCATTTTAAATAAGTAGTCTGAACAAACAACACATCATTTTTGAGAGCATGCAAAGAATCCATGACAACGGATTTTGATTATTCAGACCAAAAAAAGAAAGCATCATAAAACTTTCAATAAAATTTGACTTTAAAGTCTGTCTAAGAATAAAGCACACCGTCAGATAGTGATGGCTGAACAGCTCTGGGGAATGATTCTTTCTGCTCAAGGGCAAGCAGGCTGTCCAAGGTCACAAGAAACACCTCACAATCAAAAGGCAAATGACTGTCTGAAGCCAAAAAGAGAGAGGCAGAGCGAGCGATACAGTCACAAAGTCAGACCGCTGCACAGAGGAAAGGGGTCATTACCTGGGAAACCGAGACAAAACTAATGACACGGAGAGAGACATTCCAAGTTTGGAGCACATACACACCTAAGCAAAACACACATACACACAAGCGCACACGGGGAAAAAAAAACGAGAGATCATTAGCACTCTGCTCGGCTCCACTCATGATGTGAGTGAGTTTCAGATGCGCACAAACACACGCACGTTAATCTCTCGATGTATTATTCATAAGAAGTCATTATTACTGTCATTAAAATCTGCCTTTGATTCATTGAAATGATCAGTGGGAACTGTGTGATCTTCGCTGTCTTCCAGACCCCTACTGAAAGGGTGACTGAACTAATCCGGTAAAACAACTCATTATATACCATTGGGATTTCCACGTGAAAGGACGATCGCATGGAATCGCACTTCTTCAAAGCTTGTGCTCATCAACAGTAGTGTCTGAAAAGACATCCGGCGGAAGGACATTTCAGTGAAGGTAGCAATACCATTTTTATAACCACCGTGGACGAATTAAAAATGGCCAAACTGCTCTTCTTTAATTTTTTGTTACATTTTAGTTTGATCTCCTCTGGTAAATCAGCATTATAATTAAATAATCGAAATGGCCAATAAGGGGCGACACCGTGGCTCAGTGGTTAGCACTGTCGCCTTACAGCAAGAAGGTCGCTGGTTGAAGTCTCGGCTGGGTCACGTGGCATTTCTGTGTGGAGTTTGTATGTTTTCTCCATGTTGGTGTGGGTTTCTCCCACAGTCCAAAGATATGAGCTATAGGTGAATTGGATGAACTAAACTGGCTGTAGTGTGTGCAACATAGGCTCATTCTGAAAATGTAGCCCTATATACATTTTTGGAGATCACGAATTATATAGCCAGAGGTATGTATTGCTGCATTTCGTCTTTAAAACGAACGCATCAGGGTTGTATGAAGCCATTCCTTTTCGTGCTTATTAGCTGACCGGTTATCTCCATATGGACTGCTTTCCCACTGATACCTGTTTGTCCAGTTAGCTCGTCATGTACGTCAGTGGACTTATGATGCAGAGGAGTTGACCACGATGATGGGGTTCAAGTTTGGTGAAGAATCCAACACCATTGGATTTTAGGAAAGAGGAAAGGGGGCAGTCGATCAGTCATTCAGTCAGTCAACAGCGCCCTCAGGTGGATTTACACGAGAAGAGCAGGTACAAATGGCACTTGCGAGAGAAATTTGAGATCTCAAAAAGCCTACACAGCAGCCTCTGGTGGATTCGAGAAAACACAAACCGCAAAAACACGTAGCTCCTGAGACATATTGGGCACTCTCCAGAAATGTATATTGGGGGAATATTTTCAGAATGAGCCTGGGTTGAGTGTATGTGTGTGAAGAGTGTGTGTGGATGTTTCCTAGTACTGGGTTGCAGCTGGAAGGGCATCCATTGTGTAAAACATTTGCTGGATAAGTTGGCGGTTCATTCTGCGGTGGCGACCTTTGATGAATAAAGAGACTAAGCTGAAGGAAAATGAATGAATGAAATGGCCAATAATGCGTCAGTTTTATAGTTTATAAATGGCGGGAAAATAGAAGTAGTGTTTAAAATGTATTTTCTCTTCTGTTTGGTTATCATCATTTTCCAGAATTGATTCGATTCTTTGTGTTCAGCATAAGAAAGAAACTCAAAGCCCATTTTTCGTTTCAAATAAATGCTGTTCTATGCGACGTTATATTCATCAAAGATTTGAGATCGTAAAAATGTATCATCAAGCATTCAACAAAAACAATATTGCCATCACAGGAATTAATTACATTATTTGCTATTTTACCAATTGAACCTGTGGACTAACATACAGCTGTCAAAATAATGAATTATAATTGGCTTAAATAAAGTATGATAATATCAAAATTAAATGAAAGGGACGGACATGGTCTGCAACAATACTCAAGTAGGATGTGGCAAGATGCTCAACTGGTACTAATGGGGCCAAAGTGTGCCAATAAAATATCTCCCACACCATTACACCACCACCACCTCCAGTCTGAACCATTGATACAAGGCAGGAAGGATCCATGCTTTCATGTTGTTGATGGCAAAATTTTTAATCTACTATCCAAATGTTGCTGCAGAAATCGAGACTCATCAGACCAGGCAACGTTTCTCCAATCTTCTATTGTCTAATTTTGGTGAGCCTGTGTGAGTTGTAGCCTCAGATTCCTGTTCTTAGCTAACAGCAGTGGCACCCGGCATGGTCTTCTGCTGCTGTAGCCCATCCACCTCAAGGTTGGATGTGTTGTGCATTCAGAGATGCTCTTCTGCATACCTCGGTTGTAACAAGTGGTTATTTGAGTTACTGTGGCCTTTCTATCAGTTCGAACCAGTCTGGCTATTCTCCTCTGACCTCTAGCATCAACAAGGCATTTGTGCCCACAGAACTAGATATTTCCTCTTTTTCGGACCATTCTCTGTAAACCCTAAACATGAAAATCCCAGTAGATCAGCAGTTTCTGAAATACTCAGACCAGCCCGTCTGGCACCAATAACCATGCCACATTCAAAGTCACTTAAATCTCTTTCTTCCCCATTCTGATGCTCGGTTTGAACTGCAGCAGATCGTCTCGACCATGTCTACATGTCTAAATGCATTGAGTTGCTGCCATGTGATTGGCTGATTAGAAATTTGCATTAAAGAGCAGTTAGACGGGTGTACCTAATAAAATGGCCGGTGATTGTATACTCAATGTCAAAGCCATCTATTTATTTTATTATTTATGATTTTTGACATTTAGCTTATTTTATTATACCTTTTTCATGCAAACAATGCTCTACGATAATTTACTCACATTAAAATTCCCAGTAAATGATGCCCCATTGTGAACTGAACAAAAAAAGAAAACAAGATTAAACATTCTTTAAGCGTTGAGCACAGAGAAACAGCCTACACGACAAAAAACCTTGCTGATCTATTGATCTGACCTTTCTCATCACCTAATCTCGCATCTGCTAATTACTCCTGCTAACACCTGCCGTTTCATACTGATCTCGCTACTGCTTTCCCTCCTCAAATCCAGTTGTAAGCCATTGTAAGGCAGATGACAACCAATACCAGGGTTATCGTCTATCGCTCGAGCGGGTCAGAATTGCAGTGAAGAGGTGAGAAGATGCTAAGCTCTCCTGAATGAAACACGGTGGCCTTTTTGTCATCACATGAGGCAACTGCTTCCAGCTCTCTCCCTCACCACTAAGGCTGATAGACAGAGATTTTACAGCATTCTGATGGTGACTAACGAGGCCTGCTTCGCTTTACTGCTTTATAGCCACACTCAGTCTAAACCAATGGATCTCAAGCGTCTCTGGCCAAGTACCTAGTCACAACAATGCTTCCTCTAATTTTCATAATTATGCTAGCAAAGTAATTACCAGAACTGAGCGTGCTGACATCACGGCACATTGTAAATTGAGAGCGAGCTTGAGCAAAACTGAGCCTTATAATGCCATGCTTTGATTAATATAAGTGTACTGTACATTCCTGTAGTTGGGATAAATCATGGTTTTGCAATATCATCATCCATTATTTGGCTGGCCCCCTTTTTTTAGATGTGTGGAAATATCTAGAACAGCAGCTAACAAGCACAGTTTGTCTCTTTCTGGACATTATAGTGATTTATGAGTGAGTCATTGAATGATTCACTCAACCACACTACGACTGCATTCGATATAATATTTTGATTAGATATAATTTTTGAAGTAGTCTTGCTGTAAATTGTATTGTATGAATGTGTGTAAAATATAGGTAAATAAGATGCACCTGACCAATAAATGTCCATTGCATTGCTTCATCACCATTTAAATATCCAGTCCCTTGACCTAATAGGATATCAAAGTGTCCTTGAGGTACTAAAGTGGCCAGAGGTACAAGGGTATCTGGGTACTTTTTATCTACTCTTGTATGAGTACTAGGGTTGCATGATATTGGAAATTTCTGATATTGTGATATTTAAATTTTCTGTGATAAATATTGCGATACAAATGGATTGAATAGCTCTGTTTGACAGTTTTCTGATTTAAACAATATTCAGGTATAGAAATTACATATTTGTTTCTGTACAGGTACAAATATTTGTTTCTTGTCCAAATATCTAAAAATTCTTGTAGGTCAAGTAAAAATATTGTTTTGTTTTCGCCTGCAGAAAAATAAGTCAAAATTAGGAGTTTTTTCTTAAAACTTGAATGATTTGTGAACACAATTAACTGCACAGCATGCCATATTATGAGATAATTGTAAGAAATAATTCCAAAAAGCAATTGAATGTGTAAAGCCACATAAAAGAAAACAAAAATACGATGTGTATGGCGAGTTCAGCAGTTTAATCAGCCAGGGGTGCGTTTCCGAAAACCATCGTTAGCCAAGCAAGTTGTGTCGTTACAAACATAGTTTGTTTATTTGATGTTTCCCAAACCCGTCGTTCCAACGAACATTCGCAAATTGCATCGCAAACTTCTATGCTTGCAACTATACCTCTGGAGCTGTAGTTAGTAACATAGTTCCTGCTGTGTTCTATTCCCAGTTAATTCAATTCAATTCAATTCACCTTTATTTGTATAGCGCTTTTACAATGTAGATTGTGTCAAAGTAGCTTCACATTAAAGATCACAGGTATCCCCTCAATTCATTTAGAACATTCTAACACTTAAACTTGGAATGATTTTTAAAAAAAGCATTTAAGTCATCTCTCTTAGGTGTAATTTGCTTTCAAAGTATTTTTAAAGTTAAGTTTTAGTGATCTTCATGTTTACAATTGTGTTCCCTTCGCAGTGCACTTTGAAAACATTGATGCCATTTGGAACACAGTCATGGCTCAGGGCGAAAGCTATAGGTGACCTATTATTTAAAAGCTGAATTTATGTTACGTTTCCAAAGCTTGTGAAAACAAAAAACATAGCATACGTTAATGCTTTTAATTTATAATAGTTTCTTTATTAGGTATCTGTACTGCATATGACATCGGCCAGTTGGTTAGAACATTTCTGCAGTGGTTTACATGTGTCAAATTGTAAAAGTAGACTTTTCAAAAAAATAAAATAAACAATATCCTACTTAATAATAATAATAATCATCATCATTACTATTATTAATATTATTAAAGTAGTATTTTTTTCATTTCCTAATAAATAATAAATAATACATTTCATTTCTTAATAAATACCTTTAAGCTGTATTTTTTTTGGTTAGTCTACAAAACAAACCATCATTATACAATAACTTGCCTAATTACCCTAACTTGCCTAGTTAACCTAATTAAACTAGTTAAGCCCTTAAATGTCTCTTTAAGCTATATAGAAGTGTCTTGAAATATATCTAGTAAAAAAATATTTACTGTCATCATGGCAAAGATAAAATAAATCAGTGATTAGAAATGAGTTATTACAACTATTATGTTCAGAAATGTTTTGAAAAAAATCTTCTCTCCGTTAAACAGAAATTGAGGGAAAAAATAAACATGGGGGCTAAAAATTCTGACTTCAACTGTATAACACTATTCCAGTGGTTTTTGGATATTTTAGGGAAACATCTTAAAGAAAAAAAATATATTGTGTCTTTATTGTGACTTCCTTCAGAAGGAAACAAGTGCTATTAGGCCGGTCACAATACTATATATATATTGACTTGACGTACAACACATGGACATGACCTCAATTAGTTTTGGTAATGCAATATATATATATATATATATATATATATATATATATATATATATATATATATATCACCCATATACGTAAAAACCAATTCTAGCAAAATTTTAGCTGTTTGTGCAACATCTCTAACTCTATAGGAGGTGTCAGTGTCAGTATAGATAAAAAAAACACTATAGTATTTACTATAAACTACTTTAGTATATTTTCATGTGATTGACAATTGAAAAGATATCACAGCCTCTGTTACTTTTTACTTTGCACTTTTTGGTTAAGATTTATTACAATTTAATTAGGATATGCGTTTTCGCATTCTGATTCCAGTGCTTCATTATTAAATCGTTAAAATGACTATAATCAAATTAAAGATTCTTAAGAATAAAATATGATGTGTTCTTTGGAAGAGTGTACTTGCATTGTTGATATTATATTTTCTTTCTGGAATTATATGAGAGGCATAACATGGTCTTAAAATGACAATAATATTGTTTATCTCAATATATTTTGGTGCAATATATCGTACAACAAAAAATAAGAGTTTTTTTTTTTTTATTATGTGCACCTAGGTGTTTAATGTATATTTGCCTTTTCTGAATATTCAGTGTAAGCACTAAATGACATATAACAGTGTTTGAGTACACAAACTGTGATGTCTAGGCAAATTTCCCTATAAGTGAATCACTCACTCAAGTGATTTGATTAGTAAAACATTAATTCATTTAAAATGAAAATAAACAAGCGACACATGCACATTAGCTGGAGTCCTTTATACGTGATTTGAGCTTGAGACAAACAATTTATGATACTAATCTTGTCAGATTCCACAGTATTTGGATTGAAACATCATTTCAACAAAGATGACTGCACATTTATCTCTTTCTTTTTTCAGTGAGATGAACAAGATGTACTTGTAAAGCTGGAAATAGCTGTTGAGAGAACAAATTTCCTTTGCAGGGACTCTGACACGGTCAAAACCTTACCACTTCACATTGCACATTGTAGGTGATGAACACCGGGTCTACAAAATAATCCATTTCTAGAGTCATGTTAAGCACCACCTGCACACATTCATCAACATCAATGTGTGAATCACAAGTATAAAACAAACTTCAATGGAAAGTTTTCTGTCATCATTTATGTGTTTCAAACTTTTAGCATTTTATTTCTTCTGTTAAACATAAGAAGATATTTTGAGGAATGCTCAAAACCTGTAACCATTGACGTTTTTTCTATGGAAGACAATGAATACAGGTTTTCAGCTTTCTTCAAAATATCTTCTTTTGTTCAACAGAATAAAGAAACTCATAAAAGGTTGGAACCACTTGAGGGGGAGTAAACAGTGACTACATATTTATTTTTGGGTGACCATCTCTTTAATAGGAAAGACTGGATTTCTTTTTAAAGACGTCCTTAAAGATGATGCCTTTTCCACAGACCCAAAATTACATACCAAAAACCCAGTGTAAATGCTCAGAAGGACTCATTACTCATTACTCAAAAATTTTGCTACATCACTGGAGAGCCATTACCTGTCCCGACCAGCTTTTACCTTATTCTGAATCATCCACGGTAATGGCCATGATTCATTCCCATTGCGCTTCAGCATCCGACACACAGGAGATTCAGTAACAAATTGTCAGGGCTCAGATGTCCATGCGCAAGGGTTAGTAATGCCTACCTGTTCTCCACAGCGGCTCATTTTCTTTTGAACCTCAGGATATGTGTGTGTGTGTGTGTGTGTGTGTGTGTGTGTGTGTGTAATTTAACAAAACACAAGGTCTGTGTGTTGATGCTTTATTTGTGTATGAAACTTACTGAGGTGTGATAGCTATTGTGCTATGGGTAATCAGAAGCTCGCAATATACACTCACCGGTCACTTTATTAGGTACACCTTACTAGTACCGGGTTGGACCTCCTTTTGCCTTCAAAACTGCCTTAATTCTTCGTGCCATAGATTCTACAAGGTCCTGGAAATATTCCTCAGAGATTTTGGTCCATATTGACATGATAGCATCACGTTGTTGCTGCAGATTTGTCGGCTGCACATACATGATGCGAATCTCCTGTTCCACCACATCCCAAAGATGCTCTATTAGATTGAGTTCTGGTGACTGTGGAGGCCATTTGAGTACAGTGGACTCATTGTGATGTTCAAGAAACCAGTCTGAGATGATTCTCGATTTGTGACATGGCGCGTTATCCAGCTGGAAGTAGCCATTTAAAGATGGTCAGCAACAATACTCCAATAGGCTGTGGTGTTGACACAATGCTCAATTGGTACTAATGGGTCCAAAGTGTGCCAAGAAAATATCCCAAACACCATTTCACCACCACCAGCCTGAACCGTTGATACAAGGCTGGATAGTTTAATGCTTTCATGCTGTTGATGCCAAATTCTGATCCTACCATCCGAATGTCGCAGCAGAAATCAAGACTCATCAGACCAGGCAACGTTTCTCCAATCTTCTATTGTCCAATTTTGGTGAGCCTGTGTGAATTGTAGCCTCAGTTTTCTGTTCTTAGCTGACAGGAGTGGCAGCCAATGTGGTCTTCTGCTGCTGTAGACAATCTTCTGCATACCTCGGTTATGTGAGTTACTGTTGCCTTTCTATCAGCTTGAACCAGTCTGGCCATTCTCCTCTGACCTCTGGCATCAACAAGGCATTTGCACACACAGAACTGCCGCTCACTGGACATTTTCTCTTTTTCGGACCATTGTCTGTAAATGCTAGCCACGGTTGTGCGTGAAAATCCCAGTAGATCAGCAGTTTCTGAAATACTCAGACCTGCCCGTTTGGCACAAACAACCATGCCACGTTTAAAGTCACTTAAATCCCCTTTCTTCCCCATTCTGATGCTCGGTTTGAACTACAGCAGATCGTCTTGACCATGTCTACATGTCTAAATGCATTGAGTTGCTGCCATGTGATTGGCTGATTAAAAATATGCGTTAACAAGTAGTTGGATCGGTGTACCTAATAAAGTGGCCGGTGAGTGTATGTTCCCCTACAGAATTATACAGAACATCTTTTGATAAACACTTATGCGTGTCAGAGAGGTGGCGGACCTAATTAAGACCATAAAGTCTACTCTTTCGCTTGATATTAATGATGTGAGATCATTAAAATGACTTACTAATTAACTGTACTGGCAAAGACCTTGAATTAAAATGAAACCTTTCAATTTCAACTTTAGCTGCGACAAAACCGCCGGCTCTGATCCTAAGCGGTCAGCAACTTCTTTCGGTTTAGGCGAGGCCTGATTATACAAATGACATTCAAAGGGGAAAAACCTCAAAGTGACACCAATATCATTCTGTCAGTACACATGCCAGCTGAAGATGAAACAAGCCGATGTGTGTGTTTGTGTGTATGTCTGTATGCGTGTGGGAATGATGGGATGAAGAGAGAAAAAGAGGGACCACATCCTCCACACTTTAATGTCAGCTATTTCAAAGGTGTTTGTAACTCAGAGGCAGGAGGTTTCATCCCTTCTCTCAGCCTCCGTTAGCCTGACATGCTTTCTCTCTGCCCCCGTGGTAAAAAAAAAAGCTCGGCATAAAAGAGTATGTCTTTCCCTAGTCGCATTTGCACAGACTGGACTTCTGAAAGTAACTGGAATTAAACAAGTCATTATAGCTGGTGTTCACAGAATGTGTAAAAATAAAAAACAGCAATATTGTGAGATGTTAAACCCATTTTAAATAGCTTTTCTTCCATTTAATTATTTTAAAAGGCAATTATTTCTAAGATGGATATGGATAAGCTACCCTTTCAGCATCATCCCCACTATCGTCAATAATACACAATCTTTTAGAAATCAAACAAGTTGTGCTGCTAATATTTTTGTGGAAACTAAGATACATTTCATTTCATGATTGTTACATTATAAATAGCTTTACTGTCATTGTTGATCATTTTCTTAATAAAGGTGTGAATTTAAACAGGAAATCTTAGAAACCTCAGTTTTTTTATCCAGAAGCAGCAGTTTCACTAAGCAAGCTCTTTCTTACGTAATTTGTGATAATTTCCCACTTAAATAGATTTTGAATACATTTTTTGCCTATATAAATACCCCCTTTTCTTGTCTTGCTGACTTTTAGTTGAATCAAATTACTTTTTCTAGTCATCTCAACTTACATCAGTCAACCTGAATAAAATTAGTAAGTCAAACTTTGTATACCTTAACTTAAAACCTGATTAACTTAATAAAATAAGTTAAAGTAACAAGTTATGTCTTTGGCGACACGGTGGCTCAGTGGTCAGCACTGTCGCCTCACAGCAAGTAGGTTGCTGGTTCGAATCCTGGCTAGGCCAGTTGGCATTTCTGTGGGCAGTTCGCATGTTCTCCCCATGTCAGTGTGGGTGTGCTCCAGTTTCCCCTACAGTCCAAAGACATGCAGTACAGGGGAATTCAATAAACTAAATTGGCCATAGTGTATGAGAATACGACAGTGTATGGGTGTTTCCCAGTACTGCATGAAACATATGCTAGAATAGTTGCTGGTTCATTCCGCTGTGAGGAAAATGAATGAATGAATGAATGAAATAGTTATGTAGAGTAGCCTAAACTAAGACAAGCACATCTTAAGTAAATGATCAAGTATCCTATACAAATTTGTTGCTGGAACTCTGTAGTAAGTGCACACTAGTAGACATGCACTTGTTAGTATTACATACTACTTCCTATTTCACCTTGGTTTTTTCAAGGGTAATCCATTTGCATGCTTTTTTTAAGTAAGATTTACTAACTGGATTTTACACAGCAGATAAAATGGGAACTGAAAACACTCCACTGTTACAGTGTTGTGTAGAGATGCTCCGATCAGGATTTTTTCAGCCGATACGAGTACTGATTCCTTGTCATGGTGATCGGCTGATACCGAAAAGCGATTCTGATGCTTCAAGCTTTATAATGCATAAAGCACATTTCAGTCCAAGTATGATACTTACATGTAAGTGGAGATCTTGCCTTACCTCAGAGAATAAATTAAAGATGATGTATATAATTCAACCCAGGCTCATTCTGAAAATGTACCTCTAAATACATTTCTGAAGACCGTCAAATACATGCCATGAGGTACGTTTTTTTGCAGTTTTTGTTTTCATGAATCCACGAGAGGCCGCTGTGTACGCTTTTTGAGATCTCAAATTTCTGAAAACTTTCCGTCTATACGGAGGTAATTGGTCAGCTGGTAAGTGCAAAAAGGAACGGCGTCATCCCGCCCCGTAGCATTCATTAAAAAAATTAAATGCAGCCATACATACTTCTGGCTACATAATTCAATATCTCCAGAAATGTATATAGGGCTATGTTTTAAATAATTCCTTCAACATGTCTCTTATAACCATTTAGTGTGGACATGTCATGATCAGAAGCAACTTTACAAAACAAAATAGATAAAACAGATTTTAAAAATTGGCAAGAAAAATCACTAATAAAGCAATCTGAAAACATTGCAAATCATGGAAGAAGAATTTAACATGTCTCAATGAAGTTGGGAGCGCATAAGGAGTTAAAATGCACACCTATAAAACCATTACTTCTTTACTAAAAGCAAATAGGTCCAATAAACTACTGTTTATTACAATACATTTATTACAATAAGTTATATTATTAAATATTTAAGTTAAATATTTGTTTTTTTTAAATTCCCTAATATTTCCAGCCAGGTTTTAATGAACTGCAATATTGTTGAAAACACAGAACATTCAGTTATGATATGTAAAAAGATTTTAGTTCCTATGTGTCCGTTGCTTGTAACTTGTAAACAAACAATTGTGATCGGTTCATGAGATCGGCCAAATTAGCGAGAACCAATCGAGTCATGAAATGTGATTATCGGCTGATACCGATCTCTGGCCGATCGATCGGAGCACCCCTAGTCTTGTGATTGGGTTAGGTTGCTATGTGGTTGCTAGGGTGTCTGACCAAAATAGCCCAAAGTTTCCTGCTTAAATTTTAAATTCATAAACTGTCAAGTAAACGACAGCTGAGATAAACCAGCAATGAATATTAGTCATAAATCAGGCTGCGTTTGAGGCTAAGTGCCTTTAAAAAAGTACATCTATGAGATATTTAAAGCCAAGCGGCCTGTGAGATTTTTCTAGAATGTGACATTTGAAAAAAGTAAATATCCATTATGTTTCCGTGGGAGTTCATACAAATAAAATATGAGCTATATGTCACGCATTAAAATATGCCCTGCAAAGCTCTTCCTCCATGCAATGTTTGTGAAATCACTCTGACAATAATGTTCGCTTAGCTTGAAATCCATCCTTTGTGCCTGTGGACATTTAAAAAAAACTCCCACCTCAATTTCAAAAAGACTTTCTTTTGTAAAAGAGAATGGAGCATCTCCCCTGAAGCTTGGGTGCTTATCGTGAGCGCTTTAAGAGCAGAGGTAATGACTATAATAACTAGCCAGTACATTTATTTCAGTCTTTCGGTCTCGGTGAAACACCACTGTAGCTGAGAGAAGACTGCTCTGGAGGGATTTCTCACATGGCTGAGCTGTAATAAGACTGAAAACGTCCTCTAACACTTCATGTTTCTATGGAGACTTTCTCTGTCTTAAGTATACAGTTGACAGTGTGAAAAGAAATAGGTTTGAGAGATCAGACATGTTTTCTGGATTTTTTATTTTTTTAAATATGACACATTCATCGGTCCAGAAAAAGGGTGCATGGACAGACGTGAGACTTATTTTGTTTTCAAGCTTCAACATGGGGTAAGGGTTAGAAGCAAAATCACTGTACCATGAATGAAGAGCGTATTCAGAAGCACTGCTGTTGAGCCCCTGGGTAAGAAAGCTCATCCTTCAGGGATGTTTTATTGTGGTGTGTGTGTGTGTGTGTGTGTGTGTGTGTGTGTGTGTGTGTGTGTGTGTGTGTGTGTGTGTGTGTGTGTGTGTGTGAAATCTCTCTCTGTCTCTACATCTATCTATTTAACTAAAACAGGAATTCAATCTTTTGTAGTTGTATATTTTTAATGACTGCAAAATACCAACCCAGGCTCATTTTGAAAATGTACCAGTATATAAATTTCTGGAGAGCGGCAAATACGTTCAAGCAGGAACTTTTTTGCAGTTTTTGTTTTCGCAAATCCACCAGAGGTCACTGTGTACGCTTTTTGAGATCTCAAATTTCTCTCGCGAGTGCCATTCGCACTTGCTCTTCTCACGTAAATCCACCAGAGCCTGCTGTTGACTGACTGACTGACACACACACCGCCTGATCCCTCCACCCTCCTCCTTTCCTAAACCGAGCTGTCAATGTTTTGAAAAGCAATCCAGAAAAAGAAAAGCCCTCTGATTTTTACCACGCTTTCAGATTTTACCACATTCTCACCCTGTTATTTACTTGTTTAATTTATTTTTTGGCTTTTGTATTTGTATTACCTGCTTTCTGAAAACTTTCTTCGGACTTGAACCCCATCATCACTGTCTCAAGTCTGCCGACATACGCTATGTGCCACTGGACAAACTGGTAACAGCGGGAAAGCCGTCCATAAGCGGTCAGCTGGTAAGCGTGAAAAGGAACGGTGTCATACCGCCCCGTAGTGTTCGTTTTAAAGACAAAATGCAGCCATATGTACTTCTGGCTACATAATTTGCGATCTCCAAAAATATATATAGGGCTACGTTTTCAGAATGCAACATACACAACAGCATTCATTCATTCATTTTCCTTTGGCTTAAGGCTGATTTATACTTCTGTGTCAAGCATAAATGCATGGTCCAGTGCTGCCTTCGTGGGGTTGCACACCCCTCGCACCTCTCAAAAAATGGAACTGCAAAAATGTAAGTGGTCGGCGCCAAACGCCTAGTGGTTAAGTGCGCTGACATATAGCACCATGGTGCTCACGGTCATCTGAGTTTGATTCCCGGCTCGAGGTCCTTTGCCGACCCTTCCCCTTTCTCTGCTTCCAGAACTTTCCTGTCTGTAACCTCCACTGTCCTATCTCAATTAAAGGTAAACCCCCCTAAAACAAATAATAAATGTAAGCGCAAGCTATGTGATTGGTCAGCTTGGTAGTGTTGATGAATGTGAGTGGGGGTGAGAGCCGCACAACCCCCTTGGAGCGAGTGTTTACGAGTGTGAATTTCCAGATGGAAATTTTTGTTTTGTGGTTACCTTATGATTAAAGCTGTTGCACGTCCCCAATTCCTGCCTCAAAATGACAGAGTTTTAGCTACTTGTACATTAAGGTAGTGTTCAGAAAAAAACTAAACACCAGTGAAGAAACACGACACAGAGGAATCTAAAAAACTCACTGTCAGCTAGAGTTTCAAAACTTTCAGAATACATCAGCCTTTAGTCCAGTATTTATCAGGGGTCACCACAGCGCAGTGAACCGCAGGTTTTACACAGCGGATGCACTTCTGGCTGCAACCTAGTACTGGGTAACACCCATGCAACCTTGCATTCACACACGCACTGATACACTACAGCCAATTTAGTTTTGGTCAATTGGGGTAAACTTGAGCACCCGGAGAAAACCCAATCGATGAGGGGGAGAACATGCAAACTCCACACAGAAATGCCAACTGGTCCACCCGGTACTCAAACCAGTGACTTTCTTGTTGTGAGGCGACAGTGCTCATCACTGAGCACGCCGCCCCACAACAGCATTTTGCTACGAAAATTTTTCTAACAAAAATGATGATAATGCAATAATTTGATTGCACGTTTAGATTAGTTTTTTGTAGAAATGCAGTTCTTTTGAACTTCACTAATCAAAGAATCTTGAACAAAAATGTATCACAGTTTCCCAAAATTAATTAGCAGCACAACTGTTCTTTTTATGTCTATTTTGGATTTTGGGTGGAAAATTAATTTTAGTTTTACAAGCCTGAAAAATAACACGTTTTTTTTTACTTCTAATTGGTGAACTCGATTCCATTGTATCTTCCAATTGTTAATAAACCGTTCTTAATAAATCTCGAAATAAACACAAAGCTTCATAGTTCAGAGGCGAAAAAACCAATGTGAATCATAAAAATGCGAGGAAAGCACTGAGCAGAGATGCTGAAAGGAGAAAGAAAGAGCTGTGCAGAGAACAGAAGCAGTGGGGGAGTAATTATTTAGCCATCTCCTGTGAGGAACTTTTTTTTCTTTTTACAATGGCAGAAAAATACCCCATAATCAGACATACTCAACCAAGGACATTTCCACCGGTGTGCATTGTTCAAAAAACAAGCTGGGATATATAAATCTGTCACTAAAGACAAATGGCACTCGTGCGCTCCAGACAGGGTGTGGCGCCACTGCACCCAAAATGGCAAATGAAAATGCAGAAATGAGTAGAACAGGATGCTCTCTGGAAATGAGAAGCAAGTCGGCAAACAACCTTGTTATAAATTCCTGACTACAACTTTTTTCAGAGGGAAAAAAAGCGAAGGACGCCACGTACTGTGGCTGTAACCGGCTTTTCCCAAAATCCCTCATCCAATATGAGAGCGGAAGAAAACACAGGTCTGTGGGATCTCCCTCTGGGAAAAAGGTTATCTAGATAAATGTTGATTTAGGATTGTGACTGTCAAGTGTCAAGAAATCAATACTAGCTATGGGCAAATTTAATTCAGCAGAGTTACTCAATGAATCCAAATGCAATTGAAATCCTCTGCTGGAATTCTTGGATGTTCTTAAACGAACAATGTGCTGATTTGAATTCAATCAGGAGAGATGGCCAAGATTAAACGCTGTTAACCCCTGAGGCGGGAACAATTTGAGCAGAGAGCATCAGGGGAAGGAACACAGAGAAGTGTTTTGTAACACTCACAAAGCCAATGCGAAGAGCCTCATTTCTATTCAAAAGCAGGTATTAAGCAAATCAATTTCAAACAGGCAAACTAATTTAGAGATAATTATTGTGTTTGTGGACCCCGAGTATTTAGTGAAATAGGGAGGTGCAATGCTTCATACATACATATGATTTTCCTACCAACTGGGTGACTAGTTGTATTAAAAATGCTTTGATTAAGTAATCTGGTTTTGGTTATACCTTTGTATTCTACAAAACTATCCTGGAATGTACTAAAAAGTTAGCCGTATACACTGAAAATTGTATACGTTAAATTAATACGTATAATTAATTGTATCAGCTAAATGATTAAAAATTATTATATATATATATATATTTTTTTTTTTTTTAATTTGGCTGCATAAATGTGCAACGCATATTTGTTAACTCGCTGGACGATAACACATGCCTACAGACCTATTTTGCCAAAGAAGCGAAATGAAAGAAGGATATTGCAGCTTGACACAGACGAGTTGATGCCAAACCAGTGCTGTTGTTGATGCCTCTCTCCTGGATCCGCATCACCACTGTTTATTTGCACAATTGGAGAAAGAAGACGGAAAAAACGTATGTTCTGTACTAGACATGTGCCAATATAAGTTTCTGATGGTATGATAGCCTTCAGGGTTGTTACACATTTTTACTATTAAAATTCCATGACTTTTCCAAAACGGTAAATATTCATGATCTTGTTTCGCGTTTCATGAAATGTCTTGTACATGTGGTAAATAAGAAAACATGCACGTTCAAATTCATTACAGCATATCAAAAAATATATGACAATCCATGTACATTATATTTATTTTTATATCTGTAAAATAGTGTTTAGAAAGTACAGTAGGTGAGAGTTCAAAGTGGCTATTACCGCCGTGGCTTATACCGCCGCCGTTTGAAATAATTGCTGCTCTGTTTTTAGTGTAAGACTGCAGTTTGTGAAAAAGCCGCCAGGGGGCGCAAAGGGACGTGATGCGAACGGAAAGAAATAGCCTTTACAGCAGCTTTAAATATGCTACTGTGCTTGTAAATGATATTAAACAATAGGTCAAAGCATTATAAGTCCTTAATTAATCATTTAAAATTTGTTAACACACTTT
Organism: Danio aesculapii; assembly: GCF_903798145.1. Classification (NCBI taxonomy): domain Eukaryota; kingdom Metazoa; phylum Chordata; class Actinopteri; order Cypriniformes; family Danionidae; genus Danio; species Danio aesculapii. The sequence goes on along the minus strand of NC_079459.1, from coordinate 28,213,107 downwards.
ATTATAAACTTTTTAAGTGCAAAGAGGACTCGTTTTGGAATTGAAGAAATAAAAGACAACTAACATGAAAGCACAAACATTCAGTACAATAAGTAGTCTTAAATAAATAAATAAAGCAGTCTTTTAGCCTGCTTTTAGTGTTTGCCGTTTTGATAGGACTAAGACAAGACTTTTTCATTTATGTTTTTATTTACATTTTCGTTGTTGATTATATTTTACTATCTTATTTTATGTCTGAATTATTGTACATAATAATAAACGAATAATGAAAATATGCCTAAATAAATAATTTATTTAAAGATATTGCGGCGAAACACTGAGAAACGGTCAGGGGCATGGTCTAAAGAGCTTAAGTTGAATGCTGCTTCATCAAAAGCAAAAAAAATAAATTGACCTACCTTAAGCAGATCACTAAAAGTATAATAAAAAATATTTTTGCTCTCTCTCTCTCTCTCTCTCTCTCTCTCTCTCTCTCTCTCTCTCTCTCTCTCTCTCTCTCTCTCTCTCTCTCTCTCTCTCTCTCTCTCTCTCTCTCTCTCTCTCTCTCTCTCTCTCTCTCTCTCTCTCTCTATATATATATATATATATATATATATATATATATATATATATATATATATATATATATATAATTATGTATTTATTTCATTATATATAATTATAAATATATTCTTAATAAACTTCCCAGCCACAAATATTAAAAAAACACAACTTGTATTAAAACTGGGCGAGGATTAGAAAGAATAAGATGCTTGTTATATAATTTAAAATGTTATTCCTCTTGTCCAATTTCTTTATGCACATTTTTTCACTCACTACTCTGCCAGGAACTTCGCCGCTAAAGAGCACCTTCAAAAATCTCAATCTCATGGCTCATTCTTCACGAATATAGAATTAAAATAATGGCGCGTTTCATTGTGCATCCCGCGGGTGCAACCAACAAGAGTTGTGCATTTTAGTTTAACTTTTTGAGCTATAAAGCAGTTCGGTGTTAGTATTTATTATCAAGTTTAGTATCAAGCCGAAACTAAACAGCGCATTCTCTCCGCCTCCTCGTTCATAACCTGCAGGACCGGGAGGCACTGCTGAAGCAGGCAATAGAGAAACTCCATCATTCATCATAATCTTAGCTGATGTTTCGGAGTCGAAAGAATATATTAAAGAGAAATGTTCTTTTAACAGTCACTATATATTTAATCTTTTTCTTTCTTTTTTTTCCTGTCATTTCTCTTCAGCAAATTATATTTTTTAAAGCTGCTTGATTCTTTTAAAACCGAAAGCAGAGCCCGTCAATTGGTGTTTTTCCATATACGTTTATCCTACGATAATTTATCCTCTGATCCTTTTGCATAAAGGTTTTAATAAAAAAAAAAACAGGTCACTTAATTAATTTCGATGTGCTAAAATATTTGTTAAACGAATGTTATTTAAAAAAAGCATATGCACATATTACAATTGTAAAATAGTCTAAAATGCATGGTCTAATCAGAAATAAAGGAAATTAGTTATATTTAATGCATAAAATAGGCTAGCCTTTCTATAAATTGAGTTTAATTGATTTGAAACTTTTAATTGCATTTTAACGTCCTGTATAAATAATAAAAGTTGCATCAGATTGACGAAAAAACGAATATTAATGCCTGCAAACAGGGCCACGGTTACTTTTTTTTCACTGACTGGCAAACGCGTCAGAAAAAAAAACTGCTGAATCTCTGCGAATATTTGGTTAACTTATAAAACAAATGTCTGGTTTAGTGATGTTAGTAATGCACAGAAAAATGCAAAGCAGAATTCTCCTGAGCTCATTAAACCACTGATGAAAGCGACGGAATCACTGGCCCACCACGTTCTTACGAACATATTTTATTTATTAAAGGTATTATTTCATTGACCTGAACATAACCAGTTATAATATAATTACTAACCCATCGTCATCGTCCTCACCGGTGTGACATTGCGCCACGACATGGATTTTCTAATACCGTCAATACCGTCAATACCGTAATAAATCAATTTTGCGCGGCTTGAACGGCTGCATTTACATCAATAATAGCTAATTCTAAATAATAAGGCATTCAATTTTCTTCAAACGTTCAGTTGTGGTCTGAATACATGTCCTTATACTACAGGGCTCGAAATTGCAACCATTTTGGTCGCATGAGCGCCCGAAATGTAATCTATGCGCCCTCATAATATATTTGGGAGCATTTGTGTGTCTGAATATAATGAATATAATAAACAGGGAGCTTTTGTTACTGCAGGAAGTGCAAACAGCTGAAGAGTGAAAAGTGCACAGGTTTGCAAACCTCACTTAAAGTTTTAATAATAATAATGGCGCAGATGGCAGCGATCATGACATGAGGTAAATGTTGATCCACCAGCTGAGATCAATCGAGTGTTTTCGGAGAAGGTGCCCGAATCGCGATGCGTTGCATTCACCGCGTGTTCAGCGCAAATGTCCGCTAAATATAAAATCTAACACTGTACACATCATCGCCAAAGAAACTCACCTTTACTAAGTTTACACTGAAACTACAGCTCATAACAAAGAGCGGAATTGCGCTGGTGTTCATCATGAGAATCCTGCTCTGTCTGCTCATAAATTGGTGCGGCTGACTCGCCTGCTTTATTCCACCAACACAGAGAAATGAAGATCAGCTCATAACGAGACTGAGCATTTACAATGACCCAAACCAAAACTTTTAAAGAGTGATAGAAGTGAGACTTTCTTTTGTCCGTTCTTCCTTGAGATGTATATTATTTTGCTATTGAAAGTAATACCATGATATTATGCCGTCACCGTTCAAAAGATGAAAAATGCCGTGATATTAATTTTAGGTCGTATCTGGCTGTCTGTGTGAAAATGTTATAAATGTTGGCTTGTGTTTTCACAAGACTTAAGATTAGTACAAATCAGCCTTTAACACCCACAGTATCTTACCTCTGCAGTTAGAGATTGTTTCTGAACACGACACTCAAAACGCATCTTGAATTACGGTGAAAATGAGTAAAAGAGAGGAGAAGCTAAAATAGCTTTTTTTTTTACCCATTTTATTTTTTTTTTTTAAGTTTACTCATCAAATATAGTGTCAAGTATAAGTCAAGTTCATCTCAAATATATTCAAGTACACAGAAAATTGTTAAACAAATTTTCATGACTTTTTCAAAACATTTTGTATTTATTTGTCTTTCCAAAACTTTTACAGGCCTTGAAAATGCCTTTTCGAATTTCATTACTTTTCCAGGTTTTCCAGGACCGTATGAACCCTGAACCTTTTATAAAAACATCACGGTTTCATGCACGGTATCACGGTACTCTGTTTACTGCTTTAAATTTTTTTTTAAATGTCTTACAAAAAACAACAACTTTTTTCCCCATTATATTACATTTTAGGAAACATTTATAATATTTTGGAACAGTAAACATGTCAGGCTGCATAATTAAAATAAACTATTGACTTCTACGACTTTCTTTAGCTTCAAAAACACACAATACAGCACTTAAAAAAACAACTTAAAAAAACCCTCTACATATACCTTAGAAACGGTATAACAAAACATTTTTGCGGTTTTAATACCTTGACTTTTCCAAACCGTGGTAAACCTTGAAACCGGTTATTGTCTCATGCCTATTCTGTATACTGATGTTCGCATGTTAAAATAAATTAGGATTTGATTTTAAAATGCAATATTTAATGTGTCAGACACAAAATAGACACATAAATTAATCTTTTAAAAATTAAATAATAATTTAATATTAATCCGACTAGTTAACCGGTAATATTCGGTTAAAAAACAGTGGTTGTCTGTTGGCCAAATTAACCGAAATGAGCATCCCTAGTGCAGATTATGTATAATATTAAAACAGACAGATTACAAGAATCACTGATTTGGTATCCATCAGTAGCCTAGCTGTCTTGATATGCTAAATGCAGTGAAAGGGTCACAAAGCACATTGAAGTTTAGAGTGAACTTCTCAGAGAAAACTGATTCCATTTGAAAGCACTGCTTAAAAACACAGCAGCACGTCTGGTCTTCAATCAGCCAAGAAGAACCCACGTCACACCCCTCCTGGCCTCAGGCTCCCAGTTCTGGCCAGAATCAAATTTAAAGTTTTGCTACAAGCTTTCAGGACTACCACCAGAAAAGCTCTTCCCTGTCTAATTCATTACTACAAGCGTATGCTCCCCCTCGCAAGTTAAGGTTGCTAAATGAGTGACACTTGAGTGAACCCTCTCTGACCTCCCTGATGGAATAAGCCACCAACCTTCACCAAAATGGCTTAGACTAGTGGATCTTATACTCTGTCCTGGAGGGCCGGTGTCCAACAAGGTTTAGTTCCAACCCCAATCAGACACACCTGGGCTAGCTAATCAAGCCCTTACTAGGCTTTTTAGAAACATCCTTGCAGGTGTGTTGAGGCAAGCTAGAGCTAAAATCTGCTCACGAAACAACTCTGAAACCAAAACATTCACTCACAGGTTTGTTTATGTGAATTGTGAGGACATTCCATAGGTTTCATTTACTACATAATCTGTATTTTCTTGTTGCCCTACCACAACACTACACCTAACACCCTTACAGAAAACTGTGTGCAGTTTTACTTTCCACTCAGGCTCATTACAGATATGTAGCCAGGTCTACATTTCTGGGGACAGCTGAATACGTAAATGGAGGTACATCTGCTCGCAGTTTTTGTTTTTGCAAATCCACCAGAGGGCGCTGTGTAAGCTTTTTGATGATCTCAAAATTTTCTTGTGTGTCCTCTTCTCGCATAAATCCACCAGAGAGCGCAATATACACTTCAGCCAACCAGGCCAGCTTGCTGTCGACTGACAGACCCACCCACCCCTGTCCCTATACCCAACCGATAGTGTTTTCAAAAGCAATCTAAAAAACCAAAAAGCTGGCCACGTGATTTTTAGCCTGTTGTTTGTTCATTTATTTTTTGCTTTTGTTTTACCTGCTTTCTGGAACCGTTCTTCTCCAGACTCAAACCCTGTCGTCGCAGCCAACTCAGCTACACGTCCCAAGTCCATCATACACGCTACTGGGCAAACTGATAACACCAGAAATGCCGTCCATGCAGAGTTAAGCTGTCAGCTGATAGTACTTAAAGTAAGAGAAGCTATCTGCAGTGTCAAACCACCCTTAATTTTAAAGATAAAATGCAGCCATACGTACCTCTGGCTATATAATTCATGCTCTACAGAAATGTAGACAGGGGTACATATCCACAATAAGCCTGTATTGTTTACTTTCTGAGGAAAAAAAACTTGTATGATTTACAAATCCACATAAGATATAATAAACACACACACAAACACATTTGTACAGATATCATAGACTTTTATACTGTACAGACCCTATACCCTATCCCCCAATTCAACCCTGAAACCCAGTGCTCACCACAATCCTCCAAAACTAAAATACATTCAATTCTGTGTGATTTATGAGCCATTTACCTCATGATGACCAAAAAATATGCCCCCATGAGGTCAAAATTGACTGGTATTGCTATACTTATGGAGACACTTGGTCCTAACACAATGAAAGTAATACAAGGTGAACCCCAAAACATTTCAAATTCTTCTCCTCTTAAACTTGTTTCATACTTTTGTCCTAATAAACCTGACATTGTGTATTTCCACCATTGTTGGTTCTTGAATGAATTCCTTTGTTCTTTTCTTGTAAGTCACGTTGGATAAAGGCATCAGCCAAATGCATAATGTATGCATAATAAATGATGTATTTATAAATGTTAAAAATACATTAAAAGGAAAATAATCTAGATAAATGAATTGACCTCAATAATCCTACATTTGCCATCTGTGAGAAACAGTGAAACATGATGACGTCATCCCCGCTCGCAACAAACAATGCCCGCTGTGGCATGCGAGTTCAGAGCGATGAGGAGTCCTACTGGTCGGCTAAGAGAGTGCATTCAGTGGGCTAATGAATATTCATTCCCACCCCACTCCGCTCTGACTCACTCACCCAGAACAGCTCTATCTGTACTGTGAATTATGGAAATAATGATACAACAGAGAAGAATGAGAGACATTCATCTCCTTTTATTGCAGATCGCCGGTACAGAGAGAGGCAGACGTGTAATAGAACGAGTGAAGATGGGCGATAGGGAGAGAGAAAGACAGATGGCTTGACGGAAATCTTTCCTTCCTGACAGTTCTCTTCGGAGAAAGGTGCAGTCAAGTAGCAGCACAAACAAATAAGATGAAACAGACTGGGAAAAGAAACAACAACAGGTGACAGCAGATTTTTATTAACAACTTCTTGTTAATAAAACCCTGTTGTTTTTGTGCTGTATTTAAGAAATGGTTTTTGGACGGCCATTAAAATGCATGCATTCCTTTTCAAGTCTACAATTTAGCTCCTGCCAGAAAGCAAATGATGATGCTTCTTGATCAGGACATCGCTGCGTGAAGGCATCCCGAGTTTCCAGCCGATTTGGGTTGCTGTAAAATTTATGGGAAATAAATTCCAAATGCTCATGACAAGTCAAACCTCTGCTCTGAATGTAGAAACTATACGTTACTACAGTCTGTGGGGAATTAAATGAACTGTGCTTGCTGATAACACAGCAAAGAATGTGCTGTATGTCACAATCTTGAAAGCCAGTTTGAATGCTAGGTAGCTGAAACACTTCATGCAGGGTAGTTTAACACTTCTAAGGTAGTTTAACTGCTTACTAAATTCACCCCCAGTGACCTGTTACATTTTATAACAGAAGTGAAAATGCTTTCAGAGCCGATAATTGTCCAGCTAATGGTGGATGGCTCAAAAAGTTCCAGCACACAGACAAACAAACACATAGTGCTGAAGTGCTTTCGCTTTTTTCGTTCTTTCTTTCATATTGACTCCCTTGAGTCACACGGAGAACGGCAGATTTGATATTTCAAGTTCCACCGCTGATGCTATCAATCGCTCATCGACCTCCTGCAGAACTTCAGACGGTATCGTCTACAGCTGCAAGACAGATTCTCTTCTCCTCCTGTCAGTTCGGCAAAAAGACGAACTTTTCCCATCAACCACTTTAGAACTAAAAGTTTCAAAAAGTGCTTTGGGCTGAACAAAACAGACGAATCCTGTGAAGTTCAGGGGAAGTGCTGTTTGAAATGCATGGATAATTAGTCTTAAAAGTTAATGTCTTCTTCGTGTACACCTCGTGATCTTATATCAACAAATACTCGTGAAATCAGCTGTGAGCTTTGTCAAAAGCCTTGCAGACATGAAAAGCAAAAAGCTTCGGGTCACGGCACCAGATCAAAGCAAACGTTCTCACAGATCCTGCAACAAACAGTGCAGTTCTGTATCCTCCTGTATAACCAGGAGGGATCAGATGTTCAGAGAGAATGCAGAGGGCTAACGGCCCTTTTACAGAGTACATGCTCGTGCATCAGAAACACAGAGCACAACAAAATACAACAGAAGGTGCATATAAATGGAATATTAACTCTCATAGCTCATTGTTAATTTTAAACAGATGACTTATTTTTATGTAAATACACTTGTTCTTTTATAAATACGTTTAGTTTAGAGAATCATTTTGAATGGCCCATTGTACTTGTAAGCTGATATTGATCCACTATGCTATATTTTAATGTTATTACGGCCAAAGATGTTCAAACCAGGCTCATTATGGATACACACCCCTACATATATTTCTGGAGAGCACGAAATATGTCTCAGGAGGTACATTTTTTGCAGGTTTTGTTTTCACAAATCCACCAGAGGCCACTGTGCATGCTTTTTCAGATATCAAATTTCTCTCGTGAGTGCGATTCGTGCCTGCTCTTCTCACGTAAATCCACCAGAGGCCACCGTCGACTGACCCCACCCACCACCTTCCTCACATCCAACCGACAGTGTTTTCAAAAGCAATCCAGAAAAAGAAAAGCCCTCGCGGGCGCCTGATTTTTACCACGTTTTCAGATCTTACCACATTTCCACCCTGTTATTTACTTGTTTATTTAATTTTTTGCCTTTTGTTTTTGTCTTACCTGCTTTCTGGAACTGGTCTTCACTGGACTCTAACCCCATCAACCTGGTAAACTTCTCTCGGCGTCTCAAGTCCGCCGATGTACATGGCGAGTTACTGGGCAAACTAGTAACAGCGGAAAAGCCGTTTACGCAGATGTAAGTAGTCAGCTGGTAAGTGCGAATAGAAACAAAGGTCGTCGGCGACATCATGCCGCACTGTAGCGTTCGTTTTAAAGACGAAATATAAGTAGGGCCACACGGAATCTGCGTGCGCAGAAATCCGCAGATTTTTAGCCCATCATTGAGTCTATTTATTTATTAGTGTAAATGTCAGTAAATTTATATTTATTCAGTTTTTAAATTATTTTCATTAAAATTTGTGACTAATATGAAAGTGTTTGTTTGATTTTTTTTACAATACAGCTTTTAAAGTAACATTTTCTGTCTTTTAGTGGATATATATTATATGATAGACTTGCTTTGTTTAGCAAATAAGTGGATCCAGATGGATTTTCATTGTAAACATTGAAGTTAAAAAGCTATTATTTTTATTTCATATATAAAGTTTTTAGTACAATGCTCCCAAAATAATTCCGCATAAATCTGCAGATTTTTTACAAAATTCTCTGCAGAAACAGCAAAAAATGTCCGCAGATTCTGTCTGGCCCTAGCCATAAGTAATAATTTGCTATAATTCACAATCTCCAGAAATGTATACAGGGGTATGTTTACGTGTTGAAGCTGTTGGTGTAGCGAAAAAAACAATTAAAATAAAGTGCAAAGGGAATGCAAACATGATCTGTTTGGCTAGTCTGTGTATGTGTGTTTGTTTCCATCTGATTGCACAACTCTTAGGTCTCTTTGGTAAATTCGTGCTCTAAACTGTCTTGACAAACCTCTGATTGCATTTCAACGCCCATGCTGTCATGTAGACGTGACTTTTCAGAGATTGTCTCATCTCGGCTCCATCTTTGAGTGGACGTGTTTGTGTGTGTGTGTTTCACTGCAAAGCTGTTCCATCAATATGCATTTCTTTCTTGGTGCTCTAAAAGCCTCGAGGAGGGTGTCCAACTTTTTCTAGCTCTCCAGCCATCTTAGAGTAATGATTTCTGAAAAGTTGGCAGACAGAAGAGCCTTTGGAAGTATTTTGGCAGCAGGTAGATAGAAAGAGAGAAGAGGAAAGAAACAGACAGCCAGGCCAGTGAGAGTTCTTCATTAAAGATCTGTATATGTGAATGATGATGGGGATTTAGAGGAGAAGTATGTGCATCTGGGGACTTCTGATTAACTCAGTTGTGGGGGAGTCAATCTGGGGACAGGACAAAGCCCTTATGATCCCACTTTATAATAGGTGGCCTTAACTACTATGTACTTACTATGTAAAATAAATACAATGTACTTACTGTGTTCATACTGTATTGCAGATCACTTCAGGTGCTCTTGAGGTGATTGACGGGTGAGGTTAGGGACAGGTTTGTTAGTATGGGTAGGTTTGTAAGGGATGGTTAACAGTGTAATTAAGCAGGTAATTAAAAAAACATACGTACAATGTAAAACATGTATTTACACAATCAGTACATTGTAACAGACTATTAATTGCAGTGCAAGTACATATTAGTTAAGGCCACTTAATATAAAGTGGGACCGCATTTATTAAATAAATCACATGCAATAATCTATATTATCCAGCATAGGCTCATTCTGAAAAACGTAGCCCTATATACATTTCTGGAGATTATGTAGCCAGAAGGACGTATGGCTGCATTTAGCTTTTAAAACGAATGCTATAGGGTGCTATGACGCCTTTTCTTTTCGCGCTGCCAGCTGACCATTTACCTTTTCAGGGCTCAACAATAACAACTGCCCGATGGCCCGGGGCCAATGTTAGAGATGCTTGGGATAGTAGACAGGATAATTACTGACCCGATCGGGACAGTGACGCCTTGTCACTAAAGTTTAATTTGTCTGCGACTATTTGTCAGTTGTGTGCATATTAAGTTTGTGTTTTTAAGTCTTAAAATGCTACCTTCTCTGTGATGTCGTAAACACCATATTGCTTTTCAGTTCCTCTTATCTGATTTGATGTTTTGAGCATGCTATTTTTTTCTGTAATCTGGTAACAACCAGTACATCAAAGAGAGACGGCAGCATGGCGGCAACATCAAATTATGAGGCTAAAATAAAATGTCTGTTTCTAACGTCTTGGAAGCAGACATTTACATGAGAACACAACGAAAATATTAACCGATTATTTATTTATTTTTTTTTTTTTTATTTTATTATTATTTTATTATTATTATTATTTTTACATTTTTTTTGCACAATTTGCCAGTCAGCCACCTTTTGTTAAATAATTTTGAACTGCAATAAAATACCTCCACATTTTCCATACTGCTTTTTTTTTGCATAACACTGAATTTTGCTCATTATACATTTATTAACATTTTTTAAATATTGAAATTCTAGATTCACAGATGTTATTTTTGACACATTATTTAAAATATGTAGCAAAAAAAATAACTATTAACTTGTCTTTTTTTTTTTTTTTTGATATGGCCAGTGAACCCTGCTCTGTAAAGCCTCTGTACCTCTGTCCAGTAGCTCGCCATGTACGTTGGCAGACTTAGGACACAGAGAGGAGTTGACCACAACAATGGGGTTCGAGTATGGTTAGGAACAGTTCCAGAAAGCGGGTAAGACAAAAATAGAAGCCAAAAAAATCACATAAACAAGTAAATAACAGGGTGAGAATGTGGTAAAATCTGAAAACCTGGTAAAAATGTCTTTTTCTGGATTGCTTTTTAAAATTGTCAGTTGGGTGTAGGGAAGTGAGTGAACGGATCAATCTGTGCCTATTTTTGGGATTTAGGGAAGGAGGAGGGTGGGTCAGTAGATCGGCCAGTTGGTCAGTCAGTCAGTTGACAGCGACCTCTGGTGGATTTACATACAACAGGAGGCGCGAATGGCATTCGCAAAAGAAATTTGAGATCTCAAAAAGCATACACAGCGGTCTCTGATAGATTCACGAAAACAAAAACTGCAACAAAAAAAAAAAAAAACGTAGCTCCTAGGACGTATTTTGCACTCTCCAGAAATATATATAGAGGAATGTTTTAAGAATGAGCATGGGTTGATATTATCTGTGTCATAAAAAGATAATAATAATAAATGGATGGTAAATAATGTAAATGATAACAGAATAACTACCCCATTTAGGAAAGTAAAAGACTTAATAGTACAAACAGTTTCTTGCTTTTAAAATAAAAAAGTCAGAAGAAGCAATAGTTTATAAAGCAAACATATTAAGACTACCCTATGGACCTCCACTGCAAGTAGATTTGCTGTTGCTTTGACAAACTGTGGTCAAATTGTTTTCCATGTTAATGAGCAAATGCTAATCTACAGATTGTTTCAAAGGGGCCCAAAAGCCTGGAATCAGATAGGTTAAAATGATTTTATTAGATAACATCAATTCACAGAGGGTGTTTCAACCACTTCTTAATGCTTGAACCATTTGAAAATCGGTCCGCATTACATTTACATTCCTTACAGTCTTTTAGCACCAAATCACAACTCCCTTTTCAGCTTTAGATGTACTGGTGCATTCAGCCAAACATTAAGAATCAACACGGGAGGATAGACACATAAGGGAGGCTTAACAGAAGTTTACAACATCTATAGATCCCCCAAAGCCAATGAGTATCTCTGTGTGCCAAGTCTGAAAAAAATGTCTTCAAAACAAGCAGAAGACAATGATATTGAAGCACTGTGGCAAATGCAATCAGCCCACAATAAACCGGCCACCATTTTCCCCACCAGCATCTATGAGCGCAGAGGGGCCTTGGAGAGTGGTGCTCAGCGATGGGAGCAATCACGAGTGTTTTTGTGTGCAGACGCAAAGAGGTGGGGAGAGATGGGTGAAATGCGTCACTGAAGTGTGCTGATCAGCTGCCTGCTAAGCCGTTATTCACACACAAACCTAACCAAAGCACAACGTTAGAACAACACCAACTGCAATGAGGACAAAGAAAGCTGCTCAAAATCCAAAATTAAATCCTTACAAATGCTAGAATCCTGTTCCAAATGCAAATCCCCAGCCCTCCTCTTCTTTTCTGAAACAATGGTCTCGGCATTCAGCGCCAGTCTTTGGTTTAACCCAACGAGCAAGTGGAATACTTTAAGGACACTAGAAATATAATCAAATGCTTTTTGGGGACAGGAAGTGGAGTGGCAGATGTATAGCTTGCAGGTCCTCAAGAGGCAGAAAATCAAAGATCAGTGGGTAAAAACCCTTCAAAGCGAGGTATTTTATGCATTTCCTACGAACAGTAATTCACTTCAGATAAAAGGCTCTGCTAAGTGACTACTGACCTTTAAGACAAAAAAGGTGTCTGTAGGTTCTGACGCTACAGCCACACACCACGCTGATGCAAAACCAAAGCATATGGTGTTACGCTGCTGCTAATTATTTCATCTTTTTTCCACTGAATGGGTTCAGCAGCTGTTCACAACATTCAGGTTGAGCATTCATTTTCCTGAAATGCTCCCTAAACTCATTGCCTTTAGTTGCAGTGATAAGAACCAGTTGTTCCTCGTTCCTCTCCTGAGCGTCCATGTTCTTCAGGTATGCTCATTACAACAGTGGTGGAGAAAAGTGGCAGGTGTGTGGACAGCGGGAGGCCCTTGTAATGTCTAGTAGTCAGGAAGTTGGGAAAGTCAATCTGACACAGCCTGTTCAGCTTGTGTGTTATGCTGTGAATCAGCGTTTCTGGACTTGTGACAGCTATTAAATTGGTGCTGGAAATGACAGGGAACAGGTCCAAATGTATTTAAGTGAACTGTACAATTTCCTCCTCAGCAGGAATTCTTCTTTATGACCAGGACTTGGTGAGGTTTTTGAAAGCAGGCTTAGGAAACACTGCATGCACACACTCTTTACCCGTTCGTTGACATTCAAAGCCTCCAGCATGAGAGCGTGAGAGTCTCAGTCTCGCTGCCCCCGGGTCTCCAGCACCTTTCTCCACCTCCTTACAGGAACAGCCTTACGCTCCAAGGGATGACAGCTCAAGAAACATGACATTTAAGCCCGCCTCTCGCTCCTTTTATCTTCATCTATCCATCCATTCTCGCCTGCAAACGGAGCGAAGACTTACCCGCAGGATTCCGGACAGGCAATCAAGTAATTATGGGCTTGGTAAATGTCTCACACGTCCTATCATTCTCCTGTGGAGAGTGACAGGGGCTTTCAGAAATAAATAAGGTGTCTTCCATCAATTCAGATGGGTTTTTTGGTGACCTGATGTCACTCCTTCAGGCTTTCACTGAGCCTCAGGGGCAAGCAAGGACACTACAGAGTACAACTCGAAACAAATGTACTTTATTTAGTGTCCTAACCAGGCCTGATGCAATAAAAAGTATGTTTTCGAGTTTAACTTTCGTTTTAGCATGGTCATAATCTAAATAGATTTAATTGGCAGGAAACCGCCATCTCTTCTTGCAGTATTTTGCTCTGTGTCTCTTTTCATGGTCACCTATCCTGCCAATTTTCAGCCCATCTATCCACCAACTGTTCGGTTTATACATGTGTAGCTTAACTTTCTTATCATCTCAGAGCTTCAGAGCTCTCCCTGAATCATTTTCTCGCTTTCAACCATTCTCTTCAGTATTTTCCTCTTGCCGTTTTCAGTCTCGCTACTTTTCATCTCAGTTTCGCTTTCTGCTTCTCTCTCTAAAGAAACGTATTTTTGAAGCAATATCATTTCAGCATTGTAGGATTTCTGGTGGATCGCTGTGAGAAAGCTCCACGCCAAGACAGGGCCGTGGCGGCGGCTCAGATTAACGTACCACGCCTCTTTACCCAAAGAGCCGCGCCGCAAAGCTCTCAGCTCAAGTCACATTCTCTGAGCAGAAAAAAAAACTAACATCAAATGGAGAGGAGAGAGAGGGAGACTAGAGAAAGCACCATATGGCATCAAAAATTCAACTCAGAACACAGGGATCCTTCAAGGACTCTCACAATCTGTCTGAGAGTCTGAAATGAATAATGAAAAATCAATCTGCCATGCTGGGTGTGAAAGTGTCCCGTGTTTGATTGACAGGTCAGTGTTCAGGCATAAATCAATAGAGGTGCAGCGAGAGCTTGTTCATTATGCCACACTAATGAACGCCTGAAATTCTGTGCAAACACAAAACATGCACGTACACACATGACAGTTTATCACAACACAAGCTTTTCAACGGGGAGGGAGTGGAAAAGTTCTCCAGTGGTTTAAATGCAACTTTACATGTGTGAAAAAAAACCCTCTTGGTAGACAAACTGGGACATTTTGCTGGTCCGATTGTTTCTGTTGTCCTCTTTTGTAAGTCAGTTTGGATAAAAGGTACTGCTAAATGGTTCAATTGTAATATGATGTAATGTGTGCAGTTGCTGGCGGGATATCTGGCATGGCTCTACACTAGGGTTGCACGATAAATCATTAAAAGGTTCGACCCCCCACACAATCCAGCCATTTATACCTTTAAGTTCAGGAGAGAAGCATAAAGGTGGTCGCACGAGTCTTTACATATGTTGCTCAACAATGTGGACATGGTCAGACTCCAAATGGCATTAAAAGAGTTATCATACTGTATTTATAAGGTATAATTCATCCAAGAATTAAATTTGTTTTATGATGCATTTGTGGAAAGAAAATCATATGTGAAATTCGAATTTCACCATTTTCAGATTCGAAAAGCTCTCAGGTAAAAAATGTTAATTGCAAGCATATTTTTGTCACGTGTTAGTGTAACCCTACCAGTCCTACACCGCCCAATCCGCTCCAAAGTGGGATCGAACCGGCGACTTTCTACATGGGAGTCGGTTGCTCTACCAAGGAGGCTAAAGACCATGGCCTCTAACATCTGTCGCTAGAGCACCATTAGAGATCAGAGGAGTGAGGTTTACCTGTCCAGCACTTCTCTAGCTGGCTTCTGCAACACTCACCCTGCTAAACCTCACTTCCATCTGGGTCACGGCACCAATGTAACCCTGCCAGTCCTACACCCCCCATCACGCTCCGTGCTGGGATCAAACCGGCAATGTTCCGCATGGGAGTCGGTTGCTCTACTAAGGAGGCTAAAAACTGTGGCCTCTTGCGTCTGTCGCTTGAGCACCTTTTTCACAGCCACAAAAATCACACGTGAGCTGACCGCGAATGAAGCCACATTCAGTGAACAGAACCTCCATAGGTTGTGAATAACAGGTAATTAATTTGTAAATAACATTCAGTTTGGTGCACAGAGCAATACTTTTTCTCCTTAGTCAGGAACCACGCGAGTAGTAATTAACATGTACGGTAACATGAGATGCACTTTGTAGTGAATCCAAGCACATAATTTAAATGGTCATATCGCATTTTTTGCGATTTGATTAAGACAAGCATTTGATGTTTTTTTTCTTTCATGGTGAACACAGAGAGTGTGCTTGAGAATAAACGTTTAACAATGTCGGTATAAGAATTCTAGCCTATATAATGTGGATTAAAATGCATTTGGAATTGGAAATGAAAAATGTTTGATTTTACCAGTGGAAAAAATGGTCTAATAAAGTTGTCAATGACAGCATGTTTCAAACATAATAATTCAACTTCAGAAATACGAATAGTTACATACGAATAGTATTCTGGCCACTTTTCTGTGCATTAACGACCCGGACAAATTCAAAGACTGTTCAAGTCCACCATTCCAAGTCAAAATTTAGCATTTTAACCAACAGTAGACCTACACATATGCCTAATTTTATTATTGTTTTTTTTACCATATGTTTGAGAAATAATAAGAATAATAGCCTCAATTTAACCTTTATTTAACATCTATAGAATCGTGAAAAAATCATGAACTTTAGTCTAAGCAAAAAAAATTAAGATTCTCATTTTAGCCAGAATCGTGCACTGTTACTCTACACTCACATTTTCTGATTAAAAATGATATGATGAACTACACTAGTGCTTAATATCCTAGAAGACCTGCGTGACCCTGACCTTTATTGATTGAATGAGGGTATATTTAATACTTCATGCGTTTTCTTTGTGCAGTGATTCAGCTGTCAATTGTAAAAGTCCTCTGAAACACATCTGACACAGAGTGCAATCTGACAACACATAACATATCAGGAGGTGTTTTCAGACACATTCCAGACGTAGTTGGACTACTGTAAATGCATCTGGTTGCCAAAGCCACATATGTAAATGTTTCTTCACTTCAAATATTAAAAATAAAGGTGTGAAAGCATGTTATAGCTACTGGCACTCTTGTAACACACTCCTCTACAGATATGACCTTCTGGAGATGCACATCTCTCTTCAGCAGGCAGAAATTTAAATAAAACTCAAATGTTCGGCATCAGATCTTGAAATTCAACACACCAATCATCACTCACCGGTAATGACACTCTCTCACCTGTTGAGCTTTTTGATCTTGAAATCAGCTGAATATAAAATGCAGCATATATTTGTAGCTTTAGGTGATGTGAATTTGCATAAAGCGTGGGAATGAAAGATTAGGTTTATATTCTTTCTTTTATAATCCTCTTTTGTGAAGGCACATGTATGTGGTAAAGTGCAAATGTTTTAACAAATCTGATCAAAGAATATGCGCAAGTGATTAGTGTAAATAGGCCATAATAACAGAAATGACCAAATACAATGATAATAGATAATAGAAAATAACAGAATAGACCAAAACAATGTCTCTAGACACTTCCCTTTGCCAATGCATTGATGAAATGAACAGTTGGATGTAGGGTTGGGCCGATAGACGATGCCATCTTACACTAATAGGTCTTAGTTTTTAAATGGCATTTTAGAACGAAAGCGATCCACATCCACGCTGGCATTTCACCTAGTGTTTCTGAACAGCCCTCCGTCCACACTACCGCTGATCACGTGACCACCCACACACACACTGTCATGCGCTCGAGACAGCGGGTACTGGCAGTCCGCGGGTCAGTACACTGCCTCAATCTTTTGCTTTCAAGCTTGTACGTAGTCATTTTAGTGAAAACCTCAGATACTGTTGATTGGTTGCTGTTGGTTGTGCACTTTTTTTACTAACCAAGTTTGTCAACGCCATAATAACGACACAGATCACTCTGCCTATTCATGCCAGAGTCCCTCAGGAAAAGTGACTGACAGGTGTTAATTTGTGTGTAACTTCTCTTTATTTATTTATGATTTGGTTATGGGTAAAACAAAGACCATGCGAGTCAGGTAGTTGAAACGGTATGCTACAAATAATTAATTCGTTTTGAATTAATTAAATATTCATAAATAATTATTTCACCGCTGCCTATGATGACGATGCCATCGTCCGTTGCGATGTTTCATATTAGACATCGTATGATGCCAAATTGGTCGACATCGCCCAACCCTAGTTGGATGTGCCAAAACTTTCTTCAGCTAAACTTCAGAGAAACAAGTCATTGCATTTGGGAACATAGATGAGGTTCTCAAGGTGAATGCGTACCTTGGCTCTAAGGGTCAAACAACAAAAAATAGGGTCAAGAGTCTTGGTGTGATTCTGGAGTCAGATCTGAGTTCCCAGTAGTCATAACTAAGCAGTAAGTGAATCAGCATGCTTTGTCTCCAGTGAGGACTTAAAGAAACTTGTTCATGCTTTTATCAGCAGCACAGCGGATTACTGTAATGAACACCTCACTGGCCTTCCCTAAAAGACAGTAGCAACTCATCCAGAACGCTGCGGCCAGGATTCTGACTAGAACCAGGAAATCAGAGCACATCACACCTGTCCTCAGTTCTTTACACTGGCTCCCAGTTACATTCAGAGTGGATTTTAAAGTATTATTACTTGCCTATAAATCACTAAATGGCCTAAGACCTCAATACATTACAGATATGCTTACTGAATACAAACCTAACAGATCACTCAGATCATTAGGATCAAATAAACTAGAAATTCCAAGAGTTCAGTCAAAGCAGGGTGAATCGGCTTTCAGCTACTATGCCCCTTGCTGCTGGAATCAGCTTCCAGTAATTATCAGATGTGCTCCAACATTAGGCACATTCAAATCAAGACTGAAACACATCTGTTCAGCTGTGCCTTTACTGAATGAGCACTGTGCTACGTCCGACAGATCGCACTATTATGTCTTTCTTTTCTTTTTCATTCTTTTAAAACCTGTTTTAACACATTTTAATCTGCTTTATCTGTTTTCATATTTTTTTATTCTTTGAATCTTTTTTATTTTCTTGTTTTTTATTCTTGTTTCTGTAAAGCATTTTCATTTACCTATATAGCAATGTGCTATATAAATAAACTTGCCTTGCCTAGATCACTTATAAGTAAAAAAATAATAATTATATAGCTAAAGAAAATGTACAAAAACATCCATGCACATGTTTTCAGACCAACAATTAATATATCACATTTTACCATCATGAATTTTACATACAAGTTCAAAATGTTATGATCAGCCACATTTGCACACAGTAATGTTCACTTTTTCAGCCTGTTTGAACTGTAGGGCACAGTTTGCCTTGTGTCACCCACACACACAATCATTAAATGAACTTTTGAGACATTTCTTCTTTTACCAACTTTTACACACGCTTGCTTCTGTTTATAAGTGTAACCTATTCCGAGTGATTTGACTCTGAGCTATTTCTGTATTTCATATGACTTACAGTACAGTTATTCTGGACAATTTTATAACTCTGGATGAGAGGAATAATTGAGATCCACCAGTATGGTTATTATAATGTGTTTGTTTGACTTTTGACACTGCATAAACAGATGAATTAAAACGAAATTATCTAATACTGCTTGCCTCCAGCTTGTTATCTCCTCAGTAATGGATGTGTGTATCAGAATCGCTGGTTTGTATCGGTCGAAAATGAGCGCCTTATTATGTTCAGCTCTGTCAGTTTACATTAGAGGGAAGACTCTCAGGTAAGGGAAGATGCTGATAGATAGATGGATAGACAGACAGACAGACAGACAGACAGACAGACAGACAGACAGACAGACAGACAGACAGACAGACAGACAGACAGACAGACAGACAGACAGACAGACAGACAGACAGATAGATAGATAGATAGATAGATAGATAGATAGATAGATAGATAGATAGATAGATAGATTAAAACAGTTTGAAGATAGATAGATGGAAGGATGGATGGATGGATGGATGGATGGACTGATAGATGGATGGATGGACGGACTGATAGATGGATGGATGGATGGACTGATACATGGATGGACAAATTGAAAGAATCATGTTGACCAATTTCTCAGATATTTGCCTTTTTCCTAAAAGGTTTTGGAACAAAGACAGATCGGTATGGTGGATTGATGGATGGATGGATGGATGGATGGATGGATGGAGATAGATAGATAGATAGATAGATAGATAGATAGATAGATAGATAGATAGATAGATAGATAGATAGATAGATAGATGGATGGATGGATGGATGGATGGATGGATGGATGGATGGATGGATGGATGGATGGATGGATGGATGGATGGATGGATGGATGGATGGATGGATGGACTGATAGATGGATGGATGGACGGACTGATAGATGGATGGATGGACTGATACATACTTTACCAATTTCTCAGATATTTGCATTTTTCCTAATAGGTTTTGGAACAAAGACAGATCGATATGGTGGATGGATGGATGGATGGACATAGATAGATAGATAGATAGACAGATAGATGGATAGATGGATAGATGGATAGATGAATAGATGGATAGATGGATAGATGGATAGATGGATAGATGGATAGATGGATAGATGGATAGATAGATAGATAGATAGATAGATAGATAGATAGATAGATAGATAGATAGAGATTAAAACAGTTTGAGGGTGGATAGATAGATAGATAGATAGATAGATAGATAGATAGATAGATAGATAGACAGATAGACAGATAGACAGATAGATAGATAGATAGATAGATAGATAGATAGATAGATAGATAGATAGATAGATAGATAGATAGATCGATCGATCTAGATTTTGTGACCAGTGAAAATGTTGGCAGGGCAGAATCATCAGAATCAGAATCAGGCAGACTTGCTGCACCGAAACAAAACAACAAATGATTAAATTGTAACAATCTTGAATTGAAGCAGGGTTAAAAGTGTTTGGTGTTTACAGTCTGATTTACAGTAGGGTAAGTGTGAGAGGTGAGGAGGAGCAGGGAGAAGAGAGGAGAGCTTGATTTTGGCAGCTCATTCCACTCCTGTCCTCCCACACACGTGCTATTCACAGACTCCTCACTGCGAAGCTCAGAGGGCATCGCACTCGCAGGGATTAATTCACATACAATGTTTCAGCTGTCAGATACATTCCTGCTTTTCGTCTCCCAGCTAAAGCGTTTAATGCTAGAACAACAGAAGAGGGAACATCTGGCAAGACAAACAAGACAATGCGGGGCAGCGGGGAGAAAGAATACAACATAAGCCCAAATTAATTTCCCCAATCACAGCTGACGCATCTCCGTCTTAATGAATTGAACAGTGATAGACGCAGACGAAAGGTGACTAGACAAGCATCTACAAGGACTTCTCGGAGGGGCCTTCGCGATTGTGCGAGTACTTGTGTGGGTGTGTGTTTGTGCAAATCTGCCGTCCTCTTGTGTAAAGCAACAGAGCTTGACAGCGTGAAGGTGAATGATACATTGGAGCAACACTACAGTCCTCATGCAGCATTACATCCACATACACAAGAAACAGGATATCTATCTTTGATAAAGCAGCACTCACCTGCCCGTGACTGACAAAACCATGCTTTTGTGCAATCCTATCAGCCTCCTCGGCCCCCCCTTCAACATGGACGGCCCACGTGTTGGTGTAGATGCCTTGGCCTGTAATCAAGTGCACCTCAGCAGCCAGGAGGACCAGGTACGCCCCCAGAAATAACAGCAGGGTCAAGCGGCCCTCCATGAACAGGAGTGCGTAGTCTCCAAGCGTTCTGGTCTTCTGGATGGAGCTTTGTGTTTTAATGCATCTGTGGGCCGCGCTCTGAATTCAGCTCTGTAATGACCTGCAGAAGACGAGACAGAGTGTCAGGGAAGAAATACTGGTGCACCAAGAGGCCCATCGTTTTCTATAAAGCGCAGGTTATCTAAACATAACTGTTTTGTCAGAAAACCTCCTCAGAGGGGCCGTGCAGAATCATAAATTTTCATAAAGGTGTCTTGAGTGCTATTGATAGCGTAACGCCAAGGGAAACTGGGATACAAACAACACTTTGTAGGACAAGAAGGAGGTTGCGCGTTTCACAACTTGTACCCACTTGCTGAACGCTTGTATATAGAGCAAGCTCATAAAAGTGACATAAGATCTATCTCTTGCTGATTTTGCACGTCTTAGTTCGCCGAAAAATGACATCCTGTATTCATCATTTATTCACCCTCCTGTCGTCCAAGCCTGGGAGACTCACTTTCTTGTGTGAAACAGAAATTTGCTGACGGTTTTCTGTTCTTTCATGCAATTACAAGAGAGAAAATGACTCTTTCATGTATCAAAAAGGGCATCAAAGCAACATAAAAGTTTCATAAAAGTAGTGTGATCTGTATGCCAAATCTTTTGAAGCCAGTTTAGAGCTGTGTGTGAAATTTTAATAATTATTTACTCAAACCCCAGAAAAAAAAGACTTTGTCATCAATATTTTGCAAACATTTCTCCCCATTTTAAACTGCTTTGACTTAGCTTTTTTTTTTTTGTAAAATTTGTATTGAAAGTCTTTGTGTGTTTTGAAAAAGGTGAACAAAACACAACTAAAACTGCATTGCTTTTATTTAAAAAAAAAAAGAAGAAATAAAAACAGAACAGTACTCTTTACCAACCGAGGCTCGTTCTGAAAACGTACCCCTGTATACAATTCTGGAGAGCGCCAAATGCAGTTTTTTGTTTTCGAGAATCCATCAGAGGTCGCTGTGTACACTTTTTGAGATCTCAAATTTCTCTCGCGAGTGCCATTTGTGCCTGCTTATCTTGCATAAATCCACCAGAGGCCGCTGTTGTCTGACTGGCTGCACTGACTGACCCACCCTTAATAAAAAAATTATTAAAAAATAATAGTGATTAAATACACAAAGCATAGTGTACAGCATTCCTACAGCCAATGATTTTAAGAATTGACGGGAATCAAACAAGTGTTATAATCTCAGATTTAAAGAAATAAAGAAGTCAAACTCGATACAAAAATACTGTTTATGTGGGTGATGATTTGGCAAATTTCTGTTTGTGAATGTAAAATTTTGCCAATAAAATAAAGAGATTACCAATATATCCAAGACTTTTGTTGGATTTGTTTTCATAATAAAAAATAATAACTTTTAATGTAAAATAATAAGTTTTGTCATTTTAAAAATATATTTGGCTAGATCCTTTCTAGAAATCGTTTACAACACTACATTCAAAACATAAATGACAATGGCTCTCTTTATCTGCATTGCAGAAACATGCATTTAAAGAAAACCACATTTACGAGAGAGAGAGAGAGAGAGAGAGAGAGAGAGAGCAATATGATATGCTTATGATAAGGCACAGTCTGTCACACTGCTTTTGTTTTTTATTTTAAATTTGTAATGTATGAATTAAGTTAAATATTTCGTGTATGAGGTTTAATATTTAATTGGTCATTAAACCCAATGGAAAAGCTGTTTTGTTTATTGATCGGTTGGAGCGTCAAAAAAAAAATTAATGAACAACCACACATTTGGGTCATGCCTTGCGTGACCATCCGCTGTACCAGATTATTTCATTCACTCGGTACAGTATTCAAGTATCAAACATTTCTATTCAGAAAATATGTAGACTATTTTATTTTTTAAACGTTGTTTGGGCTCAGAGTGACACGGTGGTGCAGCAGGTAACGCTGTTGCCTCACAGCAAGAAGGTCGCAGGTTCGAGCCTCGGCTGGGTCAGTTGGCGTTTCTGTGTGGAGTTGTTCTCCCTGCGTTTGCGTGGGTTCCTATGGGTGCTCCGGTTTCCCCCACAGTCCAAAGACATGCGGTACAGGTTAATTGGGTAGGCTAAATTGTCCGTAGTGTATGAGTGTGGATAGATGTTTCCCAGAGATGGGTTGCAGCTGGAAGGGCATCCGCTGAGTAAAACATGTGCTGGATAAGTTGGTGGTTCATGATGTTTTTTTTTTTATTAAATAACTGCTACACATCTTTCCATTTAACATTTCGATAATAAATTGATATTTTGACTTTCTCTCTCCAAGATTGCAATGTAATTATCTAAATGATCTAAACTAGACAATTAAAATATGCTGTAAAAAGTGTACTGTAGGTTGATAATTTTTTTTTTGACTGCAAATGATTTACTGCTGGTTTTGTCTGACCAGAGGAGAACTGCACAATGTAATGCTGCAACTGACGCATTGTGTAAAGCGCGATACGATACAGCATGTTTAATCCTTGCGCTATTTAAAGTGAATACAACTGGAGTCGATTCCGGCTCCATTTGCAAAACTAGGAGTCGAGAATCGGAGTCTACTCCAAAAAACCTGGAACCGAACACCCGTAGTATATGGATCATATGTTCAGTGGACTACTTTTACAACCCCCTCTTAAATCCTTCTTCTACCAGGTGATCATTTTAAAAACAACAGACAGGGTCAGAGAAAGACAGAAGATGTTATCTACAAGATTTGACAGCCTATACATTGGAATGATGACCATGTAGCTTGAGTATTGCACCATCTATCAGAGAAGCTCTCCAACATGGCAACAGAGAGAGTCCCATGAGACTCGAGCAGCTCCTCAGAGACAGCTCGGTTCTTGCTGACTCTGTAAATAACCTCAAAGTTTGGCTCAGGGCTCGGTGTATAACCCTGACACCCTCTAAAAGAAAACAGAGCATGAACAACAAAGCCTGTCGTGTGCTGTCAATGACAGCATGCAAGCATGCAAATGCATTGTATTCTCCAGCTCAAAATGAAGGCGTGATGCACAAGGCCTAAGTATAGGTGTTAAAAATTATAGCATAATGTCTTTTGAAACAACAACAGAATGTCATTAGGAAAACTATTCCTCTGAGTATGACGGCTACAATGCTGAGTTTAGCATTTAAATAGCGGCTCCTGGTAGAAAGAAGAGGGGATCTTGGTAAAAGGCCTGCTGAAGAAACAAACAAATCGTCACGTCTAAAATCTGCATTACAGAGCTCATTAAGGCCTGGCACAGTGCAGTGAGCTGGAGAGGAAAGAGGAGAAAACCATGTGTGTCTTACTGATGGAACCTGTGAATGTCACACCTCCGCAAGCACAGAAAATGAGAGGAAGAAAGAAAGGAAGCGAGGAAGAGAGAGAGATACTGTACCCCGCACGTTTTACTACTGTATTTGCAAAAGCAATGCCCGTAGTTTCTCAACCCAATCAATTGTTTTAAGCAGTTAATAGATTTAATTAAGTTTATTTAAAAGGAGTTAGTCTATCAGCGGGTAAGACAGATACAACGCAGGCAATAGAAAAGAGGTCAGTTCTTGGACAATTATTTTTAAGCGTAAGCCATTTTCAGCATTGTCAAATAGCTGCCATTCAGGTTAACCGTCCCCCATTTTCAATCTTCGCCTGTCTCGACAAGACTAATTTAATAAGGCAGCCACTTGTGAAAGCTTCTTCTAATAGATAAATGTTGGAGGTAATGAAGGGCTCACCTTTAGAGTGCAACACATGTTAGATGTGATGTGACAGAAAGGCTGTTGATTCCAAGTCAGTTGCTGTTCTGACATACAAACAGGGTTCGCCTTTGTAAGGGTTCAGGCGTGACAATCGCATTTTAATACAAGAGTGATTTCTCTAAATTGAATTATTATTCAGTGTAGGGCTGCACGATATTGGATAAAATTGATGTTGCTTTATTTTTAACTTTCTGCGATATATATGAATACCATTTAACCAGATTAAGTGAATAGCACTATTTGGAAATCGTTTATAATTTTAGATTGATGGCAATGATTTTAAAGGAGAGTGCATCTGCATAAAATGTAATGTACAAATCACAGCCCCAAATGAAAAGGGCCCTACGGTGGCTGAGTGGTTAGCACTGTCGCCTCACAGCAAGAAAGTGGCTAGTTTAAGTCCCGGCTGGGTCAGTTGGCATTTCTGTGTGGAGTTTGCATGTTCCCCCCATGTTGGTGTGGGTTTCCTCCAGGTGCTCTGGTTTCCCCCACAGTCCAAAGACATGCGCTATAGGGGAATTGAATAAACTAAACTGGCCATAGTGTATGTGTGAGAGTGTAAGGGTGTTTCCCAGTACTGGGTTGCAGCTGGATGGGCATTCGCTGTGTAAAACATATGCTGAATAAGTTAGTGCTTCATTCCCCTGTGGTGTATGGAATCATTTTTGTGCCAATAAGAATGAACGTAACTTTATAAAACTAAACGTAACTTTCCAAGAAACGATCAAAAATATGCCACTGCAAAAGAAGAAAAACACAAAGAAAACAAAAAAATGAACTCAGTCGCACGAATTTAACATGCTCTTCAAATATGCTTCATTCTTTGTTAATGATTTTCAAAGAATCGTTTTCGCGAATCATGGATTTTGAATGCGTTGCCACAGTTTTCGCTGGCGCTTCGTAAATTTTCGATAAAACTTTTATTGATGTTATTGATAAACGTTACTTTAGCAACACGAACTTACTTCAAGCTGCCCTGAGGGACAAGCTGAGGTGGAAGATGATGGCACCGCTCCGTGTCTCTCCCGGGAGGTCATCTTTAGAAACTAAGAGACGACCGTAGGTAAAATACTAACATTAATACTTAACATAAAGCACAACGTATTGCACACCGCAACAACTTTCCGATATGCGTGCCACTGACGTCACCGTCTGTGCTTCCAGGTCAGAGAGCAACTGTCCATCAAAAGCTCATTAGCCAATCAGTGTAGATCGCTGTTAAACCCGCCCCCACGAGAAGTTTGTGCCAAAACAGCAAACGAAAATTTACGAAGCGTAAGCGAAAACTGTGGCAACGCATTCGAAATCCATGATTCGCGAAAACGATTCTTTGAAAATCATTAACAAAGAATGAAGCATATTTGAAGAGCTTGTTAAATTCGTGCGACTGAGTTCATTTTTTTGTTTTCATTGTGTTTTTCTTCTTTTGCAGTGGCATATTTTTGATCGTTTCTTGGAAAGTTACGTTCAGTTTTATAAAGTTACGTTCATTCTTATTGGCACAAAAATGATTCCATAGTGGTGACCCCTGATGAATGAAGAGACTAAGCTGAAGGAAAATGAATGAATGAAAAAAATGAATGAATGAATGAATGAACAACCCTAAATGACCCCAATAGAGCAAAGATAAAATGGATTTTGGGGGAGTAAAATAGTTTCAGGTAAATAAATTGAATATTTCAATGTATAGTCATATTGTAGTCTAGAATTCATTGTGTAAATAAATAAATGCAACTAAATAATCTTTGTTAAACTACAAACTTGCTTGAAATGATTCCACAGTCACAGATATGATGATACACTTTCTCTCAATTATGGTTAAACCTTGCAATTAATCCACAAATGACACGTGTTCAGAACTGTTGTTTATGGTCAACCATAATCCTCACTCAACATTGACGATGCGGACATTGTGATATTGATGCTAAAATTATATGCTGGATTAGGCATGGGACGATATTTCAATTTTAATTTTAAGGTTTACCGCGGTTTGGAAAAAAATCAAGGTTTCAAAACTTCTAAAGTTTTCTCTTATACTGTACCTATTCAGTTGAAGTCCTAATTATTAGCCCCCCTATTTATTTTTTTCCCCAATTTCTGTTTAATGAAAATAAGACTTTTTTTCAACACATTTCTAAACATAATAGTTTTAATAACTCATTTCTAATAACTGATTTATTTTATTTTTTCCATGATGACAGTAAATAATATTTCACTACATATTTTTCAGGACACTTCTATACAGCTTAAAGTGACATTTAAAGGCTTAACTAGGTTAATTAGGTTAACTAAGCAGGTTAGGGTAATTAGGCAAGTTATTGTATAATGATGGTTTGTTCTGTAGACTATCGAAAAAAATATAGCTTGAAGGGGCTAATAATTTTAAATTGTTTTTAAAAAATGAAAAACTGAATTTATTTTAGCCGAAATAAAACAAATAAGACTTTCTCCAGAAGAAAAAAATATTATCAGACATACTGTGAAAATTTCCTTGCTCTGCTAAACATCATTTTTGGAAATATTTAAAACAGACAAAAAAAAAAAAGTCAAAGGGGGATAATAATTCTGACTTCGACTGTATGTAAGTTTTATCTTTTTATGTTTTTTTACAATCATTTACTTTTTTTGATTTTTAAGGCAAGGTATGTCCACATCTAAAGCTACTGGTCAGCCCACGACTCAGCAGACATCTGAAAAACAAATTGCTTATAAACCAAAATCCAAGCATGCTATACTGTAGATCTGAACAGTGCAGAGGTTTACTTTGTATCCAAGGAAAAGAAAGATATCCCAAGATGCCTTTTCAATTTGTAAAAAAAAATTGTGTTTTTGAAACTAATGAAGACAGAAGTCAATGATTTATTTTCATTATTTAGAGTGATATGTTTACTGTTCCACATATTTTAAATGTTTCTTAAATTAAAATATATTGTGTTATATTAGGAAAAAGGTAGCTATTTTTTCCCCAAACATTTTAAAACAACATATTTTAGAGCAGTAATCACAATACAGTGAAACGTGATATATTTATCAAATGCTATCATACCGTCAGAATCCCAGCCCATGCCTACATTGGATTGAAATGACATGAGGGTGAAGTAATTATTGACAGCTTTTTAATTTTTGGGGTGAGCTAATCCTTTAAAGATACAGTTAAAATTAATAAAGCACTATATTAAACTGATTTACTATTCTAATACTAAGTCATACTAAACTTAGGTGACATTTTCTTAGTCAGAAGAACTTTAAAGATTTTTAATGATTCATAGATGCAAGGCAACAGCAATTTAAGAGTCAAAAACACGATCCATTTAAGAGCAATTCCAACAATGCTAATCAAAAGGATAGGAGTTGGCACACTACAAAACAAAAATCGTTAATTTTATTTTATTTTACATTTTTGCATTTATGAGGGAAAAGCTTGGTTATGGATGTGACAGATATGAAATTGCCACTTGTGTGACTTCGGTAAATCAAAAATAATAGTACTATAAAATACTTGCTTACACACCAAAAAAAAACGGTTTCTCTATTTTGGTAAAAAACTTAAAATCTTAAGTGCCTTTGGGGTTTACAGACTCTTTTCACATTTCTGGGTTTATCAGCAGCAGAAGTTGTCATAGTTGGGTAAACTTAGAGCGCAAAGAACGGGAGAGTACAACAAATATTTTTTTACAATCCTATTTGCTGAAAAAAGAAAAGAAAAGCGGCATGATGGTGTTATCAAGACTTTCCGAAAAAGAGGAAAAATAGTGTGAGACTGATGACGGCAACCAGAGGAGAGAATAACAAATTTACTCTCAGTCCCATAGACGCTGCATTACAAACACCTCACATAAGCGTTTTTAGTTTTTTGTAATTTGACCCAAAGAAGATATAATGCATGATATATATATATATATATATATATATATATATATATATATATATATATATATATATATATATATATATATATATATATATATATATATATATTTAAGATGAATGTTCATACGATAAAAAAAAAATCTAAATATTAAAGGATTTAAGATTATGATGACCGTTAAACACGTCTTGTAAAAAGGGTCCATCCAGTATAGAGTTACAGGGTTTCTGCAGGTTTCATGAAGTTTAACTTTAAGACTTTTAAAGACATTTTTAAGACCATTATGAATTAAATGTTAGATGTTTACAAATGTTAAAGATTTTATATGAATATCTCAATTGAAAAAGATTTTCACTTGCCATATCAAAATATATATAATTTAATACATTTATTAATACAATAATAATAATAATTTAATATTAATAATCTAGGCCAGGTCAGTATCTTCATCAGAAAATAAATGGAGAATGTTTTAACAAATGTTACTGTAAGAAAAGTAATTAAATGCCATTTTTAAATAAAGAGTTAAATGTTTTACTGAGATTGGAATTGTTAATGACCAGATTGGGTATCTACTGTATACATGAACAAAGGAACATTAAGACCTGTAGAAAAAGATTTAAGACCTACAACACAATATTTAAGACTTTTTAAGGTCTAAAATTTAGCTCTTAAGATTTAAGATATTTTAAGACTTTTTAAGACCCCACGGATACCCTGAGCTAATATTATAGGCAGGTGTAGGTCATTATATTTTGGTGGCTTAATTAGGATAGGACTTAGGATACACTTTTATTTGTCCCCAAGAGGAAATTTGTCTTGGGCAAAAATATGCTACAACGTTGCTCTAGGCAGACGATAAAATAAATAAAACAAACAAAACAATTAGGAACATACATTGTTTACAGAATAAGACCATTTATAAATATATATATATATATATATATATATATTAAATATATAAAAAACAGAACACAGTCAGTTGTTAACATACTACAGGTGCATTGTTCTTGGTAGAGTTCAACAGTTTTATCGAGGTAGGAACAAATGAAACCTTCAATCTATTGGTTTTAGACATTGGCATTCTCAGTCTTGTTCCTGATGGTAACAGCTGATATTCAATGAAAAGAGGATGTTTGGAATCAGCACTAATATTTATTACTCTTCTCATGACCGCCTGTTCATAGAGTCTGTATGGGCTCATATTGTTTTAATCCTATGATTTTCATGGCTGTTTTTTGAATATGAACCAATTATTCATACAATGAAGCATTTGAGATTATATTAATAATGGGCTTGATTCATGGTTTCTTCTTGATAGTTCTGGCAATGCTAATTAGTCAAAATGAAGCTTGCTTCCTTGCAAGAGATGCATGTTTAAAAATGTAATTAACAAGTTGTTCGGTTCTGTACACTAAAACATTTACAAATGTAGTCGTCGCTACAGTACATCAGTTTTTTCCAACTTATTATAGTTGTGGAATAGATTTGTAGGTAAATTATTGAACAGGATTAAGCACTATATAGGTGAAGCGAGAACTGAATTTAGATGCGATGTGTATATGGCCTTTTTTGTCTTCATTAGGTCTGATAAAGTCTTTGTGTTGCTTTTCGTTTTGTAACTAAGTGGTCGTCTGCTTACAAGCAGAATGTGGAACCAGGCCAGAGGGAATTCGGGTAATTGTGTTGCAACCGCAACATTGACCAGAAACAATCAAAATAATTGGTTATCAACAGCATTCCTAGAACCGAAAATTACAGAGTGCATTTCCAGTAAAACACAAATCCCTGATGTTTCAGGAACAGAATCCAGACTGACATTCAAATTACTGTGAAGTCAGTCACACAGAACTTCTGGATCTTTTTAGAGGTCAGGTCATCAATCTTCATTCAACACTTCAAATGACTTATTTTTCATATTTAATGACTCGAGCACTCGTTAAGGCCCGAATCAAATGGAAAGTAAGATTATCTTGCTGTCTCCAAGGATCTAACAGATTGCATGCTCACAAGAGGCGATATCCTGGGCGATGCTACTGTATGCTGGATAGGAGGGCCAAATTTTTATAGCGTGCTCTCTGGGGAAGAAAGAACAGTAATTACTATGCCTTAATAACTGCTCATCAAACACAACTACAACTACTAAAGCTTTAATGATCCATGATGGCTTGGTAGGGGCAGGAACTGAAGTGCTTAGTCACTCATTAGACAGGGACAGACAGCGCACGCACATATACACTGTTCAGCTCTACCTCTTTTTCTTCTCTCTCTCTCTCATCAGGATGGCAACATTAGATGACCACTCTGCCTGTTCAGAGAACGCATCCAGGTTTCATAATCAAACCTGCCAGCAATATTAACCTTTCAAGACAAGTCAAAAGACACTTTTTGTTATGAATAAAAAATAATAGTTGATAATAATAGTCATCATCTGATCTACAGTAATAGACAAAGAATATCATAACGGTGTCTTTATTCTCGCTGTGAATACATTTGCACTCAACACTATCAATTTTCATTTGGTTCACGGGGTAGAGGTGCTCACGTGCACAGTAAATCACAGCGAACAATTGAAATAAATGTATTATGCTGGGAACACTGGGCGTGCAACACGATAATAAAGCCTTTAGATGATGTTGAGTCAGTTTAGAAAATAAATAAATATTGAAAATATTGTACGTGATGTTTATCGTTTAAGACAAAAGGAGAATGACAGCCTCATTACCGTTAATTTTAGTTGTAGGTTCATTGAAAGTGAAGGCAAATCTGTCATTCTGCCAAATATCACATTTCGTGTGTTAACGATACTTAGATGAAAAAAGCCATATTTGTTATAATATTTTAAGGGTGCACATGATGATGGAATATATATTTATGAATTAAATATTCATATTTAGCTTTTCGAGATGACAAAACAACACGTATATCATTGCTTCGAACAAAATAAACAAAATGTCGGTATAAAAAGCGTATCTCGACAGTCACTTTGTTTATCCACTTGCAAAAACAATAACATCCTGCACAAAACTGTCAAAAAAACGAGTAAATTGTATGATGTTGCTTTCGGTAATTGGAGTACAAATGTAAAAGCTGACTACGAATATATTTAACATATATAAACTTTCTTACCTTGAACTTCACCTCAGTGTGCTGCTCTTATTACACCGAACAACGACAAACAAACAAACGAACTGTCATTTACCTCAGAAATGGGACCGCTGACCCCTCCTAGAGCTGTCATTGCGCTTTACACAGCCTCGGAATCCGGTAACGGGCTCACATTTCAGACAACAGCACCGGACTGAACTCCGCTCACGACACAAAATAAAATGTACATCCACCGAGAAACCGTTACGAAGGATTCGCGCCGTTCCGCGAGACCCGGCGAACTCAACTCAGCATCTCTCGGCGAGTGCGCGCAGATCGATGAAACTTTCAACAGCGCGCGCTGTCTTCCTGTAGTCCTTTATTTTTAATTATTTATAAATATCCTATCTGGCCGTCTGTGTGGTATATTTGTTATCGACCTGTTAGAAAATAAAACTAAAACCTCTGTGGTGTCACATGCCATCGGTCCCCTCTGCTTTATTGTTCTGTATAGACATAACGGGGCTCCGTAATACATCCGTACACAAATCCCTGGTAATCACAAATGGCCTACAATTCCCAGGAAGTACGTCAGCGTTGTGTGTATTTGGGGTGTGCGATTCGCTGGCTCCATCTGCAGGATTCAGACATTTTTCTGAATATTTTTTTATTAATATCATCAAATATGTGAGAATGAGAGCAGATAAATGCCAGGAACAAAGACAAATGAACAAATACACAGTTTTTACAGCATTCTTGTTAAAATAATCCGATTATTTTTTTATTATTCAAGAACTATTGTAAAGAAAGGCTTATACACAGTATAGAAATATATTTTTGTATAACGTTAACATGTTTAGACAGGGACAAAATATGTTTAATTGAAAAAAAAAAAAAAAAAAAAAAAAAAAAAAATATATATATATATATATATATATATATATATATATATATATATATATATATATATATATATGTTTGATTGTTTATGTATATCTTAAAATTACATTTCCATATTTCAAACATTCATTCATTTACTTTTCGGCTTAGTCCCTTTATTAATCTGGGGTCAGCACAGCGGAATGAACCGACAACTTATCCAGCATATGTTTTTTTTACGCATGTTTGCCCTTACAGCTGTAACCCATCACTGGGAAACACCCATACACTCCCATTCACACACATACACATACCCAATTCACCTATAGCACATGTCTTTGGACTTTTGGAGCACCCGAAGGAAACCCACACAAACACGGAAAGAACATGCAAACTCCACACAGAAATGCCAACGGACCCAGCCGAGGCTCAAACCAGCGACCTTCTTGCTGTGAGGCGACAGTGCTACCCACTGCACCACCGCACTGCTCCATAATTCAAACAGTTATCAAGAATTAAACCTCAAAAAACACTCAATATGATATTCTTAATACTTCATAGTGGCCTACTAATTCGTAATAGGATAGAAAAAATGGAGCAGAACTAATCCTTTTTAGAAAGTACTGTAGTATATAATTTTATATGATACATTTTGATTGAACTGTTCAATTCAGTGAATAAACATTTCACTTCACAAACCTCAATCAGATACTGTGCCAGGAATAAATGCTAATATATTTAATCTTACTTAGTGGCACAATGTAGTTCTTTAAAGCAAAAATGAATGACATGAAGTTTTGACGTTGAACATTCTGCCTTCATTTACACAGACTCATGTTATTGTAAATGTTATGCAGAATGCTTCCTTAGATACTTTTTACCAGACAGTGGAAATGAATGGTGACTATTTATAAACTATGGCCAAGAAAAAGATGTCAGAATTTTAATTTATTGCTGCGAATGAATCAGATTACAGTTGGATCTCACTGTAGAGCGAGGATTGAATATAATCAGTGGAGTTTTTACTTTAAAAGGCATCAATTAGAATAAAATCTTCTATTTTTATTCAGCATGCTTGTCACAAATGAAAACAGAATTTTCCTTAAGGTTTCATCTGTGCTGACCAAGCTTTACTCTAGCTAAGCTGATTTTGTTAATCCCTGGAGCTCCCATTTTTATTATTTATTACTATTTTATTTTTGTTACTTGTTTGTTGGCAAAAATATAGCCTACAAGGATAAATTCAAATGTACAGACTTAGCATTGTACCTGAAAATAACCAATAAATAATATATAAATAAAATAAGATATTGCAAATAATGCAAAAATATTACACCCTTACAAAATTATTGTGACCTGTAACAGAGTAAATGAAAATGGAGAACAGGTTGCCTTTTTAATTTTAAACTATGCGTTCTTTGTTTAACTTTCAAACTTGTTTAGCCCTCATTGGTTACTTTGGACCAGCATCATTGCATTTCAGCCTTTGTGATTAATTATAAAAAATTTAATCAAATTAGCACATATCTTAGGAGCACAATGTAGGTGTTTGTCCCATAATACCTCTGCTTTTGTTGTAAATAATTTACACAGAATTTAAACCACACTGAACTGAACTAAACTGAACTTCAACTCTGAAAACTGGACTCACACAGTTTCAATTTACTAAAACTTCTAAGCTGCTTTGACACGATCTACATTGTAAAAGCGCTATAGAAATAATCCACGAGCAGATAAATACCTATTTCAAGTCAAACTAAAGTAATAATGAAAACATTTATATGTAAATTTATTATCTAATGCAGGGGTTTTCTACTTTTTTTTAGATGTCACACTCATAAATATTTATTCCTGATAGATAATTATTACATTTTTCTACTCACTATAGTGCTGTATTTATTTACTTGATATTTCCATATTTATTTAATACTTATACACATTTAGTTTAATTCATTTTAAACGAATTTACATATTTTGATATTGAATGATTTTCTGATCATTGTATAAACTTAACCATACATTAATTATTTAAACATCCCCATTGACTCCAGTTAGAAAACCCATGATCAGCAACATTAACAGATCCCAACACACTTTAATTAATACAAATAAATAAGCTTTATTTATTTATTTATTTATTGCATAAACCATCAGGAACAAACATACAGCACAATATAAAAGGTGAAACATAAAAAAACGAATATAACAATGGTAATATTAATAATAAATAAATAAATAAAATTTAATTAAAACCACAAAGCATAGTGTACAGCATTTCTACATCCAATGGTTGTAAAGAATTGACAGGGGAATAAAAAAAAGTGTTATAATAACACTTTTAATAAATATAAATATAATAAAAATCTTTTAAATTTGTTGCTTCACAGTAGAAATAAAAAAGTCAAACTCGATACCAAAAAGTGTTCATGTGGGAGATGACTTCGCAAATTTCTGTTTGTGAATGTAAAAATTTTGCCAACAAAATAATAACTTTTTATGTAAAATAATAACTAATTTTTGTCATTTTAAAAATATATTTGGCTAGATCCTCCCAGAAATTGTTTACAACGTTACATTCAAAACATAAATGACAAAGGCTCTCTTTATCTGCATTGCAGAAACCACAGATATCCTCCATTTCAATGTACTTTGATAACAACAATTTTACTGGGTACATTGTATGTAGCTTTTTTAAATGAATTTCTCTCATTTTATTTAATAATAGTGTATTTGAAGGGAGTTAACCAGGCTCTTTTCCAATTAATATTAACTTACAAATAAACTAGCGAATTAAAAATAAACAACGTGTAATGCATCACAAACACGCAAGTGAAAGCACTAGATGGCGCAAACACGCAACAAACCCGAACCTTGCTTCAACGTTCAGCGCATGCGCAGCGCCGTTCTTTGTTGTCACGGTCCAAATTTATCCCGGAATAAGGACAGCACGCATGTGCCGTGAACCCGGATGTATGAGGACTTGTTTGAATAAAGAACAAAAGCAACGGGCTAGAAATACAGCAAGACTGTCGTTAAAAAGTAAAGGAATCTGCTGCCAGTCCGGGTAAAGTACAAGTGCTCGTTTTAGATGATTGATTACAGGAACTCACAAGTGGGAGTTTTTGCGTTTTAATGCATCTGTTTTTATTCACGCAAACGAGGTTGCCATACCAATGCATGAACAGCCTATAAATACAACACTGTAGCTTTGTTTGTACTGCTGCAATGCATCTGATTCACGTTTACGGTAAAAAGTACGAACGCGGCAGCAACTGGTCAGAGCCGGAGGTCCTGGAGCTGCTGCAGATCTGGTCGGACGTTCCTGTCCAAACCGAACTAGTGACCTGTCTGAGAAACCAGCATGTGTTCAACAGGATCGCCAGCACCCTGCGGCAGAAGGGCATCAACCGGACCGGGGACCAGTGCCGGGAGAAGATCAAAAAGTTGAAGCTGGAGTACAAGCAGAAGACCCTGCGATCCGCGCGGTATTACGAGCTCATGGAGCGGGCGCAGAGTAACCGATCCGCCGCCACCTCGGGCTCCACTCTGCCTTTATGGGGCGGTGCGACGGGGAACCAGGTGATCGGACAGCAGGGGTCAGAGGCTCCCGGGCACCCATCCAGAGCCGTCGAGATGCTGGAGATCAAGACGGAGGTGATGAGCTCGGACGATGAAGCGGCTCAGCCTGAGATGCTGTATGAGTTTGGACCTGTTGATGAAGAAGAGGAGGCCGGCGGGGAACACAAACAAGCCGGGCAAAACGCGGAGGAGAGCGCGGAGATGGACGGAGAGCAGGGAAACGCGCATGTCATCTGTTCCCCATCAGGTATAATGTGCATGGTGTACACAAGATGCCCAAAATTGCACTTTACAAACATGTATACCTTGATTCTTACGTATTTGGATGGATATAAATGCATGCATAGAAAGATCGATATAGATAGGCCTAGATATTTAAATGCATATGATGATTGATAAACAACAAGGATGTTTAAGGGTATTTTTTTCTCGTCACCCTGTCAAACTTTCCTACTTAAAACCTGCACCTCAAAAGCACACCCTTTACCATTAAAAAATTATGGGAATCAATGTATTATTTAATCAATTATTTTTATTTATTCAATAATTACTAAAGGTCATTCTTGCCATTTTGAAAATTCAATTAAGCACAGTTTGCAACATCATTATTTGATTTATTTTTAAATGTAGTAATTTAGTATGCACATTATGCATTTATCAAGCATATTTATTATGTGATCTCTCAAATTGTGCATTTTATTAGTAAATGCATTTTGTTACAATGAAACTCTTCACTTTGAGTTGTCATACAGTAATTGATTTCAATGGCTACCGGCTTCCAACATTTCTCAAAATATCTTAATTTGTGTGCAACAGAAAAAAAGAAAAGAAAGTCATTAAGGTCTGAGCGTGAGTAAATTGTTATTTATTTATTTTATTTGTGAACTGTCCTTTTAAGATGAGACCTTGCAGGCAAAAACACCTGTTAATTTAGGGATTTTGTGCTTCTAATTTTTTTTTAAACTTATTTTTTTTAGTGTAAGCAACTTTCAATGTTTATTTTTTCACTGTTAGCGTCTGTAGATTTCAATATATTTTTAATGCCTGTTTTCTTAAAATTAGTTTTTGAGCTTTTGACTTATGCAAATCGTTTGATGTAAGCAAATGATTAATTAAAAAAATGCAACATCTGCATTAACTTACAGTTTAAAGTGAACCTATTAAGCAAAAAATCACTTTATAAGTGGTTTAAACACAATTGTGTGACAACAGTCTGTGAATATAACCAGCTTCTAATGGCAACAATGTAATAAAAATTTAATTTTTTATAATTACACTATAAAAGTAGTCTGTAAAAACAGTTTGATTGACATTCTCCCTTTATACATGCCATCAGACAGGAAAGGTCCCGCCCATTAGTGATTATCTCTCCTTCATTTGCATAATCTTGTTTTTGAATCTGCCACTATGCTAACACAGAAGTGTTTCAGGCTCTGCCCTCTTTTAAAAAAGAGCCCAATCTCGTTTGCATTTAAAGCGACAGTCACCAAAATGCCACAATTTGGATCAAAGCCAAAAATGTTTCAATGATTATTTATGTATTTGGTATTTTGAGCTGAAACTTCACATACAAACTCTAGAGACATCAGAATTATTTTACATCTTGCAAAAATGGGCATGATAGGTCCCCATTAACAAAACTTGTACAAAAACAACTGACCCTTCGCTAAGCCCTGCACTCCTTAGTTACTGTTGTTACGCCTGTCAGGCTGGCACATCTAAAACAGTATGTATGAGCCGGTGTCAGAATTCCCAGGTGTATAATTAGTCATTTTTGGCAAACAGGTGAGATATTCTGAGAAAGCCATACAAAAAGGACTGCAGTATGCATTACAGGGCTATATTCACGGCATAATAGGCAACCGGTTATAAAATTATTTAATCAAAATTGAATCTGAAGCCTAGCCGCCTCATACGCTGACCATTCAACAGCTTTGTTCATGCACAGCAGGATAGAGGAAATTTAAAAATAATCTAATAGTAACAAATTAAACTGTGATATCTCTATTATTAGCCAAAAAGCCTGATAGACTATTGTTGTGCGATGAAATATAGCACTACTAACCGACGGGGAAACGTGCATAGATAGTGCTTCAACATAATTCATTCATAGAAAGAGCAGCCAGAAAGGGGATATTGATGGATTTGTGCTGAATATTAGCATCATTCACCCATAACAATGTACAGTAAAACTGTCAGCATGTTTGTGTGCTTTTATACCGTTTCTATTCTAATGTGCAGTTAAGTGGACAAAATAAATACATTGAAATGCAAATCAAGTTATAAAAAGCAGAAGTGAACAAATAGTTTTTCCCTACCAGCAAATATTAATCCAACACCAATAATACTATAACGTCGTCACCAAAGACTAAATTTCCAAAAGACAGACGAAAACATCGGTGAATTTTAGCTCTGACATGGACATGAGGATTATAAATGACTGAAAAACAGCTGCGGGTGGAGTATATTGATCACAAGTGCTCAGTTTGTGATCACATCTCGTTTTGTTCTGTTGATATGTAATTTCAAATATTCGTAGCTTGAAACAGATGGAAAATGACTGGATTGTGCTGTTTTTACGACCCCTCACATGGCTTGATCCACGCTGGCATTTCTCCTCTTGGGTTTTAGGTTTTGGAAAGGGAAAAAAATTCCACCACCCCGTCCAAACTTTTAGTTTACCGGGTATCAGATTTGCACAATCCATATGCACAACGCTTTGGCTTGTTTCCCTCGCTCGAAAGCTTGACAGACCTCCTGCGCATAGCTACGGTTGCTAAGCCACGATTGGTGTGTGGCTGTTTATGGGTGTGGCTTTGCGAAGGGTCAATTGCAATTTTTAATACAATTAAAAACTGATGAAGTATAGTGATAACTGCAGTATAAGTGAATTATTTTACCCTGTTCACCCAGTTTCTATTATCACTCCACCACAGATTGCAGTGATCAGAACATGACGGGCTCCTCCGGTGCGGGTGTATCTCCGGCCACAGCGCCTATGGCGATGAGAGACGGAGGTAACCATTGCGACCAAGAAGGGGTTTCCGGATCCTTCCATCAGAGGAAGCGGCGTCGGGTGGTTCGCCCGAATGACGGGGTGTTGTCCAGCGCTCTGGCCGGGTATCTAAGCTGGCAGCAGACAGCAGAAGAGCGCTTCCTCGCTCTGGAGGAAGCCCGTATGAGACAGGAAGCTCGGGCTGAGGAACGGAGGGAGCAGCAGGAGGAAAGACGTGCCAAACAAGAGCGAGATCATGAGTTTCGTCTTATGTCCATGTTGACCAGAGTCCTGAACTCCACACGCGGAACTGAAGACCA
Organism: Danio aesculapii; assembly: GCF_903798145.1. Taxonomy (NCBI): domain Eukaryota; kingdom Metazoa; phylum Chordata; class Actinopteri; order Cypriniformes; family Danionidae; genus Danio; species Danio aesculapii. The sequence continues at coordinate 28,173,666 of NC_079459.1, read as the reverse complement.
GAGCGCCAGCACCAGCAGGGAAACTGTCCCCGTGCCTAGCTCCTTGCAAACCTTGTTGCCACATTTGTTACCCAATAGTGCCAAAGCTGTTCCCAGCATGCTCTGGGGGGATCAGACGCCCCAGTATAACCCGTACCTATCTCGACGTGGAAACGGTATGCGGATACATCAGGGAATCCTGCAGGAAGGATACAACCAGTATCACGCCAACAAACACGACGAGAAGTCAAACCCTCATGTGAGTAATGCTTTATTCAGGGATGTGATTCTGTATTTTCCGAGCTTAATGAGGGGACCCCAGTAATTTGCGTAAATCTGAAGGGTTTTTTTAGGAGGGGGGTCTCAGTGAGGTTCATCAGAGCAGAAGACCTGATTGATGGTTTGCGCCTTCATTGTCCATCATTGTGTATCCAATAATGTGCGCGTATGACACAGCCGCTGACAATTTGCAAGATTATGAAATCAATTGAATGGGCACTCGGCTGTGCACTTTTTCAGCGCTCACATTTGCATGTCACGACCACGTGCGCTCTATATACATTAATAATAAAGCCAGGATGCACTTTTGTTATTATCCTATGCTATGTCATCTTTCCTGATGTCTTCATTTATTCAGTGCTACAGCCCAGCACCTGAAATGTAATACCTGAAAGTGTCATGAAATAGTTTAGATGATAATACCAATTAATAAAAATATATTTTATAATTAATTAAACCTATGAAAAAGCAGGGACTAAGCAGAAGGAAAGGGAAAGTGATAAACTCTTTTTAGCAATGCATGATATATTTTTTTCAGGGTGGAATGTTAAAGTATATTAGGCTGCTCGATTCAACTGGACTTAATATTTTTACAGTTGGAATTGTTGACTGACTAGTGGTTTATTTATCACATGGAATAAAGAGTCACTAAATTACAGGGAAAATTATAATCTTTGGACACAAGAGAACTAACCGAGTTAGTGGCGCCATCTGGCGGCGGTGTGGATTTATTCCGTCATTGAGATACATTTATAAACCTATTAAACATTATTTAGGTGAGCATTAAACTGCAAAACATTTAAACTGATAAAAAAGAAACGTAAATTGTGTGGCCAATATCAAATATTTATATAAATAATATATTTTTAGAATTATTATTTATATATATATATATATATATATATATATATATATATATATATATATATATATATATATATATATATATATATATATATATATATATGACAAAGGTCTTGTCGTCTTTTTCGTCCTCGGTTGATCACATGCCTGTTAATTATTATTATTTGTTGTAAGTGTTTATAAAAGTTATAGTACAGTGTGGCCTAATAAAGGGATAGTTCGCCTAGAAATTAATATTTTCATAATTTGATCACTATTCGCTTGTTCAAAACCTGTTTGAGTTTCTTTTTTTCTGTTTAACACAAAAGAAAATATTTTGAAAAATGCTGGTTGCTGGCACCCGTTGACTTCCATAGTAATTTTTTTCTTCTATGGAAGTCAATGCTTCTCATCAACCAGCATTCTTCAAAATATCTTCTTTTGTGTTCAACAGATGAAACAAACCCATGAAGGATTAAAACTCCTGCGAAGGAGAGTAAATTGTGAAGTAATTAAAATTTGGGGGGGGGGTAAACTGTCCCGTATCGATACACAGTAACAAAATAAAAACTAAGTTTATTTATATAGAAATTGTTTGAGAGGAAGAGGAATATACACTGCTGTAAGATTCTTTAAATATTAATAATTCTCTTCAGAAATTATCCATTAAACTTTTTAATATGGGAAGGAAGCATTTACAAACAACTTCCTGAAGTAGATTAAACGTGTAAAACATTGATAATAATAACATGTGTTTTTTAAACTGCAAATTAGCATATTTTAATGATTCTGAAAGATCTTGCGTCTTTGAGGACTGTACTAATTAGTAATAATACAAAAAAATCTGATTTTTCATTAATAAATGTATTGAAATATAAATCCTTTTAAATTGTAACCATGTTTCGGAATATCTCTGTATTTTTAATCAAACAAATGCTGCCTTGGTGAGCAAAAGGGTCTTGCAAAATGAATTTATAAAATCTTCCAGACCTCAGTCTTTTGAACAGTCTAGATAAAGTGCACGACTTGTTTCAGAGAATTTAAAACTTAATTACTTTTGAAAATATTGAATCTTCAAGTGTAAATTTCTTCTGCATGTCCTTTTTTGCACAATGTTTATTCAGTTCCCCCTGCTTAATCTGTTCATTTTCAATCATCTTGCAGCGTGATATTAATTTTTAAATCAGTATTCAATGTAGAGACTCGAGTTGATATGATCCAATAAAAGCTGCTTAATTGACAAAAGATTTGCAAAAAGGCTCACTGAATGTCAAGTTGCTGCCTATCTACAGTCCTGTATGAAAACACACACTTGTTCTGATGCTACAGGCTGTGTATAAACAAAGTTATGTTTTTAAATGTGTGTCTCGGGGGACGCAGAGGCCACAAGTCCTTTGGGGCTTCCAGGAAATTTATCTGCAAATCTGTGTGGTTTGTCTCATTTTAATACACTGTATCTCTCTTCTGCTGTGCGGTAATTTCCTGTGGTTTTATTCTTTCTTTTAGGGAATAATAAACTTGGGAACCAGTGAAAACAAGTTATGCTTTGATCTCTTGCAGAAGAGGGTAAGAGATGTGATTTGCTTGTATCAGCATTCATTAAAAAATACTGTATCTTTTATTTTATTATTAATAATAAGCAGTGTTTTTATTTATTTTTGTTTCGAGGGCAGTGTAATTTGACCAAAGCTTTTTTTTTTTTTATAGTGAACAGCCACTCAAAACATCCTGGCAACTACATAAAAACAAGCTAAATAGCACTGATATCAAAATAAAAATAAAGACCACTTTGCTAAATATCGAGCTAAATTCATTAGGAATGGCCTAGCCAATGTCCTGAAGGCAACCCTCTGAAGTTTTGTTGAATCAAGGGCTTCTTAAACTGTATTATTATTAACATTAAAGGCAAATATGAAATACTGCATTTGCAAGCAGCTGTTAAAGGGAAAGTTCACCCAAAATCGAACATTTCCTCACCATTTACTTGAAGTGGTTCTAAACATTTATGAATTTCTTTCTTCTGTTGAACACAAAACAAGATATTCTGAAGATTAATGGAAAAAAGCAGCCATTGACATCCATAGTAGGAACCAAAATTATCTTCCTTACTGTTTTTAGCAGTTTGTAACAAGTGGGTAAATGATGGAAAGAATGGGACTAAGTAACAGGCCCACTTAAACAAAAAGTAGCCATTAAGGATATTTCTGGGAGATTGCAAGCAAAATGTAGGAAAACCCATTTATACAATTGCTTGTAATATAATGTGATTTTTCATTTTTGATGTGAATGTGATTTTTAACTTTTGGCCAGTATGTGGCACTGCTCCCAAATTCTTGTGGTGTGGTTAATTCTGGGTGAGAAACCACACTGTATAAATAGACCAAAGTTGCAGAAATTGCATCTCCAATTAGTCATCATGGTATCAGCTTTGAGGATGATTTAAGGAACTGTTTGAGGATTTAAAAACACTTTTAAAGGGGGAGATTTCACCCAAAACGTACAATTCTTTCATCTTGTATTCACTCTTCATGGGTCACAAACCTGCTTACCAAAACATTAGTAAAATACAGCATTTCACTACAAATGTCTTAATGGTTGGCATCAGAAAATTGTCACCATATGTTAAGAGACCCATGTTATGTTTTATTTATTTTTTTTAACTTTCAGAATTTATTTAAAAAAAAAATCTTTTTCTTAATTTAATTTTTTTTATTTACTTTTAGTATTTTATTTAGAAATATTTATTTATTTTTCAAAACTTTCAGAATTTATTTATTTTTAGTTTATTGTAATTTATTTTTCTTAATTTTATTTTTTATTAAAAAATATTTTATATTTTATTTTAAAATTATTTTTAAATGAATTTTTCAAAGCTTTTAGAATAAATTTTTTATTTGTAATTTGTCTTAATCTTTTTCCATATTTTCTTATTGAATAAATTTTTATATTTTATTAATTTAATTTGTTTTTATTTATTTTTCTAAACTTTCAGAACGATTTTTTTTTCCAATTAAATGTTCTTATTTTCATTTTCTTTTATTGTTTATTATCAATTTTCTTTTTATTTTAAAATTATTTTATTTATTTACTTTTCAGAAACTTGCTTTCAGAAGTTACAAGCAAAAATGTGACTTAAACTTGTGGGGAAAATCAGGAAGATCTATAATGTTATATCCCTTATCGTTCAAAAGTTATTGGCCTGAATGTGTGCAAATTTGGATTGGCGATGTTAAAGAGTTTGCTATGTTTATTTTTAAAACTGTTCTCTATCTCTGTGGCAAAATTCATAACTTTCCTATAAAGGATAATATGAGCTGCTGCATAGACATCAAATTCAGAAAAAGACACCTTGTTGCTTATGATGTTACAGCAAGAAATACTTTCAGAAATCTTCAAAAGTTATGGATATTACATGGTACGATTGTTGTTGCCCTTTATAAGTAACTGATTCTTGGTCTCTTCAACAGCTAACGCGACCTGACATGCTAAACATTGAACCCGCTTTCTTACAATACCCTGATTGGAAAGGCCACAGTTTGTAAGCATACTTTTCTATACAAAAGTGTTTCATTTCCTGCTTTAAATTTGACTTCCATGCATCAAATTATCTTTTAAATTCACAGATTTAAAGTTCTTATTTCTGATTTTCTTTTTCCAAAAGCCTTCGAGAGGAAGTTGCTAAGTTCCTTTCAGACTACTGCTGTTCTCCCAAACCTCTAAAACCCGAAAATGTGGGTGTTTTTTTTTTTCGTACATCAGCATGATTTATTTCTGATCGTCTTCCTTTTTCTGTTAAAAGGGTAATCTAGAGCACTTGCTAATTATCTTTGGTACTTTCGTAGGTTGTTGTTATGAATGGCTGTGGGTCTCTGTTTTCAGCTTTGGCAGCTACTTTATGTGACCCAGAAGGTGACTATTTATTTCCTTTTTTTTTTTTTTTTTTATAATAACCAGTGTGTTTTTTTCTTTTCTTATTTCTTATAGGGCAATAAAATTGGTGAAATTCTAGTGAACAGCCACACCCTGGCAACTAAATAAAAACAAGCCAAAATTATTATAAATGGCATAGCCAATGTCCTGAAGGCAACCCTCTTAAGTTTTATTGAATCAAGAGCTTCTTGAATTCTATTATTATTAAAAATGAACATGTCCTCACCAATTACTTAAAGTGGTTCTAAATGTTTAAGGATTTCTTTCTTCTTTTAAACACAAAACAAGATATTCTGATAATTAATGGAAAAAAGCAATAAAATTGGTGAAAAAAAATGCAATTTGGAAGATTTGTTTTGACACAACATCCACTCAAAACACCCTGGCACCTAAAAAAAAAAACAAGCAAAATATCACCAAGCCAAAAGTCCCTTTAAGGCTAGTCATTTCATTCGGCGGCCATCTTTAAAATTCCTCTCGGCCGCTCTGTTTGAATGGGAAAACAACAAATTCTCCAAAAACAGCTTGCCAAGCTTTGAATAAATTTAATTTTATAAATCACCAATAAAATTAAACAACAACTGTCTTTTTAGTTTCATTTCTGAACATTCGAATTGTACAAAATCTGTAGATACTCACGTCTTGTCCGAGGCCCTACCTAGAGAGTCGTCAGTCTATAGCGATTAATGATTGGCTCCTGCTCTAGAAGGCGGGGCTTCATTTACCATATTGATCGTTACACTTTTCCCCATTCAAAATTATACGAGTGACATGTCATGTGTATTCTATAGCCTTTGACTAAGCTAATTAATCAATAGCAAAATAAAAAGTGAATACCACTGGGCTAAATTCCTTAGCAATGGCTTAACCAATGTCATTCCTTTTGATTGTCTTTAAAAGCTGACTGCAATCATTTAGTACACAGTCTACATTTAGTATTACAGTCTAATACTAGTTTATTCATTTTTACAAATTAAAAATAACATTTAAAAAGATACTTTTGTAAACATTGAAATTGAACAGTTTTTGATAGTTAAACAGAAAAAATTAAGTTGACTTTAAGTGTCTGAGATTTTTCTTGATATTGTGAATGTTTTACAGATGCAATTCTCATCCCGTCTCCCTTCTACGGTGTGATAACGGAGGATGTTGACTTGTATAGCAGCGTCAAACTACATCATGTGCCACTGTACAGTCAGGTGCGTAGCAATTAGTGTTGTCACGATACTGTAATTCGGAACCAATCTATACTGAAAATTTAAAAACGTCAATTTCCCGCTAACATCTGAACGTGTTCTTAAACGGCGCTGATTTGCCATTGTGTTCACGTACTCAACAGAAATGACTGTGATTGGCTGTGAAGGTCATCAGTTCACCAAACTCACCGCTGTGAAACGCTCTAGTGTCCCTGTATCTGTGGTTACAAAGCCACGATACATCAGCGGATCACTCATATGTCAGCTTATAGACAAACCAGCTGATTGACGCGACTTTGAAACGCTCCAGTGTCTCTTTATCTGTGGTTGCACTCAGTAAACAGGGATGAGTTTGGTAAACTGATGACCTTCACGACCAATCCCAGTCATTTCCGTTGAGCATGTGAACACAATGGCCAATCAGCGCTGTTTAAGAACACGCTCAAATGTTAGCGGGAAATGGATGTTTTTAAAATTTCATTGATTGGTACCGAATTCCAGTATCATGACAATCCTAGTAGCAATATTTGAGGTGTAAGATTTGATTTTGTAATATTGGCTTGTAATAGAGGTTTTCTTTTAGCACTACTTTAGTTTTGATAAAGTAGTGCTAAAAGAATCCTTACAATGACATTTTTCTATGCATAAATAAATGCATGTTGTGAATACATTTAGTTTATTATATTTTTTAAAACTTCTGAAAAGTATTGTTTATATTTGTTTTGACAAATTATTTAAAATATGTAAACAACTGAAATGGAAATAACTGAATAAAAATTTTATGGGGCAAGTAAAAGCATATTCCACTGGCCAATCCAAAAAAATCCTTATCTTTTTTCCTGTAAAAGTTTTACTCATAATGGTCTTAAAATAACTTAAATTTGACTTGTACTACTTGACGTTTACTTTGAATACAAATTTGACTGCAGAAACCCTGTTTATCCATCCATTTATGTTTTTACAGCCCACGGGAAGTGATGTCAGACCATTCCAGCTTACCGTTGACAAACTGGAAAACTCTCTTAAAGATGCCAAAAAAGAGGTATTTTTGCTTTTGAACATTTTTGCACGTAGACGACAATATTCTTTCATGCTGATCTGATGAGAAACAACTAAATGGGACAGTTCACTTTAAACTTGAAAATCTGCCATCATTTATTCACCCTTCACTTGTTTAAAACCTATTTCACTTTCTTTTGTTAAGATATTTGTTTGCTGGCACCGATTTACTTCCATTCACATTTTTTTTGTACTATGGAAGTCGATGAGTGCCAGCATTCTATAAAATATCTATTTTTGTGTGTTCAACAGGGGAAAAAAAAACTTATAAAGGTTTAAAACCTCATAAATAAGATGATTTCTTTTTGTTGGGGTGAACTATCCATTTAAAAACACTGGTGGCAGTGTTGCGCTGTTAAGAAACCAAGTGGCAACCTCCCGCTTTCCCTCGGGAAGCCAATACGAAAGTAACTGAAACTGCAAATTTATTGAATTTCCGCTAGTCCTGGCTCCATATTGAGCAAATTTCTTTACAGCAGAAAAAAAAGTGTTTACAGCCTGATACAAAGAACGATTTTGGTTCATATAGCTAATATTATCCTTCGTGACAACTGTAAGGGGGGTGAATTTTTTTTATCCGTTTCCTTTATATTCGGTTTAATTAAGTCTGCATAATAAAGGGTGTGGCCACTTGAGTGACAGCTAGGTGTCGCTGTCTCGTCACCTCAGCTGATTCCGGCTGATTAGCTGCTGAACTCGGCATATTCATCACATTTTTGTTTTGTTTTATGTAGCTTTACAGTCAGTTGCCTTTTGGAATTATTTCTTACAATTATCAGATGATATGGCATGCTGTGTGCACCTAATTGTGCTCACAAACCATTCACAAGGCCTCCATTTTCCAAGTGAGTGAAATTATATACTTATATACTATCTTTATAAATGTATTTGTTTTATTTAAGATCATTTATCATTTATATTTTTCTTTAGACCTGTAATGCACTCCAGAATCTGACAGATTGATTAGCTGTAGGCTCTAGAATAGTCATCTGAAGCGTTGTCATACAGTGTTAGGCCTGGATTTTATAAATAGCCTTGCATTTACCAACACAGACTAGATTTTTAGTGTTTTGATGTAATTCACACTTTCCTCCTGTTGAAAAACGTCATAAGAACATTGCTTAGTGGCTCAATGTATGACTACAGTGTTTTTAAAAGACTAAACACTATTGATAAAGTGTTCAACCAAGCACAAGTGGTCCGAACACAAATGAGTCGCAGGTAATGAAGTATTAAGCATTTCTCCCATAGGAAAGCCTGTCATAGCAAAATGCCAGCATGCATCTGTAGCTCCGCTCACGCTCCTCCTCTTTGCCCTTGTTTGGTATCCCCCGGTTGGTGCGATGACACCCCCGGTTGGCCACGCCTACTGGTAGCTTCTCTTGGGTTCATCATAAACCTATGGGTGACGTCACGGATACTACGTCCATATCTTTTACAGTCTATGAAAGAAACACAATGCGCCTGTGCACCAATAGTCTTGTAGTCCTTCAGTGTTTTTAGGGCTATCAAATTTTCAATCATGCCTATATATTATTCGTGCGCAGGCGCATAGTGTTGCTTTACAGCAAAATATTGCCATCAACTGGCCTGGCATAATACAGTGTTTTTAAAGGGATTGTTCACTCAAAAATTCAAATAACCTCATTTTTCTACCTTTTGTGGTTTTAAACCTTCAAGAGTTTCTTTCTTCTGTTGAACTCAAAGAACTGACACCCATCGACCTCCATAGTAGGAAATAAATTATTATGGAGGTAAATTGGTGCCAGAAAGGTTTGAAATTTATAAACTTGTGTTTTTTGTTTTTAATTGTGCCCTAAAACACAATTGTGTAGATGAAAATGACATTCTGTTAGCATCTCCTTAAAATAAAAACCACTCTTTAAATTGTGTTTTGTTTGTACAGGGATTGAACGTCAAAGCTCTTATCCTGTTAAACCCCCACAATCCCCTGGGAGAAGTGTACTCATCTGAAGAGATGACCGGCTTTTTACAGTTTGCCAAAATGTGAGGTCAAGCGTTAGCTCTCAAGCACATTGTTTCTTTCTTACTGAGATATTTGAGGCAGCTAAATTTGACCAATACATAAATATTGTGGGTTATTCAGATGCTGAAAATGATCATATTCCTCATATAAGTGATAGATATGCAGTATTTTACATTCAATTGACATCACTTCTACAGTGTAGCACAAAAGAGGACATGTTTTTTGCTCTTCTTCTGTACAATGGAGCAGTTCTTCATAAAAGTACATGTATAATTTCTTTTTCAAAGCTGCTGCCTCAGTCAATTAAATCGAGTCAAAAACAAAAGTGCAGAGCAACAGTTGGACAAATCCATTTAGTGCATTGGAGGGGGCTTTAAATTTGATTGAAAAAACTTGCAATGACTAAATGATCAAACTATATTCATATTTCACCTTACATCCTTTACATAAGATTTTTCATCTTTAAAATACTTTTGTATGGGCTAGCCTTCAATCTGAGTGGGCTAGTTCCACCCTGGCCCTCATTGTAGCCTTGCAACTGCTTGGTAGTATATAAAATGGTGTTCTTCAAAACCTCTGAAAGTTTAGAACAGGCTGAAGATGAGCAAATGATGAAAAATTTCAATTTAGCTTAGTTGTTTTGCCGTCTCTTGCTTTTCCAGTTGCCCTTTGTTTTCCAAATGTTTCACATGCTTCATTAAGTCGCACATTAATGACAAGAAATTACATTTGTGTTCTTGAATGTCATTGGAATTGTAATTTCTGCCCTCATTTACTCAGTGTTTCTGTCTCGCATGCTTCAGGCACCAGCTTCATGCGATCGTGGATGAGATTTACATGCTGTCTGTGTTCAGCAAGAAGCACACGTTTCGCAGTGTTCTCAGCTTGGATGGGTGAGAGTCGTGCTCTTTTATTTTGTCTTATATTTTAATTTGCTTAATGAACTAATATGCCCTTGAGCTGATATTGAATATACTTCATTAAGCATCATGGAGAACAGAATCTCGTGTTTAATGAATTCAAGTCCAATCCTTTAAAAGTGTAAATCGTCCAAAAATGTTTCGAGCAAATTTCCTTTTTTTTTGGTTGGCTAAAATATTTTTAGTCATAATGTGATTAGAGAATGTTTTTGCTTTGGGGCGCTTGAAAGGTACTGTAATTTTATATATATATATGAGAGAGAGAGAGAGAGAGAGAGAGAGAGAGAGAAACAATAAGAAATACTAGAGTTATGGAGTTATGACTCCATAATATTTATTTTTTTTTAGGAAACACTGTGAACATTTTCAGAAACATTATTTTAAATGAATGGGAGGGCAAAAATAAATTGACTTCAACTGTAGGCCTATCTGTTAAACTTTTCAGGTGCAACAATGTGCCTTTATGTACTTGAATGTTAGAAATGTGTTATCCTACACCAGTACAAAGTTACTTGTCAAATAAATGAACAAGGAAGATTATTTTGAGTTTAACTTATTTAATTATCTTGTTTATGAAGACTGCAGAGGGATGCATGAAAAAAAAAAAATGACTTCGAATAATTTTTGAAGTATTTTGTGATATATGGGAAAATGTGCCCCCCAAAAGTACAAGTGGCCCCTGAACTGAAAAGAAGTTCAGTATTTTGATGACAGCCTTTCCACAGGTTAGTAGTAAGCAAATATAATTTCATAATGCAAATCTTAAATTCATGCTAACCAACAAATGATCGAAGGAAATGTATTCATGTAATTCAAATATATAAAATATGAATTGATGTTTACTGTAAACTTAAATTATATTGTTCTAATAAAATTATTTTTTTTAAAGATTTTGTCAAATAAGTGATTTTTCTAGAGTCATCCACCATAATTTTGTGGCTCAATAGTATCAGTTCAGGCACCGTTTTGGCACCGGTATCGACCGCATGTCACTTAAGAAAAGATGATGAATGACTAAAATAATCAAATGGCCTTAAACAATCACTAAATGCACTACAGAATGTTACGTTTTCACACACATGCACATACTGCATGTAAACGCATCAACATTTCACAGTGTAGTACTCACCATTCTTGAGCACTTTTAAAAGGACTACCTTTAACTCATGCTTTGAGTAACATTTACAACAGATACTTTTACTCTACTTGCACTACAGTATTGGGCCAGTAATGGTACTTGAGCATGACTTTACAGTACTCTTTCCACCACTGAACATAACAGGCTTTCACCCCCAAAAAATTAATATTGTCATATTTTACTGACTTTTACTTGCTTTCCGTTCCAAAGGATGATATTTTTCCGACTGTGGATGTGAATGGCTTGTGTTTTTAAACATTCTTTAAATTATCTTCTTTTGTGTTGAACAGAAAAAACAAATGGAAAGTGAGTAAATGATGACAGAACCTTAATTTTGAGCTGAACTATCCCCAAGTAAAAGAGTAAATGACAGAAGACCTTTAGATTGTAGGTGAACTGTCTCTTTAATGGTGATTTGGCCCACCATCCCATCTGACAAGAGAGTGAGAAGGATGAAGAGGGTTGGGGCGTTTTAGAAAAGATCCTCATTTATAATTTGACGTAACCTTTTTTGTTTGTTTTATTGCTGAGCTACAAAAAAGCAACAACAAAAAAAAAGAAGCGGTGAGCAAATCAAGGCAAAATTACCTCCATTCTGTCATAAATGAGATTGCTTTTGCTTTTACTTTAATAAGTACATAATAAAATGTATAAAAATGCTGCATTAGTTTATATAAAGCAATGTTTTCTAGTTACTTTTAAATCTTATTAAATGAATAAATTAAGCAATTACCCAAGGTGACTAAATTCACCTTTGCCCCACTAGCCTCAATCAAGTTTAGTCTTTGGCCCTTCATAAGAAAAATTTTGGGCACCCCTGCTTTAAGTAAAAGAGTAAATGATGACAGAACTTACATTTTTTAGGTAAACTGTCCATTTAAAGCACACTTTGCTAACCGTCACAAATACACGATTGTTTCGACAGGTTGCCAGATCCCCAGAGAACCCATGTTATGTGGGGCGTCAGTAAAGTAAGTCACTACTTGAACTGTCAGAAAACTGTTTCTTCAGATTCTTGGCATTGCTTTACAGCATTCAGACTTTCTGTTGTGTACATATAGGACTTTGCCATGGCAGGGATGCGAGTTGGCACGATTTACTCTGAGAACAAGGATTTGGTTCAGGCTCTGGATCAGCTGGGCTGCTTCCATGGAGTCCCAGGACCCACACAGTACCAGATGGCCCAGCTTCTCCGAGACAGAGGTACATGCGTTTTCTCACTGGCTTTGTGAATGTTTTCTTTCCATGGCTGAATCAAAATTCCTTCACTTTTCATGCTTTCTAGTATGCCAGATTAGTTTTGGTGTCACAAATTAAAATAAAAATCTTGTCATCCATGTGACATTTATTTGTTATGCAATATAAGAAAAATCAGACATGTTTTCAGACTTATTTATATAATTAATTACACACAACAATACAAATGGGAAATGTTTGGTGACATTTTACAATAAGGTTCCATTAGTTGATGTTAGCCCACTGAAGATAAGCAGGGCTGCATCTTGTCTCCCATTCAGTACCTGGATAGGAGACAACATGGAAAAGCAAGGTTGCTGCCGGAAGTAGTGTTAGTGAGACCAGCAGTGGGTGATCAACCTGCGGTCTGTGTGGGTCGTAATGCCCCAGTATAGTGAAGGGAACTATATACTGCTCAGTGAGCGTCGTCTTTTGGATGAGACGTTAAACCTGACTCTCTGTGGTTGTTAAAAATCCCTGGATGTCCTTCGAAAAAGAGTAGGGGTTTAACCCCAGCAACCCCGTGCTTCTGTCCATCATGGCCTCCTAACTATCCCCATATCATAATTGGCTTCATCACTGTCTCCTCTCCACCAATCAGCTGGTGTGTGGTGTGCGGTCTGGCGCAATATGGCTGCTGTCGTGTCATCCAGATGAATGCTGCACACTAGTGGTGGATGAGGAGATCCCCCCCCAAAAATGTATAAAGCGCTTCAAGTGTTCAAAAAAGCGCTTGAGTAAGGATTTATAAAATAACCATTGACAATTCGAAACTCTTTGAAAATATAAGTATAAATATTTATGATTTCTATAATAAGAGTAAATTATTATAAAAAAAGACACTTTTGACTCAAAAATGCTTTGTGTACGTCTATTGAATTATATGTTTTTTCATATGTATACTCACAGATGATTGGTCCAATTTAGTTTTTGTTTTAACATGTTCTGGAGCAGGTTTATAATGTAGCTTCGTGTAAGTTACCATGGTGACAACCTGATTGAAAACACCCGTCCATCTTGAGCCCAAAAACACAATGTTTGCTCAACTTAACCTGAGCTTAACTAGGATTAAAACTCAAACCGGCTTTGTGGAACTGGCCTCTGTACATTCTATGAGCTGATAAAATTACCAAAGTACACACAAAAAAAGACCTGCTGCAAAGAAATGCATCTCAGAGATCTGTGTTGAAGTGTATTAGACAACATCTTAAATATTACCAACGTCACTTTCAAGGAAAGACTGTGCAGCTCGTATAAGACTTGCGTCCTATCTAATTGAATAGAGTAATCCTGTAATCTCAAAAACTGCTTGTTGAATTTACATATTTGATTTGCATATTTCAAATCTAAAGTCTCCGGTTATTGTTGTTGCTTAAATTCTAATTACATGTAAAACGCACAATGTCCAGTTTGCTCCAACTACTGTGCATACGCAAAAATATTGGCATGACACCAATCTCCTTCATGGCTGTTTCCATGGTAACCAGAGGATGTGGTTATAAACGCTAGGATAACAGGGACAAAACCTGGAGCAAAGACTGGACAACGACACTAGTCTATGTGACTGGATGTGCTGTGATGTTTTTTCTTCTCAATCAATGCAGGCACACAGTGGCTATACTGCAAAATCTATTTCCTCATGGGGACTAATAAAGTTATCTCAGTCATCACCAAGTAAAGGGACGTGCCATAAAGAGCAAACCAATTTATACAGACCCCTCCTCCACAGCCAAACGTCAGTCTTTACAGCCACATGGTTCTATTTTAACTGGAAGGCGGGACTTCCTTCGCAATGGCGGCCATACAGAGCATTGCACTTTTCCCCATTTATAGTAATGCGAGTGAAGCATCTTTGTACATCCATAGTCTTTGCCATTACAAGGAAAACAAGTCACATTTGAGCCATATTGGGATGTGATTACCAGGATTTTAGTTAGTTTCGATATCTTTGGTTCATCATATTTCACTCAGAACCCATATTCGCGCTCTCAGTCTGTGTATTGTGCTGTATGTGTGTCAATGTTTAACTCAAATGACTTGTTGACAGCAGCATAAGACTGAAGGAGTGTTTGTTGCTGTTTTCAGACTGGCTGAATAGCGAGTTCTTCCCGGAGAACAAACGCAGACTAAAAGAATCTCACAAGTATCTGACAGAAGAGCTGAAGAAGCTGGACATCCCGTTCCTCCACAGGGGCGCAGGCTTTTTCATCTGGGCTGACCTGAGCAAGGTGAGGTTTTAACACTACAGAATCAGCACTTTTACTACAGCTTTCTGCATCCGGGCACTGTGTTTTCTGCAGTTTCTGAAGGAGAAGACGTTTGCCGAGGAGCTGTGTGTGTGGAGGTGTTTCCTCAAGCACAGGCTCCTGCTGAGCTGCGGTCAGGCCTTCAGCTGTGCGTCTCCAGGCTGGTTCAGGATCATCTTCACTGATCAGCAGCACAAACTACAGCTAGGTGTGGCCAGCGCTCACATTTACTTTCACTTACACTTTCTGTTTTCCTGTGTAGTTTGGGGAAGTGGGGTAGCTTTGTGCACTGTGAAAAGCGATTCAATACTTAACCTGAAAAAAGCCAGTAATCCCATTTATTTATTTTATCAGGGGTCACCACAGTTGAATGAACCGCCAACTATTCCATCATATATTTTACACAGCCTATGCCCTTTCAGCTGCAACCCAATACTGGGAATCACCCATACACTCTCGTATTCACACACTATGGCAAATTTCATTCACTCGTTTATTTTCCTTTGGCTTAGTCCCTTTATTAATTAGGGGTCGTCACAGCGGAATGATCCGCCAACTATTCCGGCATATATTTTACCCAGTAATGGGAAACACCCATACACTCTCGCATTCAAACACTATGGCAAATTTTGTTTATCCAATTCACTTTTAGCGCATGTCTTTGAACTTGTGGGGGAACCCGGAGAACCCTGAGGAAACATACGCGAACACAAACTCCAAACAGAAATGCCAACTGGCCCAGCCAGGACTCGTACCAGCGACCTTATTGCTGTGAGGCGACAGTGCTAACCACTGAGCCACTGTTCCACCCTAAACTTAAATTGTAACTTTAAGATGAATTAGCTTATTTTTTTGATAATTCTGCACATAATTAGTTTATTTAATGATTTCAAGGCACCTATTTACTAAATTTTTTTTCTTTAAAGTCAACTAATCGCTTTTTACAGTGTGACCAACTAAGTTATTATTATTAAAAATGTATGTTCTTAAATGTAGTTTAATGATTTTCTCACATTTATTTTCACTTTCTGTTTACCTGTGTAGTTTGAGGGAGTGGGGTAGCTTTGTGCACTGTAAAAAGCGATTCAATGCTACGTTGTAATTGGATTTTTTTAAAAATAATTCTGCACATAGTTAATTTACTCAATTATTTCAAGTGAACTGGTTTACTCACTTATGTTTTAAGTCAAATAATCACTTTTTACAGTGTGGCCACTTAAAGTTATTATTATTAATAAACATGTACAGTCACTGTAAATATGTACAGTATACTGTGTATATGTACCATATATAGTCAAGTTTGAAATTCTTCATAAATCTGGGGTAATCATTTCGGGCTTGACTGTATGTTCTTAAATGATGTGTAGTTTGATGATTTTTAATGTTTTTTCTTTTTTTAAGTCTATTATCATTATAATGGCGTCGACAAACTTGGTTGGGGTTTTGTGCTCATAGCACTCACTGCAGTGCATGACAGAGTGTGCATGCCTGTGTGTGGTCATGTGATGTGCGTTTTCAGCTGTATAGTGTGGAGGAGGACTTTTCAGAAATGCTAGTTGAAACGCCGGTGTGCACGTGGATCGTTTTCGTTCTAAAATGCCATTTTAAAACTCAGATGTATTAGTGTAAACAGGGTCTGAGTGTATATTTCTCGCGAGCGGGTTGCTGTTGCATCGGCGATGGACGATGGCATCATCTATCGACCCACCCTTTGTAATATACCTCTTCTATTGTTGTTACTACTACTATTACAATATAACAACAATAATATGATTATAAAATAATAATTAACAATAATATTTTTGTTATTCAAATACTTAAAATTAGACATGATTAAGTAATTATCATTATACATCTAGTAAACATTATAGTCTTATTCGTAAATTCTTATGCTAGTTTAAGTTTAAATTCTAGCTAGTTTAAGTAATATAAAAATGTTATTCATCTAGCAAACTGCTTTATTTTCATCATTATAGATGACATTATGTGCCTATCTTTATTAATATTATTATAAACATTGTATTAAATTATTGTTATTATCCTAATACAATACTATTATTATTATTATTATATTATTCAGTTTCCTTGGTTTAAGTAATATAGATAACTTAAATTATGTTTATTATTGTAGTTGTTTTTAAGTGATATGTATAATAAGAGTTTATTTAACTTTAGCGTAACAGTGGTTGTTGTGGAAGACTCCTTACTTGGATAAAAGGAAAAATGTTTAGGATTGCCCCAAACCCCCCCACATACACTCATACTTGTTAAAATTCTACTAATATTAAGACAGAGGTGTCCAAATTCGGTCCTTGAGGGCTGGTGTCCTGCTGAGTTTAGCTCCAACTTGCTTTAACACCCCAGCCAGGAAGTTTCTAGTATACCTAGTAAAAGTCTGGTTAGCTGGTGTGTTTGATTAGGGTTGGTGCTAAACTCTCCAGGTAATCTCCAGATACTCCCTGTATTAATTTTTTTGTTTGTTTTGTTTTGTGTTTGCACTACCTGTAAATTTTTGAAGTTTTGAATAAATAAATCTGATTGGACTTTTAAAATGCAGGGATTTTAAATGTAAAACTTGCCATTCATTCATTCCTCCTCCTCCTCTCTGTTCTTCAGGTGTGCAGAGAATGAAAACCGCTTTAGAAGAGCTCCGGAGCTCTTTAGTGCCAGAGACTCTACGGACGACAGCAGTCGAGCAGAAAACCAGCACTGGAAAAGCAACAAGAGCAGACACAAAAACAACAGATGAGTGCAAAGAGCAGACACTGAAGAGCTCGAGCGCTCAAACCAAACTTGAAAATACTCACATTAAAACAGAGCCTCTTTCATTGGCTGATGAGAACTTTGCCGTTCTTAATGGCCAATCAGACATGCGCTCTGAGAGTCTAGACACTTTGATTGGTGCTCTGCAGAAGCAGATCCACTCCTCTGATTGGCTGGAGAAGCACAGGCCTGAATTAGCTGCTGGAGTCGACCCAACACAATTGGAGGTTTTCACAGACTTGCTGGAAAAAGCCAGAAAATAGACTTCAATATTTTTAATGATATGTACAGTTTAAAAGCAGAGTCTCTTAATTGCAGAAGCGACACTACTGCATCCCCTGTAATTAGAGATTGAAGCAGAATTACGGAGTCACCGCCGCAGCAGTACATGGAAGTGTTGTTATTGTTGGATGTTTTTTTTTGTACTTTAATTATAACCCAGGGTGTCACAGTAATTGGAGACTGCCCCTTTAATTGCGCTCAGATCAGATTTTAAATATCCAGTTTATTGTCTTTGATTATTTAAGAAGCAGAATGTACGGAATTAATGTAACGTTTATAAATGTCGAACTTTGTATAATGAAAGTATTTTGTAATTTTTTGCGAAACCTTCAATGTACTTTTTTATTCGTATTTGCTGCATAAATAAAAAAGGATGTTATTTTAATCATTAAAACAAGATGAATTTAGTTAAATGATAGTTCAACAGTGAGCTGTTCATTTGCTAACACTAAAGCCATTAATACAAAACAATTAAGTTTAACCTTAAGTTTGAGCGGCAAAAATCTGTTGCAGCTTTGTACAGAGACTTTTATTGAATAAAATAAAATAAGACATCAACTAAATACAGACTCTTTTTTTTTAAATTTTTTTAATTTTTAATTTTTTTAAATCTAATAATCCTTTTAAAGGTGCTGTATGTGCGTTTTTGACTCTTCTAAAGCAGTGGTTCTCAAACTGGGAGTCACAGAATAATTTCAAGGGGTCGCGAGAGTGATTTAAAAATTGTGTAATTTTCAGTGATTATAATAAATATTTTTCAGTATTATAAGTGAAAGCTAATATTTTCAGATTTTTTAAAGATATCACTGATGAATTCATAAAGTATTCAGGACACATTCAGGCAGAATGCATCTTTGCACTTTAAAACGCACCGCTCAGGAACAGTTTAAAATTGTTGTCATGTCAACTTGCTGCAGTAAACAAAGCCGGCAATGCTTGTCCCGCTTTCGCGCTCTTCTTATTGGCCCACTGCGCTAGACTGAATCATTCTGTCAACGCCTTCTGCCTTCAGATGACAGGAGATAGATACAACCGCGAAAATGTAACGCGCTGAAGATGAGAGAATGAAAACAACACTGACAGATTTAGTTTTAGAAACCAGCTAAAGCTACAAATAATGGCACATCTGATTACTGATCATGTGGTGAATGTTAATCCACCATCCACACTTTTCCAAGAGTGGATAAAAGACTTCCATTGGTTTCAAGTCTGCTATGAAAATAACTAAAGCGTTCACTGTAAAGTCTGTGGGACGGAATTTTCAGGTAACTGTTTGCCACATCTACACATTTTAAGCACAATATCAGACACCATCTGTGAGAACACAGTGCAGTTAACGTATTGTTAACAGATTCATTAATAAATTCATGTCAAGCAGTGCGTGCAGGGCCGGTGAGCGGTTCATCCGTGATACATTTTGGTCACTCAATTATGCTATAAAAATGTGTTTTCTTGTGATAACGGGATTTCATTGAGACATATTTTCCTCACGCATGCATGTATATATATTCTTTTGCTTGTTAGTTTTGATAAATGTTGATTTCAAATGCAATAAATCTGTTTATAAAACTTAAAATAAGTTATTTTTATTGTTTGGATATGCTTTGGTAGTGGGGGGTCGCGAGTTCTTGACGATCTTGTCGCTGGCTTAAAAGTTTGAGAACCACTGTTCTAAAGCATAAAAATACCATAATATGTTAAGTGAACATTCTTGTTTATGGAACGTCTGTCTTAGTTTTGGTCCTTTAACATGCCCAACGCAAGTTTAGACAAATATATTTCAGCACCCCGGGTTGCCTTGATGGAAAAACAGTGTATTTTGTTCAGTCAGTCAGGAAGGTTCTGCGTATGTGCCTGCGACTAAAAGTGTGACCTCCGGTGGACCGTAACAGCCTCCGGAATGAGACGCAGATAGTGTAAATGCAGCCTTACTAGTTAAAAGTGGATGTGTTTGAACTTTGTGTTACTTTTCCACACTTCCTATCTTCACAAGATGTATTTGTTGCATAAATGCCTTATTTTTGACACCATCATGGGTGTTTCTGCAGTTTTCGGTTTCCATAAAAAGCATTTCACTGCTCGATTAGATCTTCTCTGGTGTTTGAAGGGCTCTTGACTGAAGAAATGTTTTAAACTGTGGATTAAAACTTTTGACATTTTCAGTGTGTTCGGTGTTGCTCCTTTACATTGACACAAACACAACTGTCTTGTGTATATTTATGGTGTTACATTAAAACTGGTCTGTGGCAGAAAGCAAGCAACAGGAAGTAACCATATTCAGGGTTTTCCTGTGAGCCCACTTTGGTGGAGAGAGAGAGAGGAGAGCTGTTCTTTCCTGTGCCATTGAGTTGTTGCCATGACGACACCGCAACCTATGTGATGTATTGCCTTACTGTGGTTTAGCCTCTAGTTAACAGTCCTAAATCTTCATGGTATGGCTTCAGCAAGGTGCTGGAAATATAGATTTTGGTCCATATTGACATGATCGTGTCATATTAGTGCTGTAGGTAGTATTATATGAAGTGCAGGGGTCACCAATCTAGGTCCCTGAGAGTTTAGCGTCGACTTGCCTCAACACATCTGCCTTTAGTGCACTAACTGTATACTTCGGTTGCACTGCATGTTCTTAAGGCAGAATTTCCTTGGGTTCCATATGGAGGGGCTTGTCCCTATGCCCTATTCCCTTTAGAGGGTCATTATGAAGGGATTAGAGCAGTGTATCCCAACCCTGTTCATCGAGGCACACCAATAGTACACATTTTGGATGTCTTCCTTATCTGACCTGTTAACTTAAGGTTTTGGAGTCTCTTCTAAAGCCTGGTTTATACTCGACGCGTCCGCTAGTTTGCTTAAGTGTGCAGCGAATGTGACGTCATCGTGGTGTTTGCAGAGGTTCGCTTTGGGTGCATACAACATGATTTCGTGATGCATTAAAGTTTGATTAAAAAATGGTTATAAAAATCTTTATAATTATTAAAATAATTTATAAAAATAATTAGTTTAAAAATATTTAATGATATTAATGATATGACGTAATTCCAGAAACTTCCTACTTCTCTATATATCCGTCTAACTTTACGGTCAATTTCTTTTGACCGCCCCCTGTCGTTTTAAAGAATATCACAATGGCGAATGCATCAAGTATAAAAGCCTTGTGCATTTCATGAGTTGTGTGCGCAGTCAGCGGAGGTGCGCAATGCAGCGTCAGCCAAAGTATAAATCAAGCTTAATGGTCTGATGACTTGATTCAGGTCTGATTGATTAGGGAGAGGTTGAAAATGCGTACTGTTGGTGTGCCTTTAGGAACAAGGTTGGGAAACACTGGATAAGAGCATAGGCATGAGCCCTTCTAATTTGAACCTTGCACTATGGATCATGGATCGAAGTGTCCATTGGTTGTACCCTTTCAAAATCCTTCATCAGGGCCCTTGGAACTGGCTAGTTTAGTTTTGGACACTTCCATATGGAATGACACGTCAATATGGCAGCTATAATTTGTTTTCACTCTGAAGTGTTCTGTAAGTGTGTTATATCCCATTTGAAATGCACTGCTCTCCATCTGCTTGTTAAGTGTGATGTCACACGAATCGGCTTCCGGGTCCAAGCGCTCTATCAAACTGTATGGGGAGACTCAACAAATGGTAATAATAAACATTTACAAAGCGCTGTAATACTTAGAAAATCATGATCACAATGTATTTATCCATGCCTAATATCAGATTATCAGACCATGCCTGATAATTTTTTTTATAAATTGTTAAAATTTTGGGATTTGTGATGCAGCATGTCCAGAGACTGTTATGTACACCATGATTTGATTTAAAAATTCACTTTGATGTGTGATATGACTTAAATATGGTCATAAACAAATACTTTCTCAATTCAAATAGGTAGAAGCTTGGACCCAGAAACAGTATTTCATGTTACCGATACGTCACGACTTAAGTTAAGGCATAGTTACATGGAATGATGTGATACACAATCAGAAGCCTTCAAATTGTTAACATCTGGGTGAACCGGATATTGCAGAGACTTTGATTCCAGTTTGTTGATGTACGTCCAACTGAAATGGAATATTGAGTAGGGGGCAGGTTCTTTCTTGTTGCGCATCACTCCTTTATAGCAAACTAACGGTAAGAGGGGTGTGGTTAAGAATATTTTGGCTGAAGCATCAGCGTTCAGAGTTCAAAATCACCATGTAAAAATGTGAGAAAAGCAAACAAATATTGCCGTCTTAGTACATGATGCATCTACAGAAGTCCAGCTTTAAATAGAAAAATTATAAAAAAATTTTTTTTTTTTTTTTGGAGTTTTTCAAAACTAAATGCTAATGGTCTAATCCAATTCAATGATTTATGCTAAGCTAAGTTAAAAAAGTGTTCCCTTTAGACCCAGAGATCGGCTGAATGCATTCAAAATTTGTAAAACTCAACTGTTAAACTATGAGTGACTTGTACAATTTTACCTATTTTGTTTTTTTAAGTGGAGTGTCCCTTTTGAATCAACTTTCTTCCACATTTTGATGCACAGATTGACTTTCAGCAGCTTGTTTTGTTCACTTCTACATGCATAAACGTATTGAGTTGCTGCTGCCTTGTGATTGGCTGATTACATGCTTGCAAATCAGCTGTAATATGACTGGGGAGTGTATATGTGATGCAAATCTTACAGAAACAAGCTACAAATTCACCTCTGAGCACAGTAAACTGATTTATAAAATATCACTTTCACTTCACAAACCCCACTGACTCACATGGGTTTCTGGGGGAATTTAACCACTCGCTGCATGTGTGTGTGTGTTTATGAGAGGGGGAGTTTCCATTGCGAGTGGGTCTCCACCGTGGGCTGAGGGAAATCTTTAGAGTGTCATATTACAGTGCTGTGAGGTGGAAGTGAAGAAAAACTAGTTTGTACATCCTCATAACACTCGTTTCAGTCACTCTCAGGTTTAAACGTGATCACTCACAGTCGCCGTACGGAACAGAACCAAATATCTTGTCATTTGAAGACATTTTAGTGACTACACATCTATCCAAGGTAAGGAAATCCATCAATGATCACAGAATTACCAACTGTAATGACTGAAATTCAATTTCCAGCTATATTGTCAACTTTATTATGTGTAAATATCGTGTTTTTTTTGTCATCAGAAAAATGTTCGGACCAGAACTGGTGGACTCGAGGAGTCGCTTTCGCTTTTTTGAGTCATGTCTTGGTTTGATGGGCTGTTTGTGTATCAACTATGCGATCTGGACACCTCGTTGGCTCAGTGACAGGGGTTTGTGGACCGGTAATGAGACAAGAACAGAGGACAGATGGACTGATGAGGACATTGCTAAAGGTCTGTGACTGCTTTTCTTACATCTCTTGTAATAAAAAATTATTCAAAAGTTTCATTCAAAATTTACATAAAATAATATAAAAAATGGTTATGAAATAGGAATATAATATAATATAAGATAAGTATTTCCCAGTGTTGTGTTGCAGCTGGAAGGGCATCCACTGCGTAAAACATGTGCTGGATAAGTTGGTGGTTCATTCCACTGTGGCGACCCCTGATTAATAAAGGGACTAAACCGAAAATAAAATAAATTGATAATATAAGTAAAGGGGGCAGCATAATCGCCTTACAGCAAGAAGGTCGCTGGTTCGAGCCCTAGCTGGGTCAGTTGGCATTTCTATGTGGAGTTTGCATGTTCTCCCTGTGTTTGTGTGGGGTTCCTCCGGATGCTCCGGTTTCCCCAAAAGTCCAAAAACATGCGCTCTAGGTGAATTGGGTAAGCAAAATTGTCCGTAGTGTGTGTGTGTGAATGAGTGTGTATTGATATTTCCCAGTGATGGGTTGCAGCTGGAAGGGCATCCACAGCGTAAAACACATGCTGGATGAGTTGGCGGTTCATTCCGCTGTGGCAACCCCGGATTAATAAAGGGACTAAGCCGAAAAGAAATGAATGAATGAATATAAGTAAGGGATAATCAACAGCTTGCCATGCTTTAAAGGATTTTAATGCACGACGTGAAGGCAAAGAACCACACGATGCACTGGCGGAGTCTATCTATTATAAGCTAATGTCTATGACTGTAACTACCTGTGCGTTTCAACGAAAATAATGCACACCCTCCAGCCAATCAGAATCAAGAATTTCAACAGACCATGGAATACTATAATATAATTAATTACTTTATTTATTCATTTTCTTTTCGGCTTAGTCCCTTTATTAATCAGGGGTCGCCACAGCGGAATAAACCGCCAACTTATCCAGCATATGTTTTACGCAGCGGACACTGTTTTTATAATATAGTGCCGTATTTATAATATACTATAATATAAAGGGCTGTATCTAAATGTATCTATTAGAAAAACAGAATCATAAAATAACTATATAATGTATGGATAATTATAAGATCGATAACTATGATATTGTGTATAATATTATTTTAATAATGCTACATTTTAATTTACAGTTTTTAAGATATAGAATAAAAACAATTAGTAAAGTAACTATGATATTTTATATTGTTATTTTATGTAATATTCTATCAATAATATATAAAGAGCTATTTAAAAAATATATAGAATAGAAAATTGGTAAATACAGTATATCTTGCTATTTTAGAAAATATATACAGGGTTCATGCGGTCATGGAAAAACTGGAAAAAATCATGGAATTTTGACATGGAAAAATCCACAAAGTTTTGGAAAAGTCATGGAAAATAGATATCGGTATACTTGAATATAAGCTAGTTGTCTTTACTTCTTCTCTGTCCTTTGCCAATCACATACTCTCACATTATTAGTGTGGTGTAAGCATTATCTAAATCAGTTTTGCATAGATATAAATATAAATTGAAACTAAATAGATTGCTGCATGTTTTACGATATGCTGTAATAAATATTAACATGCTTTGTTTTTCTTTTACCATGCATATGTAAACATTGCATGAAATATTAGGTCATGAAAATTGACTTGAAAGTCTTGGAAAAGTCATGGGATTTTAGTAGTAAAAATGTGTATGAACCCTGTATATAATATTGTTATATAAATTGTTAATAGTTTGCCATACATGCTAAACAACAAGTAGTGGGAGTTATCTTTTATCTCGACATTGAGAACGAAATGAATCAACTGGTGCCCCCTCAAGAATGAATATGTGCATTACGCCTCCATATCTGTTTCGGTTTTGACCTGTCTAAATATATTCAAGTATATTGGTGTCATTCAATTTACATGAGTGCTTATTAGAATTACAAACTTGAATTATGTGGCCTCTGTGAGTCAAAAATAGTAAAAGCTGCACTGTTTCGTGTCTTCCTGTTCGAGCCTTTCATAAGAACATTGCTTTTCTGATTATTAATAAATCTGGCCACTGGCCTGATGGGAACTGAAAGCTTTGAAAGGAATTTTTGCAAGTTTTGACCTGCTGAGAAGCACAGAGCAGTGAAATGTGTGGGAATATGTGAATGTTGAATTTCCAACGTCGGTGTAATATAATGATTTGGTTTTGTGTTGGAGGGGTTTCTACACTTCGGTGGGCTGCAGCAGACAGGCCATGACACGTTGAGCTTGCATTGCTTGAATGTTTTATTAGTTATAGCCTGTCTGGTTTTCCCCATATAGAGAGCATGAAGTAATGTTGAATCAGTTTAGTTTTGAGCAGTTCCAAAATGAAACGTTCTTTAAACACTCAGACTGAAATTTCTTGTTATTGATTTACACAAGATGTTCTTAAAGGGCTAGTACAGCCGCATGAAAATTGTCTCTTTTTTTTTTACTCAGTTCTACGTCTTTCCACATCTGTTTGACTCAGCTGTGGAACACAAATATGATGATAATAAAAAGTTTGTTAATAAAACTATGTTAATAAAATAAAATGACTGAATCCCACTTATAGACATCAATTACACAGAGATTTGAAGTTGAAGGCAATCTTTTAGCTCTCTTGTGAAATTTGTATAGATTTTTAAATATTTCACAAATGATGTTTAAAGGAACAAGGACATTTTCACTGTTTCCTATAATCCTCTAGAGAAAAAAAAACTGGTTTATTTTTATTATTATTAAAACATATCAATACTATTAGCCCATTTAAGAAATATCTGTTTTCAGTTGGCTACAGAACCAACCAAGGTGGGAATTACAGGGGGGTTTGACCCCTCTAATTAACACTTGATCCCCCTAAAGGAGGTCGAAACAAGATATATGGGGGGTCAGTCCCTTAATACAGAGAAATATTTCACTCTGATCTATATAATTAAAATATGAGATAATATAATATACATTTGACCACCCCTATAATGGTTTAAATCATTGTGAATGCATAATCTCGCCAATCAGTCTGTTCGAGAAACAAGTCTGAAATTGGCAGATCTGGAGCCTAGATATAGACATCGTGTTCACAAGACTTTGTTTTCTTGTAAAATAGGTGTTTGTATCTAGATTTACCCTGAAATAGTCAAATTAGACACATCGTTGTAGTTTAACCTACAGTAACAGAGAATACTGTAGGGCAGAATACACTAAATATCCCTCAAAATGCTAAAAATTAAATAAGTTTTATTAATAAACTAGACGTAACTAAAAATAAATACTTAAATGACTGATGCATGTATTACACAAACTAAACTAAACAGTTGGCCCCCCTGATCGTCAATGTATAATTCGCACACTGGAACCAACCACTGTTATCCAACTTCCCCAGTTAATCTAATTAACTTAGTTAAGTGTTTAACTTGCGTTTTAAGCTGAACACTAAAATCTTGATAAATAACTAGTAAAATATTATGTATGTACTGTCATGGCAAAAACAAAAGAAAAATGTTATTATAAAATAGTTAGTAACACTATTATGTTTAAAATGTGTTGAAAATATTCTGTTAAACAGCACTTACAAATTTCACTTGAGAGCTAACCATTTTTGCATATAATTTAGTGTGAAATCTTATATTTTGTGGTCTAATATATCACTGCCCTCCTTAAACCTCACACTCATTCAGGTCGCAGCACCTCTCAGGTTCTACTTGCCTGCTCCAAATGGGATTTGAACCAGTATTCGACATGGCAGGTGTGCATTAATAAGGACACTGTAGACAGCAGCCTCGAGCTAGTGTGCTCTTTTGAGTAGAGCATAGTGAGGTTTTCTTGAATATTTCTTGCTAGCTGGTTTCCATTACACTCACACCCTTAACCTCACTCCCATCCAGGTCACTGTACTAATGATAATGCATAAGTTCTATTGGTCCGGACCACCATCTTTGGCATGGGGAGCAGGCACACTAACAAATACAGTAGTCAACATTTGAAGTGGATCATCACCTTTTATCAAAGTTGTCCTAAAACTACACCAATTTTTTCTTAGAACAATTTTGAAAAACATTTTTGATTCACTTTGAATGTTGACTACTGTACATTAAAGGCCACAGTCTCTGTCACTAGTCTTTAATGGCCCTCATCAGTCCAGGGGAGTAAGCTTTACTTTTAATAGCTAGCCTTTTTTACACTCAAACCCCCTCCACTCATGTCCGGGTCACGGCACCAATATAAACCCTTCAGTTTTACTCCACACACTCTGAGTGGGATTCAAACTACTACTTATTATTATTTCTATCATTGGACGTGCAGGTCTGTCTTCTGAGGCCACAGAGAGTGAGTTTTTCCTGTATATTTTTTACTACCCCAAATGCAATTTCCATCCAGGTCACCACAGCAGTGTGTTCTTTTCGGGTTTATCCAATTTGCTCTAAAAAGAATTCTAACCGGCATGTGAGGCGGTTGTCTTAAACAACATGCATAGCATCCTAGTGTCAGATTCTAGTGTGCCTCTGGAGATTAGGGTTGTAAAGATCACCTCTTACTAGCTAGGTCACTGGGATGGAGGAGTTGTTTCATCTTACCTAGGGAAAGAAATCAACCAAAAAAAACTAAAAATCTGCAACTGGTGTCCCCTTCAAAAAATTATATTTGATGTGGTTTTGACCGGTTGAATACATACAAGTAGTCCATTCATGGTTCTGAGAGGAGCTGAAGATTTTTGAGGGTGGTTTTGCTAATATTGACTTGCTGAGAAGCACAGAGCAGTGAAATGCGAGGCAACATGTGAATGTGCCTTGATTCGGATCGCAGCACCAGTCTGGCTGTACTTGGTTTTTCTCCAAGCCGGATTTGAACAGGCACCTCTTGTATGGGAGAAGCTATTGTGCCTCTTGGGATCAGGGGGCCGAGGTTTACTCTTACTAGCTGGCTGTTGCTACGTTCACCCACCTAAATCTCACTTTCACCCGGGTCAAGGCACCAACGTAACTGCTTCAGCTCTAAAGTGGTGCTAGAGGTCAGGGAGTGAGGTTTGCTCATACTAGACAATTTTTCAGTAGCATATTATTTAACCCTGTAATAAATTGTAACTCAGTAATTTGGATTTCTGTCTTGTTTTCGCTTAGAGTCTTTTCATGCTAAACCCTTTCTCGGGGCCCAATGAGTGCATCGTTTGATTCCATTTCATTGTAAATTGTGGAAATTAACTGCATGTCTATCCCTGTGTATTTTCAACAGGTATGGAGGCTGAACGAGTCTTTGCAGTGGTTGCTTTCCTTATGTCAATCAGTTCTGGAGTGCTGTGTCTCATGCTCGCCCTCTGCTGGACATCTCAAACAGTGCGCTCCTACTCCAACACTCGATCACTGCTGATGGCAGGCCAAGCTCTTGACCCAAGCTCACTGCTGATCTTCACACTAGTACCGACAGGTCTGTACCATGATATTTAGCAATGTAATATGCCCGTTTTAAAGGGGTAGTTCAAACTAAATGTAAAATTGAGTCACCCTCAGGTGGTTCCAGATCAGTTTAAGTATCTTTTTCTGTTGAATATAAACGATATATTTTGAAGAAAGCTGAAAATCTGTAACCATTGACTTCCATAGTAGGTAAAACAAATACTATGCAAGTTAATAGTACAGGTTTCTGACATTTTTCAGAGTATCTTCTTTTGTGTTCAACAGAAGAACCTAGTAAATGTTAGGAGCAATTAAAGTGTGTACGGAAGTCCTTAGAGGCCATGCATTCAAATATTTGTTCTCTTTTGTTTTCTCGTTATCCTTATAGAAGTATAAATAATAATAATAATAATAACAACTATAATAATTTATACATAAATAAATAAAATTACAAAAATTAAGTTGTGATAACGAGAAAAAAACTTTTCGTTATGTCGAAATCACAAAATAATTGTCGTAATCATGTGAAAACTTACGTCAAGATCGCAAGAAAATTGTGATCATGTGAAAAGTTTTCGTTATGACGAGATCACAAAATAATTGCCTCGATCATGTGAAAACAACTTTTCGTTATGTCGAAATCACAAAATAATTGTCGTAATCATGTGAAAACTTACGTCAGGATCGCAAAAAAATTGTGGTCATGTGATAAGTTTTTGTTATGACGAGATCATATAGTAATTGTCACTATCATGTGAAAA
The DNA here is from genome assembly GCF_903798145.1 of Danio aesculapii. Classification (NCBI taxonomy): domain Eukaryota; kingdom Metazoa; phylum Chordata; class Actinopteri; order Cypriniformes; family Danionidae; genus Danio; species Danio aesculapii. Next base: position 28,144,338 of record NC_079459.1, on the reverse strand, counting down.
CAACTTTTCGTTATGTCGAGATCACAAGATAATTATCGTAATCATGTGAAAACAACTTTTCGTTATGTTGAGATCACAAAATAATTGTCGTAATCATGTGAAAACAACTTTTTATTATGTCGAGATCACAAAATAATTGGCGTAATCATGTGAAAACAACTTTTCGTTATGTCGAGATCACAAAATAATTGGCGTAATCATGTGAAAACTTGCGTCAAGATCGCAAGAAAATTGTGATCATGTGAAAAGTTTTCGTTATGTCGAGATCACGAAATAATTGTCACGATCATGTGAAAACAACTTTTTATTATGTCGAGATCACGAAATAATTGTCGTGATTATGAGAAAACAACTTTTTATTATGTCGAGATTATGAAATAATTGTCGTGATCATGTGAAAACATAATAGAAAAAATATTTGAATGCATGGCCTCTTAGGACTTCCATAAGTGTCAGTAAATGATGACAGTATATATATATATATATATATATATATATATATATATATATTTATTTATTTATTTATTTATTTTACTTCATCCTCATTTCTTTTCTCCACCCCTTCGACAGGATTTTTCTTTTTTCTCAGCTGGGCATTCTTTACCCATCGGCACATATCTGAAATTAGGGATGACGTCACTCAACTCGGACTATCCTATTGGCTGGGAGTGGTGGGCTGGGGTTTGCTATTGGCAGTGCTGCCCATAGTCTTCATTGCTGAGAAGTGTGTGGTTCCTGACATTCTGCCAGAGCTAATGGAGTCTGCCGATATGTGGTGGAAGGCGCCAGAAGTTGCACACGCACGATCGTTTAGCGAGGGCTGCCATGGTTCAGAGCACAAGTTTCGTCCTGACTTCAGGAGGTATATTTCAGTGCCTTGAACGAGGGGAAAGAGGTCACAAGGAAATGCTAAAGGGAATCTTCTCTAGCCTGATATGAGCTGAAGATTTGTCTCAAAATGGGTCAAGTACCAGGATGAGTGTCCTCCAAGATGCTGGACACAAATGGGTTATATTAAGGTTTGGTGCTCGGTTTGTCCGTAGTGCATTTGAGCAAGGATGCTGAAAAATGTGGTGAATCCACAAAATGGATTCAGAAGTAAACTAAAGTACTAAAATTCACACCCTCCAATTCGCACTTTAGCAGTTGTGGTTGTTTATTTCCCACATTTCACATTTTTGCAGACAATCAAACAGTCGAAGCTGCTTCACCGAAGCACTTTTGTGTAAGATGGACCCTTAGGTGCTAATGGAGAATTCAACACTACTTGATGGAGCTAGTTTTTTTTTACAGTACGAGCAAACAGTGCTCTCTAGTGGTGATACTTTGAAGAGCATTATATTCTGTCACTTTTATGTCTCAACTATATTTCTAATTTTGTATTATTTTTTAAATAAATGAAGTATTCATTTGAAGTTTATCTATTCATTTGCCTGTCTGTCTTTCTGTGGGGTCACAACATATGTGAATGGTTATTAATAATGTGAATGAATGTTTGTTTATTTATTTCAGTTTTATTATATTATTATTTATATGATATTTGTTTATGCTTAATGCATTTTCCATATATTTACATGGTATTTTAAGGTGGTCATTTTAGTATTTTTCTAGAACTCAGTTGCAAAGTAAAAAATTCGAATTTATTTTCTAAATCTAGGATGTGTACAGTATGTATGTATTTATGTATGTGATTTTTAAAAACCATTTAAGGTCAAAATTAGCCTCTTTAAGCTATTTTTTCGATATAATACAGAACTATCATTATACAATAACTTGCCTAATTACCCTAACCTGCCTAGTTATCCTAATTAACCTAGTTAAGACTTTAAATGTCACTTTAAGCTGTATAGAAGTGTCTTAAAAAATCTGTAGTAAAATATTATTTACTGTCATCATGGCAAAGATAAAATAAAACAGTTATTAGAAATGAGTTATTAAAACTATTATGATTAGAAATGTGTTAAAAAATCTCTCTGTTAAACAGAAATTAGGGAAAAAATTAAACTTAAAATGGGGGCTAATAATTTAGAGGGTCTAATAATTGTGACGTCAACTGTATATATATATATATATATATATAAAAATAAAAATATGTAAAATAATTTATATTTTTCATTGTTAAAGATAATTACAGGGTTTCTAGAGGTTTTGTCAAGTAAATTTTAAGACTTTTTGAGACCAATGTGTATGAAATTTCAAACTTACACAAGGCTAAACGCTAAGGATGTTTTTCTAATGACCCAGTTAAAACATTAAAAAAACAAAATGTTACTGTAAGGAAGATGATTAAACCATGTATATAACTATAAAGAGAGTTTGTAAATAGAGTTAATAAATAAAATTTTGTTAACTTTTATTGATAGTGATTGGTGGTTAATGTTAGTGATTGGATGGGTGTTGGTCTGATTGGGTACCTGTACATGGACCTAGGAAATATAAGACCTGTTTAAAATTTAAATCTTAAAATTTAAGACCTTCAACACAATGTTTCAGTGAATTTAAGACTTTTTAAGGCCTAAAATTTAGACTTTGAAATTTAAGAAATTTTAAGACCCTGCGAACACCCTGTAAATAAAATGTATTATTTTTAAAATAGTTGTGTATTTATAAAATATTTTAGCTTTATTTAAAGGGATAGTTCACCCAAAATCTTGTTATCATTTCTAACTTTTGGGTTTCTTTCTTCTGTTAAACACAAAAGAAGATATTTTGAGAAATGTTGGAAACCTGTAACCATTGACTTCCATAGTATTTTTTTTTCCTGCAATGCAAGGCAATGTTTACACATGTTCAGCTTTCTTCAAAATACCTTCTTTTGGGTTTAACAGAAGAAAGAAACTCATTTTTGTAACCACACTTGGTGAGTAAACGGTGATAAAATTTCACCTATTTTTAGGTAAAATATGCCTTACAAATTACAGAAATTGAATTTTTTCAGTTTTACTTTTAATTGAACATAACAGCAAATTATTATGTAATAAAACGTGTTAAATTAAGTACATTTTGTAATAATTCTGCACTAAACAATTTTTAAAAAGAAACTATTTCATAGAACCATTTTTTTGTGTTTCTTTAAATCAAGAACCTTTCAGTCAGTGGTTTTTTAAACAATGTTTTTTTTTTGTTTGTTTGTTTGCTTGTTTTGGTGTAAAGAATATTAAAATAAAGAATGGATGCATGACTTTTAGCAGGTTTATAAATAAGCAAATTTGTGACTGCCTTAATGTCAGCCAAATGCAAAAATCTCTGACTTTATCTGCCCACTTGTATGCAGATCATTAAATTCATGCGTTGCAAACAGCGAAACATCAGTAGTGTTTGGAGACCGAGGTCGTGCTCTCTGTCATTATTCTGCAGACAAAGAACTAGACGGATAGCCTTCTGAACCTGCACTGTTTACATTCAGACTGGAGATGAATGCACTGCCAGTGTTAATTGTGCATTAATCAGGTGCGGGTCTAATTAAAAGGCAGTTCCGTCCTTTTAGCAGAGCCTAATGAGTTTGTTATTAAATCAACAGAGAACTGTTTTTTTTAATTTACTATCAGGAAAGCGCTTAATTGGCCCTCAGAACAGAGCTTGAGTGTCCTTGAAGGTTGTGACGGCAGGGAGCTGGAGAGCCTGTGTGGCATCAGCGCTTCCCCTGAAGGGAGTGTGAAAGCCGCAAGGTGTGTGTGTGTGTGTCCTGGATGTAAGCAGCCACTTAAATGATCGTTTGAGGTGAATTTTGGTGCAGCACCGCTCCCAGAGGAACTCAGCTGTCCACACAATGCTGACATGCAGGTGCGCCCTTTTTTTCTGCTGTGTATGCTTTAGTGTTATTTACGATTGTTTGTTCCCAGGAGAAAACCTTTTCTTCCATTTAAAAGATGGCTAAGTTTAGCCTGTCCTGAAGTGTCACTTTTGAGTAGAGCAAATGACCTTCTGATTCCTCTTTACCTTAGTTGCTATAGACGAGTTACCAGTTTGTTAACATTCAGGATGATTGCATATTATATATATCATTTACATAATGCTTTCAGTGTATTATAACAGCTTGTCACCCAGTGATAAGCACAGTTATACTGCAAAATTAACATTAAAGGGAGCGGCGTTCGTCTGACAGGTCCATTTACGATAGCAAAATCAAGATAAAAATCAAGAAAAACGAGTATGGTAAATATGTCTGCGGTTGGCATTAAAGGCATTGTGCTGTATGGTAAAATTTCTGTTTTCTATTTTTTTTTTTCGAATTTGACATCCTACCGCACAACACGACATGTTTGCTATTGCAACTGGTCTCTTTTTGCAATCGGTATGCGCGGTTGAACCCATGTGACGTCATGTGTGATGTAGGTTGGTAATTCCCCTGTAGGGTACTATAATAAAAGCTTCTACAAAATTATTGTAGAAACACCAGTAGCATTATTACTACACTGTTAAACCCAACAGTCAACTTTATCAAATGAAATGAGTGTAGTTAACTCAAAATTCACTGAAATTTAATTCTACTCAATTGAAAAAGAGTTTTAAACTCAGTGTTGAAGGTAATGAGTTAATTAAATACCTCATTAATTAAATTACTCATTACTTAAAGGTGACAACTTAAAGGTAATGAGTTAATTAAATACTTCATTACTTAAATTACTCATTACTTAAAGGTGACAACTAAAATGGGGTAAGTTCACAGTACTCATATAGATTAGTTTAACTCAAATGGTTTGAGTTGTCTTAACTTATTGTGTTTTTACAGTACTCAGTTGGTTTGAGTTCTCTTCATTTATTGGGTTTACTTTGAACTTAATTCATTTGAGTAAACAGAGCAATTTGAGCACAGTACTCATTAGGATTAGTTTTTGAACTTAAATGGTTTGTTGCAATCGGTTTCCTCAAATGGTTTGAGTTAATTTAACTTATTGGGTTTTACAGTGTAATAATAACATTAATACTAATAATTTGTGGTAACAACATGCTTAAATTTTGAAAAAGAAATTTTTATGATCGACAAAACCTTCTCTCTAGCAAATCCTTGTTCTCCTGCTTAGATGGAATTTGAAGCTCAATTAAATAGTGCCTATATATATATATATATATATATATATCAATTCTTCCACTTTCTCTAGTTTCACTTTTTTCACTTTATATATGTTTTTTTCTGAACTGTGCCATAACGTGTGACATACAGTTGCAAAAAAAAAAAAAGGAAGAAAACTTCATGATATAAAAACAGCGTAAGATTGATTTATCTTCATCGTTGGACACTTGTCTTCAAATAGTGCTGTTGATTTTGAATGAATGAATGAATGATGAATAATATTATTTTGTTTCATGTCTTGTTTGACATTTTCTATACATTTGTGTCACACAAAAGGACAACAAAACTTAATTTTACAAAGGTTCCAAAAAAAAAATTAAGATGTAAATAAAATAAAATTGAGCCAAACCTTAACAAGTGAACGTCATGGGCTTCATAGGGGGCTTCAGTCACATGATGTTTAACGGAGTCCTTCAACCAAGTAAAGTTGTCTGTGGAATTGCCCATTTAAATTTAGCATTTGTAACACCAAATGACATGAGTTTAAATGTATAAAGTTACTTTATTACTATATAGTATGGTTCAAAAACACAACATAGACTATAAATTACTAGGCCTATAGTACTATTTTTATGTTGGGTTGCATACAGTTCAAATGTAATAAAAAGTGTAAATCAGTGTAAGCCAGACCAGTAAAATACATAACATCAATGTTTCTGTACCACTGTCATAAAACCTATTTGCAGAGACAGGCAAGTAGAAAACAGTTAATTATCTCCTTTGCTAGTAATTGAACACCTGCAAGCAAGTGCTAGCAATGCTATTGTGTGTATTTATAACTACTTTTCTGAGCTTCAGAGATAAGAAGCTGAAATACCCCACATTTACATGAAAAAATGGCATATTGTTAACTTCTTTTGGTAGAAATTAGCAACTTACTGAGTCACTGCAGGGGCGAGACAGGGAAACATACACATACAACATACACCCTTTAAAACATACACTAATTTGTACATTCATGGTATTATTAGCATCCTTTTATAGCCCTACAAACATATGATGAGAAAAAATATATCTCTGTTCTGCTCGAGAAACATACCTCAGTCAGTAATTGGTCGGAGGCGGCCATTTTAATGGTTCCTCTTCAGCCGCGCCAGTGGGATTGATTGACAGCGTGGCCACGCCCACTTGCTCAGCATGTGTTGCTACGTGAGGCCTCAGCCCTGGCGACACTCTTCATATCAATTAAAGCCCAATTAGGGAGCCATGTTCTGCTAATTATGCCACGCTTCACATTCCCAGAATAAAGTGAGCGTGTGTTTACTGAGATAAATAAATAAAGACACGGGCTGCCAAGGCGAGCCGACCTTAATCAGATTTTCAGTGCTTTCTCTCTCTCTTTATGTCTATGTGTGTGTGTGTTTTTCTAGCCTGTGATCAAAACGGAAGGTGTAATTATACGGCTTCACCAATTGGTGACAGTGTTGTAACACGTCTTGTGAAAAATGCAGCAATTCCATGTCTCATTTCTTCCTATTTGACGAATAATGAAATCAGGGAAGGTTATTTCATGCAGGGAGGTTGTTTGCTTGTGTGTGAGTAGCTTAAGAAAAAAAATAGTGTGCCTACACGTGTGGACTGCTTCATCTGTTCAGACGTGCAAGCGCATTTGGATGAAATGTCACCTAAAAAACAGACAGTATTCTGGAATATAATAAATAATAAAGATGCATGTGTGTCTTTTATAAAATGTTCTCAGCCTGGTGTAATTGGACTTTTCTTTTTTTTTCAACTGTTTGCCAGACATGCTTAAACCACAAAGAGTCTGGATAAATTGATAGAAAAATGATTGGAAGATGGAGGGAGAGAAAACCTGATATGACACAGGAGATGAGTGTAGTGTAGAAAATAGAATAAAATCCATCAAGTGCTGTCTCAAATTTGAATTACATTTGACTACCTGTCTCTCCAGCAGGTCCTTGTTCCCCCGCTTAGATGGACTTTGAAGTACAATTCACTTATAACTCGCCAAAAAAAAAATCCTTTTTCACATCTTCTCTGGCCTTTCAACACATTGTGTGTGCCAGAATCAGAGTTAAGTCTAGTTTTTCCTCACTTTGTGTTCTTGCTAATGGTTAATCTTGTCTAGCCTTACACTTGAAATCAATATGCCCGTGAGACTGACCACTGCATTGGTCATTTTTATGGCTGCTCCAATGTAATGTGTCATGATGATCATCTATACCACTAGCAGCTGTTATTGATCACTCGTTTCTTTTTAGCACACAAGAGCCTTACTGTATGGAAGTGGGAACCAGGGAAGAGCTTTGTGAATGAACCTGGAGTTGTATGAAAAAATATTATAGTAATATATAATTTTTGAGCCAAACTATAGTAAAGTGTACACTGTATATATTATAGTACTTGGAACTCTTTGTTATTTAATAATGAAGTATACAGTAGTGATTACTATTAAATACTGTCAGTCTTTACTACAGTAGTAATGTAGTGTGATAACCATATAGTTGTATACAGTAGTTGTGTTACCATAGAAGCCATAGAATTACCCCAATGATCAAAGTGCTTTACATGGTTCAAAAACACATACTATAAATTACTATAGTATTTTTTTTCATGTAGGCTATTCTTGATGTAGATTTGTTATGGTCCTCATTTCAGTCAAGATCGCTTCTAAAGTTAGTATTCCCTGAAGGGGAGTTAAGATACACTGTAAAAAAATTAAATCAGTAGAACAACATCAAAAAAACATTATCCTTATTTCCATCAGTTGCACTGACCTAAAATGTCTGAAGTTGAGTGAACAAAAAACTATTTTGGAAGTTGGTACTAAGAAATAATACATTATCAGAACAACAAACAAACATAGTTCAATTGGAAAAAACACAGGAGGCATGTTTCACATGTGAATCATTACAAAGCCTTTTCCCCTGTTTGTCCTGCCATGTTTTGATACTTGTCTTGTTTACTATTATTGTTGTTTTACCTCCTGTCCTGTTTCTAATTCTGTGTCTAAAAAATGTTTTGTTAACATTTGTCTCTCTTTTAGTTTTTTTTTTTTTCAATTGAACTATGTTTGTTTCAACACAATCTCACGGCAATTCGTAACTTTTTGATTTAGTGGCTAATTCGTACGAATTCATATGATCTAATTCGTACAATTTAGTACGATTTGCTCATCCCCCAATGACGGTTGGGTTTAGGGGTGGGGTTAGGTGCCACGCCTCCTTTTTAAAATTGTACAATTTCATATGAATTCGTACGAGTTAGCCACTTAACTGACAAAACGTAAAATACTTACGTTTTCTTGTGAGATCAGGCTGGTTTGTTCTGATAATGTATCATCAATTTCCACAAGAGTTTTTTTGTTCACTCAACTTTAGACATTTCAGGTCAGTGCAACTAATGTTTTCAAAAGTTAAGTACACGTTGGCACAAATGTTGTAGAGGTTAGTGCGTTGACACAGGGCACCTTTTTTTGTGTATTTAAACCATAGTAACCACACAGCAACTATGGTTTTGCTACACTTACCATATTTTTACCTTGGTATTTTGTATTAAAACTGTGCACCATTTTTTACTATATAAAATTCTTGGTTATTTTTCATAAGGATCAAGCACTGTTAGTATTTAGCCGATAGTTTTTTTTAAAGGACAATTCCCACACGAAAAAATACTATAGTAATTTTAAAAATATTGTAGTGTTTTTGAACCATACATAAGTGTATTATATTATACAATATATTGTTGTATTTACAATACAACACTTTGAGCATACTGCAGTATTAACTATAGGTAAACTTTAATCAATTCTGTAGTAGCCTATAGTTTAAATTTCCTGAAATAAATATGGCTTATTGTAGTATAATATGTACTTGTAGAAAACTACGGTACTGGGTCTTTTATTTACATGAATATATGTTGTGTTACCATAGCAACTAATTACCACAGATTAATTTAAGTAATTTACTATAATATGGTTCAAACACTACAGTATTTATAGTAGATTACTAGAGTATTTCCCTGCTAAAAAAACAGCTTAAAGCAGCCTAAGCTGGTTAGCCGGTTTTAGCTGGTCAACCAGCCTTGTTTTAGAGGGGTTTCAGCCATTTGCAAGCTGGTTTCCAGCCATTCCCAGCCTAGTCTTAGGTGGTCAGACTGGAAAATGATTAACTTAAACCAGCTAAAACCAGCCTGGTTTAAGCTGGGCATAGTTGATTTTGGCTGTCCTCCCAACGGCTGGTCAAGCTGGTTTTAGCTGGTCAACTCCCAGCCTGACCAGCAAAGACCAGGCTGGAAATGGAAACCAGCCTGGAAATGGCCAAAACCCCTCTGAAACCTGGCTGCTCGACCAGCTAAAACCATCCTAGGCTGGTTTAAGTTGGATTATTCAGCAGGGTTTTACATACAAGTTCCAATAATGCTAACTAGATGTTTTAGCATGTATGCTAGCATGCAAAAATGCAGTTATGATTAGCTGTGACACTCTTCTAAACAATATTGTGGAAAAATAAGTTTGTAGCTAGCATTAGCATTCATGTCCTCGTGTACTCTGTTCTCCACCTATATCCTTGTGATTTCCCTGCATAGCAGTAGTAGTAGTTATGATTAGCCACGACTGTACGCTTTTTTGACTCATCCACAAGTGTTTTTCTAAAGAAGCCAGATAAATCAGAGCTGTGTGCCATCTCCAACTTCTTGAGCTAACCTCAGCTATACTCTGCCAGTTGTTTAGTGTGTTTGCTTTCTGACTCAGCTCTCTTCAAGATTGTGTGTTGCTAATTATGACGGACAGCTTCGCGACAGAGAGTAGGCGATGTATGCGACGGATCAGTGTTTGTGTGCGTGGGCATGTTTCTGAAATGTGTGTTTCTGATAATCAGCTCAATAGCGAAGAGGGAGTTTTGCTCTGTACTACATGTCGCTCATCTGTCTCAAAGGTGAATATGTGATCCCGGGTTCTGTTTGACTGCTAGATTTGATGTTTTCAGTCATACCAAAGACTGTTTTGTCGACTTGAGGCCTGGAGACAGATGTGTTTTATCACGCAGGCGTTGCTAATCAGACAGACAGGCGAGCGGCGGTGTCATATCTTCTCTCTAGGCACCGTGGTAGTGAATAAAAGGATTTGATTTGTAGTACTGTAAGGTCAGCCAGAGATTAAATGGTGAGTTGACTCTGAAAGTGGCTGCAGCATGACCAGGCATTACATACAGTGCCCTTCGCTAATATTGCCACCCTTGGTGAATATGAGCAGAGGAGGCTGTAAAAAAATGTCTTTAAAGTTTAACCTTTCAATCTTTTGCGCAAAATTTTTGCACAGAAATGTTAGCTTTTAAACGAGAACACTATTGCAAATCAAAATCCAAACGCTGTTCACAATTGCAATCCAAAAACAATCTGTCCTCAGGGTTTTCGTATAAATGAAGACATTTTTCTCCTGTCATCTTTGAGTATGTTTACCAATACCAATATTAGTGGACGGCACTATTTATGACTATATCCCTATATATATATATATATATATATATATATATATATATATATATATATATATATATATATATATATATATATATATATATATATATATAGTTAAAGTCAGAATTATTAGCCCCTCTTTGCATAAATTTTTTTCTTTTTTAAATTTTTCCCAAATGTCATTTAACAGAGCAAGGAAATTTTCACAGTATGTGTGATAATATTTTTTCTTCTGGAGAAAGTCTTATTTGTTTTATTCCAGCTAGAATAAAAGCAGTTTTTAATTTTTTAAGCATCATTTTAAGGACAAAATTATTAGCCCCCTAAGCAATTTTTTTTTCGATAGTCTACAGAACAAACTATCATTATATAATAATTGCCTAACCTGCCTAGTATAACCTAATTAACTTAGTTAAGCCTTTAAATGTCACTTTAAGCTGTATAGAAGTGTCTTGAAAAATATCTAGTAAAATATTATTTTTTATCATCATGGCAAAGATAAAATAAATCAGTTATTAGAAATGAGTTATTAAAACTATTATGTTTAGAAATGTGTTAAAAAAAATCTTCTCTTAAACAGAAATTCTGTTTAATAATGATAATAATAATAGTAGTTGAAGGCAAAATTACTAGCCCTACTGCAAAATTTGAATACTTTTTCAAATATTTCCCAAGTGATTTTTAACAGAGTAAGTAAGCTTTCATATTCTTTCCTATTATATTTTTTCTTCTGGAGAAAGTGTGATTTCTTTTAGTTTGGCTGGAATTAATATTTTATGGGGTCAATGTTATTATCATCCCCATTAAGAAATAATTTGTTTTACACACAACTTTAAAATCCAAATCCTCTAAAGGTTAGGTTGCATTAATCAGGGCAACTCGAACCAGGAACACTTACCAAAAAGGCACTGTAATTTGAATGGCATCTACGCTCATGCTAGTCTGTCTCCTTATCCCAGGGTTCACAGGATTATCGATCTGGCGTTCTGTCGATTTCTCCTACCTTGTTCAGATTGTCCTACCTCCCATATATTGTTGTATATAGTAATATACCTGTACATACACTTATTTGTATATTTGCATTCACTACTTACTTCTATTTTTAAAATATTTTTATTATCTGTTTTTTGTCCTGTCTCTATAATGCTGTTGCACTGTAGAAGCTCTGGCATGAAAACAAATTCCTTGTATGTGTGAACATAAGTGACAATAAAGCTCTTTCTGATTCTGATTCTGATTCAAAAAGTAGGTAGCACATTTTGATGACGCAATATGCGCCCCATCAGATTTTGCTACCAGTGTAAATTTTAATGTGGAGTAGTGTGATATTAAGATGTAATATCGCCCTAACCTACCTAATCCCCAACCTCAGAACCATTCAAATACAGTGTTGGTAGCATAATCTGATTGGTAGGATAAAATGTCAGGACACCGGCACATATCCTGAACAGATGATTGTAGCGGTCATCGATGAGTTGAGAGCACAAAACTGATTCCAGCAAAGACTCCAGTGACAGATGAGTCTCTGTATTGATCAGAGACAGCTAGTCTGAACACCTGCCCGGTGACCTACTTGAACCTGCACCTTCTCCATGGTGGATGCTCACTGGCTGCATCCGATATTAAGACTGCAGCTACACCCAGAGAAGAACTGGTTGCCCCAACTGATCCTGGTTTCTCTCAAGGTTTGCTCTCCACTTTCGTCAATTGGTTGAGTTTTGGTTCTATGCCACTGTTGCCTCTAGCTTTTTTGGTTGAGGCTGTTGAATCTGCTCTTCAGCACGTCTCTCATGTTTCCATGGTTTTAAGGCGCCTGCAGAAAGTAGCTCAATCATCACATGCTGCATAGCAACATACTGCCTGGTGCAACCATGGTAAAGAATTTCTTGACTATTGCGCCAGAATCAGAGTATGGTTCATAGCAATATTTAGCTAGAAAATAATACGATTTAATTTTTTCGTCGTTTTTATTACACAAGCTAACATTTTTAAAACTCTTTCGATCAATCAGTCAGTCAGATGGCACTGGCAAGAGAATTTTGAGATCTCAAAAAGCATACACAGCGGTCTCTGGTGGATTCGCGAAACAAAATACTACAAAAAAAAAAAAAAAATTTGGTGCATATTTGGTGCTCTCCAGAAATGTATATAGAGCTATGTTTTCAGAATGAGCCTGGTTGCCTTTAACTGTACCTATATACATACAAACATTGTTTCTACATTGTACACACTTGATCATCACCAGCCGTGGGACTGATATCACTGATTTTGGAAGCTTCTTAGCACGAATCAAATCTATTTCAGCCATCTATTTCTGGAAAAACAACTCACACGTTCCTCCTTCATCCGTCCGCTTAGTGGAAGAGAATGAAAAGGCATTTCTATTAGAGCGATGTGCTCCTCAGGGGGCCGAGGGAGGAAACAGGAAATGCAGAGGAGAAAAAAGTGGGAGACGGAGAAGGGGAAGAGTGTTTTCCTTTCATCATGACAATAAGTGGCTCATTTTACCGTGTGGTCGTAACAGGAAGCATCACTTCAATGACTGTGCCGCTGTCAGATATGTGGAATCCCAGCAAACCTTCAGGATTCATGAGTTCCCTGAGTCATATACTCATGCAGCACTGATCCTAGGTCAGCTTCTCCCATACCGAAATGTCATAATTGTCATATTCCCAATGTCATATTACTGTCATGATAGCAACAAATTGTTATTGAGTATTTATTTCTTGTGACGATGACTTTATTTCTCCTTTTTCTTTCTGTTTGTCTGTCTGTATACTCTATCTGTCGAATTTCATTTAAACATTATTCCAACATCATAATAATTCATTCATTAATTTTTCATCGGCTTAGTCCCTTTATTCATCAGGGGTCACCACAGCGGAATGAACCGCCAACTTATCCAGCATATGTTTTACACGATGGATGCCCTTCCAGCTGTAATTCAGTACTGGGAAACACCCATATGTCACATTCACATCCACATGTCACATTCACACACATACACTACAGACAATTTAGTTACTCAATTCACCTATAGCGCATGTGTTTGGACTGTGGGGGAAACCGGAGCACCCGGAGGAAACCCACGCCAACATGGGGAGAACATGCAAACTCCACACAGAAACACCAACTGACCCAGCCGGGGTTCCACCCAGCACCCTTCTTGCTTTGAGGTGACAGCGCTACCCACTGCACCACCGTGTCGCCCATTCACAATAATTGTATGAGCCAATTTAATGTCAATAATGTTTGCAGGTTGTTGCAGGTAGGTAACAGGACAGAACTGGTTTTCATACTGTTTGCTGTCAATTTATGGACAAATCTTATGTCTAAATGTTTAAGGAGATACAAGTTAAAGGTACAGTTAAAGTCAGAATTATTAGCCCCACTTTGACAAAGCTCTTGCCTGATTTTTACCACATATTCTTACTTTTATTTGTTAATAAGCGTCTGAATGGTACTGCACCTCTTTACCTCTCTGAGCTTCTCTGTCCTTACACATCTTCTTGTTCGCTCAGGTCAGCCGAACAGGTCCTCCTGGGTGTGCCCAGGACTATTCGAAAGCTCAGAGGGGATCGGGCCTTTGCTGTGGCCACACCTAAATTGTGGAATGGGCTGCCATTGTGTATTAGACAAGCCCCTTCATAACTCTTTTCAAACCTCATCTTAAAATACACTTGTTCAATTTGGCTTTTATCACAGCGTGAGACACTAACATTCTATGTTTATTCTATGTTTATTTATTTGTTTTTTATTGTATCTGCTCTATTTACTCTATTTTCAGCACTTTGGTCAACGGTGTTGTTTTGAAGTACATTATAAATAAAATTGAAATTGAATTTACAATGTCGTTCATACTTGCCAACATTTGACTCTGAAAATCTGGGAGGCGAGGGGGGGGGCTGTATATGTTTAGGCAGAGTTTTCCGGGAGACAGAACAAAATGGGAGATGGGTCTAAAATACGGGAGTGTTGGCAAGTATGATGTCGTCCACCATGTTAGCTGAATTGGTCACATCGTTTTCGAAAGCCTCCATTTTCACAGTCAACACTAAAACATGAAATTTATCCACTTTGGACAGCGTTTTCAAAAAGATATGCTTTTGTTTCCTAAAAAATGCCCTCTCAGTGTGGACAAAAGGCCTAAATCTCTTTCATAAAGGCCCTTTTTGATTTTTAAATGATAACGTATTTGTGTGGATATGTCCTAAACTTATATTTGTTTACAGATTTTGGCTGACTTTTGGAACTGTCATTATAATGTAAGTTAGCTACAATAATCATTTATTTATTCCTGGTTTGTTTGTTAAAATTCTTGCACACAGTTTTACAAGAGATCTCAACACTGCCTTTATTTTTTCCAAAATTCAATTTACCAGAGCTCCAAATAAACATTAATATTGTACCTATTTTGATTGTAAAATTTGAGAACTCTGAGAAGCGACTGACCAGGGAAAGCGTCCTCTGGGGTGCCACAAAGCGGTCCGTTCGCAAGTCCTTCGCCCAGCATCTGCTCTGCATCTCCATCTCTGATCGACTGCCACACCGTACCCATCAGCGTCCGCCATATGCCATCCCAGCGGCCATCTCCTGCTGTAAACAAACGATGGATTCTGACAGATGCTCACCAGCCACGATCTCCAGCCCTGTCTGCGTGTGTATCGCGCAGTTCTGGACACAGGTGGACTCTCACACTGCTTCCTCCATGATAATTACTGAGTCTGTATATATGTGACAACTGCATTCCAAATTGTGGGTTGGATTTCCTGTTTGGAAAACTTTTCTATTTAAAAGAACTGAAACAATTCATTCATTCATTTTCCTTCGACTTAGTATTCATCAGGGGTCGTCACAGTGAAATGAACCATCAACTTAGCCAGCATATGTTTTACACAGTGGACGCCTTTCCAGCTGCAACCCAGTACTGAGAAACACCCATACACAGTCATTCACACACATACACTACGGCCAATGTAGTGGCACACCTTTTCTGCAAATCCTTATGTACCACCTTTTGCAGCTTCTACTCCAACGTAGTATTATACCACATTATATTATTATGATAACATGATATCATTGCCTACAATAATTTCCTGAAGATAAATACCAAAACATAACACAACTGGAATAACTACAGCAGTCGCCATCGTTGATCTCATATGAAGTAAGAGATTGCGATTACATATGATGACCTGTGCAGGTGTTGTAGTGCTGTCCCATCGCTTAAGCAGCCTTTCCACTGCACATGACATTTGGACACGACTGTAGTTATACGCCCCCTTGTGGCGGTCATACAGAATATTTTTAGTTTTGTCGTGCACCATGGGAGAGAAGCCGATTTTCACGTTGTCCAAAATAAAGGAGTGCAAAAGCACAAGCCATTATTCTCTTTCTGTTCACTATGGTTGAATGAATGAATACTAGAAACTCATAGACCGCTAAAGAATTTAGAGTGCGGAGACAACATAAAAAAATATATATTTTTATTACTCATGTATGAATAGAAATTTTTTTCTGATTTAAAAAATAATGAAAAAGCTATTATTTCTCATCACGGTTCTGCTTGGAAAACACTGGAATACATCACATCCAGTCGACCGGTCACATACGGTCTAGTCGCAAGAGTTCAAATATTTTTACGGATTTGCAGCTCAAATCAGATCTAATTTTCCGCATACGTAGATGATCGGAACTCCACGCAGCTCCCCGACTACTCTCCACTGGAAATGAATGACGTCTGTCGCTTGTCGTGGGAATTGGAAAGGTGGAAAGGTTTCAAGGGCCAATGGGAAGGGGAAGGTGTACATTATGACGCAACATGATGATGTCATTATTATTACATCCACTAGAGGGCATTTAACTTTAAACGTCCCTTTATTTATCAGGGGTTGCCACAGCGAAAATGAACCACCCACTGATCCAGCATATGTTTTACACAGCGTATGCCCTTCCAGCCGCAACCCAGCATTGGGAAACACCCATACACTGTCAAATTTACACACATACACTACAGGCAATTTAGCTTATTCAGTTCACATATAGCGCATGTCTTTGGATTCTGGGGTAAACCGGAGCATTGATTGGGCCCCTTTGTAGTAACTCTAGTGGCCACAAAATAGCGTGGGCCCTTAGAATCGCCCCCTTCCCTTCTCGTGGCACCCATGTTTTAATGTGACGTTATTGTCACAAGCATATCTGCTGTTTTGAGATTTTGTGTTTAGTTCCTTTTCTCTTGGTGTTCCCTGCACTACTGTATGTTCAGACAGGTTTTTGAGGTTATTCATGGTCTGCTGAAAGCAATTTGTTAGTTCTAATAAGTAGCTTTTTAATATTGGATGGCTGAAATGTGTTTAAAATAATAACACCTCTTTGTACTCAGTTTTGCAAAAGACACTTCGCTGATTAATTGTGATGTAACAAGATGTACTCCCATAATTCACTCTAAGCATCATGGGGTGTAGGAAAAGGTGGATATATGTTAAGATCGGCCTGTTTAGGTTGGCCCTGAATTAACGCCTGTGTCAGGAGCTCTATTGTCCTCGGGGTTGTGTTGTGACACCAGCCGTGCTGAAAAGGCCACAGCCGCCCTGCCATTTCTCATAATGGACTTTTTAGTTAAAGGACAGCAAAATAATAAGCAGACTTGACGGGAGGAAAAAGTGGACGCCGTTTGTCTTTCAGATCGGAGGGACAAACGAGGGTTAGTTGTGATGAAGAGACAGGGCTGCTCTTTTCATCTTTTCATTCTCTCACAGACAAACTCAAACACAATGATGACTCTCTAGGTTTAGTTTATTAGCAAACGTCCTTCTGTGTTTATCTGTTTGGTTACATCTGTCTGGCTTTCTGTGTGTGTCTGTGCTGTCTGGATGTGTCTGGCTGATTGTCTATATTTATCCACCTCTTTGATCAGAATGTCTATCTGTCGATATCTATTTGTCCATGTGTCTGTCTCTATCTGTCTTTTTGTCTGTCTGTCCATATATTCATGCATCTGAAATTGCCAATTAATCCTACAGTAAACAATTACAGTGTATGTGTCCAACTGTCCATCCATCCATCCATATATATATATATATATATATATATATATATATATATATATATATATATATATATATATATATATATATAAAACTGTCTGTCTCCATACATCCATCTGCAATCGCCAAATGTATCTCTTCTCTCCATCCATCCAACCATCCGTCCATCCATCCATCCATCCATCATCCATCCATCCATCCATCCATGTCTGTTTGTCTGTCTGTCTATCCATCCATCCATCTGCAATCGCCAAATATGTCTCCTTTGTCTCCATCCATCTTATTCATCCATCCATATCTGTCTATCCAACTGTATGTCTGACCATTCATCCATGTCTGTCTGTCCGTCCATCTGTCCAACTGTCCATCCATCCACTTATATATATATATATATATATATATATATATATATATATATATATATATATATATATATATATATATATATATATATATATATATATGTCTGTCTATCCAACTGTATGTCTGACCATTCATCCATCCATGTCTGTCTGTCTCCATCCATCCATCCATCTATCCATGTATCTTTGTCTGTCTGTCTATCCAACTGTCCGTCTGTCCATCAATTCATCAATATATATCTGTCTGTCTCCGTCCATCTATTCATCTTTCCATCCAGCCATCCATCCATCTGCAATTGTCAAATCTATCTTCTTTGTCTCTATCTATCCTATTCATCCATCCATCCATGTCTGTCTGTCCAACTGTTCGTCCATCCATCCATATATGTCTGTCTCCATCAGTCAATCCATCTGCAATCGCAGAATCTATCTCCTGTCTCTATCCATCCTATTCATTCATCCATCCTATCCATCTATGCCAATCTGTCTGTCTGTTCGTCTATCTATCCTTTCATGTCTGTCTGTCTGTCTATTCAACTGACTGTCTGTCTGTCCATCCATCTATCCATCCATCCATCCATCCATCCATCCATCCATCCATATATATCTATCTGTCTCCATCCATCCATTCACTTATCTGCAATCGCCAAATCTATTTCTTTTGTCTCTCTCCATGTCTGACCGTCAATCCATCCATCCATGTCTGTCTGTCTGTCTGTCTATCCAACTGTTCGTCCATCCATCCATCCATCCATCCATCCATATATATATCAGTCTGTCTCCATTCATCTATCTGCAATTGCCAAATCTATCTTCTGTCTCTATCCATCCATCCATCCATCCTATCAATCTATGTCTATCTGTCTGATATCCATCCATCCACCCATCCATCAATCCGTATCAATCTCTCTACATCTATCCAACTGCATGTGCATATTCATCTATCCATCCACCTGTTTCTCTCTTTGTCAGTTCTGTCTATCTGTTAAGTTTCACTGTGGGCTAATGGACTCAAGTTCCAGTATCGTCAACGAACACGTTTCTAAGCTGTTCTATTTCAGAAGGGCCGGCTGTGTAAACCGGCATTAGTCTGGAACTGAAATCTCTCTGACAGAGTGTAAAGAAGCGATGATTAAACACAAACCCAGCCGGAAGGAGAGACTTTTACGGGGCTGCAAGTCTCCAGCGGCTTTCTGATCCTGCGCATCGCTAGGGGGAAAAGGAGATTTAATTAAAGCAGAATTAAAAAAGCATTGTTATTTTGATTGAAGACATCCGGCTCCCCCCCATCTCACCCGGCCGTCCCAAGTTTAAGCTGACGGGGGTTTACTTGAGTACATAGAGTGCATCTGGTGATCTCACACAAACAAACACATGCAGGTCTTACTGTGTGTTTGAAGAATACAAACGCAGTCATCTTCGCTGTACACTGAGTCTAACTCTGCATTACTGGATAATGAGAAAAGCCGGTGCGACACACACAGACTGGCACAATATTAGAAGTTAATTAAATTCTGGTAGAGTGGCAGAAAAGGACCCGACAGAACCTGAAGGCACCGAAAGCAACATCGGCCAGATGGAAACGACGCCATGTCAATTTCAAACAGTGGGGGGAGAATGAGGGGCCGGACGCTGATAACAAAAAAGATGGATCTATCTATCTATCTATCTATCTATCTATCTATCTATCTATCTATCTATCTATCTATCTATCTATCTATCTATCTATCTATCTATCTATCTATCTATCTATCTATCTATCTATCTATCTATCTATCTATCTGTCTGTCTCTCTGTCTATATACAGTCTAAATTTATCCATCCATTCATCCACAAATTTCTGACTATTCAAGTGTTTATCCAACTGTCTATCTATCTATCCATCCACATCTGTCTGTCTGTCCGTCCATCCATCCATGTTTGTCTGTCTGTCTATCCAGCCATCCATCTGCAATTGCCAAATATATCTTCTCTCGCTCCATCCACCCTATTCATTCATACGTCCTTCCATGTCTGTCTATCCAACTGTCTGTCTGACCGCACATCCATCCATCCATGTCTGTCTGTCCGTCTGTCCGTCTGTCCATCCATCCACATTTGTCTGTCTATCCAACTGTCCATCCATCCATCCATCCATCCATCCATCCATCCATCCATCCATCCATGTCTGTCTGTCCGTCCGTCTGTCCGTCTGTCCGTCTGTCCATCCATCCACATCTATCTATCTATCTATCCATCCATCCATCCATCCATCCATCCATCCATGTCTGTCTGTCCGTCCGTCTGTCCGTCTGTCCGTCTGTCCATCCATCCACATTTGTCTGTCTATCCAACTGTCCATCCATCCATCCATCCATCCATCCATCCATCCATCCATCCATCCATCCATCCATCCATCTTTCTATCTATCTATCTATCTATCTATCTATCTATCTATCTATCTATCTATCTATCTATCTATCTATCTATCTATCTATCTATCTATCCATCCATCCATCCATCCATCCATCCATCCATATCTGTTTGTTTGTCGGCCTTTCTCAGTCCATCTTACTATATTTTTGGATCTAGCTGTCTGTCTGTCTGTCTGTCTGTCTAGTGAGAAAAGCCAGTATGACACTCACAGACTGGCACAATATTAGTTAATTAAATTCCAGTAGAGTGGCAGAAAAGGACCCGACAGAACCTGAAGGCAGCAAAAGCAACATCGGCACATGGATTTCTGCCAGTGGGGTGAGAACGAGGACCCTTCACACCAGACACAGACGGACGGCGAGCAGAAAAAAAGGAGGGATGGAAGGACAGTAATGAATAGTTTGTGTCCTGATAATTGCATTAATGATTATTAGGCAGAGCTCAGGGGAAGGTGATGAGAGAGGGAGAAAGAGAGAGTTTCTGTCAGCTAACTTTGACAAATGGTTGTGCACTAGGGGGTCCACTGCTTGGAATATTAATTTACAAAATAAACTTTAAGGAAGGAAAGAGGGGAAAAGAAAGGCCTGCGAAGATGAATAATTAGTTTAACCCTCTGGAACAGGCCTCCGTCCACTTGGAAAAACATCACAAATGAGTTTTCCGTGTTTTGCATATTTTAATTGTTAATGTGTTTACGTAATGCCGTCATTTGGGAGGGTACTTGATAGCTTTCCAGGCTACGAGCGTCTTATTCAAAGTTGAATTTTTAATAATGATGACTTAATTTCTGGAAACACTAGCATCAACAAAGCAAACTGTCTTGTAAATGTAATTGCTGTTTTAAAATATAGAAGTCTGATATCGGTGGCACAGTGACTCAGTGGATAGTACTGTCGCCTCACAGCATGGTCGTTGGTTCAAGTCCCTACTGGGTGGAGTGGAGTTTGATTATTCTTTCCGTGTAAGCGTGGGTTTCCTCCGGGTGGTCCGGTTTCCCCCACAGTCCAAAGACATGCGCTATAAGTGAATTGGGTGAACAAATTTGGCTGTATAGTGTGTGACTGTGTGGGTGAATGCGAGAGTATATGGGTGTTTTTGCCAGTACTGGGTTATAGTTGGCGTTATAGTTGGTGGTTCATTCTGCTGTGGTGACCCCTGATAAATAAGGGACTAAGCCGAAAGAAAATGAATGAATGAATGAAGTCTGATATCAATACCTGATGAATGGTTGCAGTTGCTCTGTTGGCACAGAAAGTATACTTTGAAATCTGCCATCTTGGATACTCCATTTTGGATGTACATTTCCCCAAAAACATGATCAGCAAAAAACCTTTTACCCCCAAGCTAACAGGGAATTTTCATAATTTCAGAATTAAAGTGTGTTCCAATTAACATTCACTATTCTACGCCTTTTTGTAGTATAAATAGTGTAAGTAGTGCATTCACTCTAAACATTCTTAGAGAATAAGTGCACTTTAAATACCCGGACAATGCACTTCTTCAACTGATATATAGAAGTGAGGAATGTTGGACACTTTATGCACTCAAGGGTTGCAGCTTTGCTTACGCAGAGGAAAGGGGAGGAGCTATTGGAGAAGTAGGTTGGATTATTTTATTTATTTTGGATTGTGCAAGCAAAATTCTCCTCCGTAAGTGATTATGTCACATCTTGATGGGGAATTCGGTTGTACTCATAAAAGGCACATTTTGGTCATTTATTTCACCAATTTGGCTACCGTATTGACTGGGAATTCTATTTAGGAAAAAAAGTTAATGTTCCATTTGGTGATGACACTAAACTCATACATTACGTAGTTGAGTGTATAAGTGCATAGTGAATAATTGCATAGTGTATAGTGTGTCAACTGGGAAGCAAAATTTGTTTTTTTTAAAGTAGATTCACCACCACACATAGATTTGGTAACAGCACCACCTAGTGGTCACGCGTTATAAACCCTTAACTAACCATCAATGAAGAATCTTACAAAATGGCTAATAAATGTTAATTGCAGGTTTATTGTGGTAAAATTTATATCATTTCATGGGTCATGCTGCAAACTTCTTGTCCGCCATATTGATTTTGTGAACACCACTTCGACCGCTACTTCAAATTTCACCAAATTTGACCTATTGTCAGACCATGCTGACTAAAAGGAACTCATATTCATCAGTGAAACACTTGTCATTTATGGCATTGACAAATGTGCTAGCAGCATGTCAAAGTGCATCTGAGGCTATATCTCTGAGGCTGATTTAAAGTGTTAGTAATAGAAAGTCAAATTTTAATGAAAAAGGAATTTTTTAAAATCCATTTCAACGTTTTTATCAAAATCAACAATGCTATATACTTACTCCCACGGCTGCTTATATCATAGTTAATATTTAGCCGCACCATGTTGGTGTTTCGTAACATCTAATTTTTACAAGGTGGGTTGTTAGCCCAATGCTCAACCCCCAACCTGGAGGACCAAAACATACACACGTACACTATGGACAATTTAGCTTACCCAATTCACCTGTACTGCATGTCTTTGGACTTGTGGGGGTAACCGGAGCACCCGGAGAAAACCCACATGAACACGGGAGAACATGCAAACTCCACACAAAATGCCAACTGACCCAGCCGGGGCTCGAACCAGCAACCTTCTTGCTGTGAGGCAACAGTGTTACCCACTGCGCCACCGTGCCGCCCATGCAATGTACTATATTATACTATATATTATTTGTAATTCACAATTCGAGTATCTGGTTATGTTCGCTCCCAAAAAACTGGAATCTGACAGTATTTGTTTATCTATGTTCTGTGACTTCATTTGCTTTCAAATGTCAAAAGTCAAAAGGTGTGCTAGCGTTACATTAGCCAATAAGTGCGTTACATGACAACGACTTCAAAACATCTTTCGAAAGTTTGGCAGCCAAACTAGATAACATTCAATCCATGGTGGCTGCTCATAATCTTCGCATTGATAACCTCGTCAGATTGTCCTACCTCCCATTCAAAAAGTAGGTAGCACATTTTGATTGTGCAATAATTTACCCATCAGATTTTTCTACCAGTATACATCTTAATGTGGATTAGTGTGATATGAAGCTGTAATATCGCCCTAACCTACCTAATCCCAACCTCAGAACCATTTAAATAGAGTGTTGGTAACATATTTTGACGGGTAGGTAGGATAAAATGTCAGGACACCGGCACTACAGAGATAAGTTAGCGGCTTGAACAACTTGATGCTACACGTTTGAGGCTCCAGAAGGACAACGAGTGGCTAAAATAACTCACAATTCCCATCCCTACTGAAAAAACAGCTTAAACCAGCCTAGGCTGGTTGGCTGGTTTTAGCTGGTCAACCAGGCTGGTTTTATAGGGGTTTTTGCCATTTCCAGACTGGTTTCCAGCCTGGTCTTAGCTGGTCAGGCGAGACACTGCTCGCTGCAGAGCCATTTGAGCTCCAGTGAGGGGGAGCTTGAGCTTGAGCTCCTCCTCCTGTAAGCTGTTTTAATGCGTATACCCACCCCACCCCTAACTCCAACCCCCAGTGACATCACTTGTAGAAGAAGTGCAAGGAAGGAGGAGCTGGAGCTCAAGCTCCCCCTTGCTGGAGCTCAGCTCTGCCCAAGTGGCTCTGCAGTGAGCACCACTTGGGTCAGGCTGTGAGATGACCAGCTAAAACCAGCTTTACCAGCCTAGCCAGGCTTGGAGCCCAGCCAAAACCAGCTATGTCCAGCTTAAACCAGGCTGCTCAAGCTGGTTTTAGCTGGTTTAAGCTGGTAGTTTTCCAGCCTGACCAGCTGAGACCAGACCAGACCAGACCAATTGGCCAAAACCCCTCTAAAACCAGGCTGGTCAACCAGCTAAAACCAGCCAACCAGCTTAGGCTGGTTTAAGCTGTTTTTTCTGTAGGGATATTGTCTGCAGAATGCTAATATTGAATGTTTTTTTTTATCTTTTACAAAAATAAACATAAAAAACAACCACTTTTCATAACTTAACAGGAATGTTGGGAAGTTGTTCTTAGAACATATATTTGATTAGCTGAATAAGTGCTAATTGGCTAACAGTATACATCCTAGCACTTCATTAGCAACATTAAAACTACGATACATAAATCTGTCCATTTCTGCCCCAAGAATCTTCCATCAAGGGCTAACTAGGCTAGGCTAACTAGACAAACAAGCTTGTTTTTTCTTTTCATACCATTTCGCACCAACATTACATTTTGCTAGCAGTGATGCTACTCACTCCCTAGCTCTGCATGGCATTATGGGACAGCCGTTCACTCTCTGAATGCAATGAGTCATCCGATCAAGACAAAAGTGACTGCTTGACATCATAAAAACGTCATATAAATGTCAGAGGATGATAAGTTCCTTAAACACGGATTAGTGACCTTTAAAAGACATGGCATGTCAATGATCTGCCTTCTCGCTCAAATAATGTGTTTTGACTGGTGTGCAGGTCGATATCGCCCTCTGCGCCAATGCCAACGTCTCTGACCCCACATGCCAGGTGTCCCATCAGATGGCGATAACAACACCTCAAAAACTCTTCCCCCAAAACTCATGGAGAATAACACCCTGCATAATGCCAGGTGGCTGTCGGCGGAAGACATTTTTCACATAAATCAAACTGCCATTGGGCTTATCAATAACAAGTCAATTAGCAGACGGAGAGAGGCACGCATCTCTAGGGGTCATTGCTTGTTTGTTAGATGGACATCTGCAGCTCTGTTTGCTTCGCTTTTGGCAACGGATATACATTTTTTCTCTGTTTTTCTCTCTCTTTCTTGAGGTTTATGAAGACTCTGAAAGACTCTACTGCGTTAGTATTAATTTTACTTACAAGCTGTAATGTTGCATGCTTATTCAACTTTTTTGTTAGAACTGAAACACAAAGCATGCTGTTTTACCGCTATTTAGAAAAGAGCAGCTTGAACATTTTTCAAAATATCAAGCATTTTTCAAAAAATGCTTTTCTTTCTTATTTTTTATTTATTTTTTGGTCAGGTTTCTAGTCCAAATATATAAAAATTCTTAAATCGAGAAGCATTTTCTAGACAAGCAAACATATCTTGTTTTAAGAAATAATATGCCAAAATTATTATTTTTTTCCTTAAAACAAGCAACATAATCTGCCAATGTGGTCAGCAAAAATAATCTTCTTTTTCCTTTTGACACAAAATTATTTTGCTTACCCCATTGGCAGATTAGGAAAAACTCACTTAATTTTGGCATATTATTTCTTTAAACAAGACCAGAATTTTTATATATTTTTTTGCAGAGTATGAAAGCCAATGGGTGTCAGCTACCAACATTTTTCAAAATATCTTCTTTTGTAAAAAAAGAAACTCAAATAGGTTATGAACAAGTGGAGCACGAGTAAATGATAAACTGTCACTTTAATTTTCATTCTTGATGATCTGTTGCTTTACATGCTGCAGTTCAAAACAAACTAGTCAATAAACATGAGCTCAAATAACCTCCATTACAATAAATCAAATGCAAGATGTCACCTTTGTTTTCCAGGCCCTTAAGGACTCTTTTTGAAAGATGAAGGAGCACTTGTAAAAACTGGTATTTTGAATGACCTTTCTAATTTTGCTCAGTTTATAGACTTGGCTATTATAATATGGCCGAAAGCAAAGTACGTTTTGCATAAAAATCACTTTCCATTCCGTCCCTTTATTACTCAAAATAATGAGGCTCTTTCTGATTCTTTCACCCATTGAGATATTAGATTTAAATACTTTATGTTTATGTGTCTGTACAGTCTTCAACATGATTGTCAACATAGGCTCATTCTGAAAACGTAGCCCTGTATACATTTCTGGAGATCGCGAATTATGTCTCCAGAGCTACGTATGGCTGCATTTAGTCTTTAAAACGAATGCTACGGGGCGGTATAACGCCATTCCTTTTCGTGCTTACCAGCTGACCGCTTACCTCCTTATGGATGCCTTTCCAGCTATTACCAGTTTGTCCAGTACTTGAAACACAGATTGGAGTTGATCGTGACAATGGGGTTTCAGTCTGGTGAAGAACGGTTCCAGAAAGCAGATAAGACAAAAACAGAAACCAAAAAATAAAATAAACAAGTAAATAACAGGGTGAGAATGTGGTAAAATCTGAGGGGGCAAGAGCAGTGGGGAGTTAGGACGATTCTAAGGGCCTACGCCATTTTGGTTCCCCCAGAGATACTATTAGTGGGCCCATCTCTCTCTTCCACCACCACCATCCACCCTCCGCTCTTCACTTTCATTCAAGACACCTACGAAATGTTGAAATAGGGCCCATAACAGCCAAATTTGAGATCTAAAAAAGCAAACACAGCGACCTCTGGTGGATTCGTGAAAACAAAAACTGCTAAAAAACGTACCTCCTGGGATGTATTTGGCACTCTCCAGAAATGTATATAGGGGTACATAATCAGAATGAGTCTGGGTTGATGATTGTTGTCGTCTATAGGAAGTCAAAACTTGCCTCAGCTCATCAGTGCCATTTTATACAGAGCACAAATGACAGCCATGTTGTGGAACGGCCTATTATTTATGTTGTTTTCTCTTTGTTTGGTTTGCAGAAGTTGTGGCTCTCAGATGAGACAAGCCACATAATGCTGCCGGGCACTCAGTGACTGTTTAATGACTAGTCTGTCAGATCTCGCACCAAGAAACCCAGACAGAACACCACCGCTGAAATGCACAGGACCAATTACAGCACTGTAACTCACCCTTGATTTATATATCAAGAAATAAATTCCTTTAATTCATATTTGCTTATGATGCCAACACCGTTCACAGTGAGACTACAACAGGGCCCACTTGTAGAGCTAATGCTCATTATAGTGACATCCCAGTTTCCCCTAGTATATGTAATTTGTCCGGAAAGTCAACGAAAAATAAACTCATCTCAGCAGGAATTGTGAAACGCAGTTGGCCTGTAGCCTATATTTGCTGAGCTTTTCCAACTTTTGAATACACCATAAGGGACATTTTAGTCAGACAGCCTTGTGTAGATGGTTGTCAGCACTCTTTTTAATGGATTCCTCTGATCTGATGCATTTTAGCGGCGTCTGTTTTTCTATATAGAGGGGGATCAAATAGCAGAGCTGCAGCATGTTCGCTTGGACCACCTGCTGGAGATGAGTTTCAGAGAGCGCCGGGGAAAACAGCATGGGGGATGCGTTAGTTTGTATCCATGTGCCTTGTGCTGACAAGTTTTTACGATATCGAATGTGCATGTGTGTTTCTGGGCATTAAAAATACATGGCTTATGTTGTGTGTTGTGCAAAAGTTGGGTCCAAGGTGGTGCACGTTAGAGTTTCCTTTGAAATATTTTCTAGACACAATATCCCAGACGTCTGATTAAATGTTCCTTTAGAACTGTCTTTATTTAGCATAATATAAAAACAATAGAAGGCATGGGATGTCCTCATTAGGTAGTGTGTTTTTGTGAGTGTTTGTGTGCCAATGTGGTTAGCATCAACCCCCACCCCCTTCCCGAGACCTCCTGTGTTTCTCAGGTGCTAAAATGTGGCAGTTAGGGACCCCACAGAGAGGTATAAATAGGTCTCTCTTCCTATGGAGAGGCGCAGTCTTTTATTGGAGTACCAAGCAACTGAGATCCAGCCAGGCACTCTTGGATAGAGAGCCTGAAAGACATCCGCACTCAAAAACGCACTAGGCCTCCCTTGTGCCCTCATGCGGAACGGCCCCAGGGGAGAATTCGCCAGCTGAGCCTCAAAAACAAGGTAGGACAACCCAGCTGACTGACAGACTGAATGCTCTCAGCTGTTTGTGTGTGTGTGCGTGTCTCAGAAGTTCACTTCAGAGCTGATAGCTGGAGAGACCCAGGGTGAAAACACTAGCTGAGAGTGATAAAAAGAAAAAGGGAGAGAGAGAGACGGAGAGAAAATGCCAGCATGTACTCACCATGGGAGTGTTATGGTAAGCGCTTGTTGATTTATTGATCAGGAAAGAGGACCATTTTATGTACCAGTGGATGGGACGAACGCAGAGCGTCACATTGTGATACAGATGTTTTGAGGGTGTTCAAGGGTGTGACAGCTAGCCTGAGTGATGTGACTTCTGAGATAGACTTTGTTTTTATTTACGTTTTTATGCAGATCTCTGTACTCAGGGAATGACATAGTGGAAATGCAGGATTCACAGGGAATGGTTGGCATTACAATTTCCCTTTTTCTGACTTCAGTCAGTGGCTGTGCATCATAAGACCTGCCTCTCTCTCTTTCTTTCTAGCAATCTGTTAAATGCCAGCAAGCTCCTCTATGGACTTAAACTCCTGTTACACCACAGCAAATGACCATTATAAGTGATTGACAGCCCTAGAGGTGTCCATTTAGCAAACTCTTGGTACCTGAGAAAGATGAGGGGGCAGAAAAATGAAACGAAAGATGAGGGATAGAAAAAAGGACATGGTGGGTCCCTGAGCGGGAGTGTTAGGGAGGAGAGAAATGAAGTTTTCAGCAGTGGATCGATTTTTGAATGCTTGTCTCATGCATTTTACAGAGGCGCTAAATGCCACTTATGGTATAATGCTGTACGCTGGGTCAGAGCAAAGCTCTCCCGCTTGGGCTGGGATTTCAGGGCCGTTTTTAACAAACTACGCCTGTAGACTTAAGTAAATCTATCTGATTGTGTCACAGCCTTGGAAACAACATTGTTTTGCTCATCTTTTGTGGATTTGTAAGCCTGAAACCCTCCTTTTCTATTACACCTAAGAATATTTCTTGGCAGCCAAACTAATCTCATAGTCTCATAAACTCTCAATTCATAAAAAATAAATCTTACTCATTCTCTCTTCTTTTTTCTCTTTTGAAAGCAGCAGAGAATAAGCTGACGCCATGGAGAAAGGGAGGTGGAGTTCTGAAGATGCTCCCAGAGCCTCCATGCCTGACGAACTGTCTCATCCTAAGTTTTCGGAATGGAAGTTTAAGCTCTTTCGGGTCAGGTCCATGGAGAAGGCCCCTGTGCAAAATGAAACACCGGTGGAGAAGGAAAACCAGCCTGAGCTGGCAATGGAGAAGACAAGCTCTCAAGGCAGTGTTATGAAGCTCTGTTTTGGAGGGAAGAGCAAAGAAAATGTGGAGAGTGCTCGAGGGAGAGTGGACCTTAAGCTACAGGAGATAGATACACACATGAATCTTCTCAAGTGAGTAAAATAAAAAATTTGTTGTATACATGTATAATGTTAAATCATTCTTAATGTTTATCAAGCATTTTGCTTGTGTCCTATGTAGAAACATGTGCCGCCTTTGTGGCATTGCAATACAGAAGGCTAAAGGTCCATCACATGAAGTTCAGGGAGTTTTGGAGGAGTCAAGCAGATGTGCCTTACGCAGGATGGGCTGCAAGCTGGTGACCTGGCCGGAGGTGATCTTGAAGGTCTTCAAGGTGGATGTGACAACCGACATGGAGACGGTTCATCCGTCTTTGTTTTGTCACAGGTGCTGGACTGCTACCATAAGGGGAGGGGGTTTCTGTTCCTTCACCAATACCCGAATCCCAGACTGGAAGCCCCACACCTCTCAATGCAACCTTTGCTTCCCTAAAAAGAGTTCTTTTCAGCGAGTAGGAAGGAAGCGGACTAAACCACTTAAAAATGCACACATCCTTCCTAAGCGATTCAGGCGGGACTCATCAGAATCCTCAAGAGTGTGGAGACAGACCACAGAGAATCCAGATGGCAAAGAATGGTTAAAACTATCAGTTCAGAGAGGACAGTGGGTAAAGAGTATCACACAGTGCCAGAGAGACCATCTGAGCACTAAGCTCATTCCCACTGAAGTCCCAGCAGACATGATACGTGCAGTTACTTGCCAAGTGTGTGATCACCTGCTTTCTGACCCCGTCCAGTCACCATGTCGACACCTGTTCTGTCGGCTATGCATTATAAGGTACAGTCATGCTTTGGGCCCGAACTGTCCCACCTGTAACCAACACCTGAACCCATCCCACCTGACCAAGCCAGCCAAGTTCTTTCTTGCAACCCTCAGCTCTCTTCCCCTGCTCTGCCCCAGTGAAGAATGTAGTGACTGGGTCCGATTGGACGCCTTCAGGGAACACTGCCTCACCCATTACCGTGAAAAAGAGTCCCAGGAAGAACAAACCCCTTTAGAGCAGAACCTTGATGGTTACTTACCAGTCAACAAAGGTGGGCGTCCTCGACAGCACCTGTTGTCACTGACCCGTCGGGCTCAAAAACACAGACTACGAGACTTAAAGAACCAGGTGAAGACATTTGCCGAAAAGGAAGAAGGAGGGGATGTGAAGTCTGTGTGTTTGACGCTCTTCCTTCTGGCATTGAGAGCTGGGAATGAACACAAACAAGCAGATGAACTGGAAGCAATGATGCAAGGTACTGCCAAGAAACATGTCACCCACAATATGTGACTGTCAATGCAGTTGTTGTCAGACAAATACAACTAGAATGAACAGATAATGCATTATTGACTTTCTTACGTAAGATGGGGAGCCACCAATAATAAGAATATAGAACATTTTTATAACCTTATACTTGGCATTGCTATTTGTTTTCTGGAATGAACTAGCCTAATTGTCCATGCCTGACTGCAGATAATTGTATTCATTTTTCAAAGGACAACAGCTTTACATGCAATTTTACATAATTATCTTCACATCTACTACCTGCAGAATGAATTGAACACATCCACAAGGTTATCTACACAACAAAAATTAATGACTTTTTTCTTATGCGTCAGTTTAAATAGAACAATAACCACTTACCGAATGTGTATGTGTGTGTGTACACGTGTGAGACGCAAAACACAATAACAATTCTTGTAAAGAGCCTGTTAGGATGAAAACAACATCAGTAGCCCTTGTATCTGCAAATGACATAGATACTGTCTTTGCGCCCCAGGGGAACAGGGCCCAGCTGGTGCCTGTTTTCATCATCAGCCAATAGATCAGTATTTCCAGCCCAGCTGAGTCACCTCTCCCTAACTTAAGCATTTATAATCTAGCTAATCTATAACAATTATGACATATCCATGCTGAAATTACAACCAGAATTTCAGATATGCTAGTGCTTATTTGCTTGTGTTCTGAAGTAAGGTTATTAGATACAAGATCACACATGATAACAGTATTAGTTATATTGACTTTATTCTGTACAAAACACATCTGATTCCATCTCACACAGTTCTTTTCTCTCTCTCTCTCTGTGTTCTCTTCCAGGCAGAGGATTTGGTCTGCATCCTGCAGTGTGTTTGGCTATAAGGGTCAACACCTTCCTCAGTTGCAGTCAGTATCACAAGATGTACCGCACTGTGAAAGCCACTAGTGGCCGCCAGATATTCCAGCCCCTGCACACTCTGCGTAATGCAGAGAAAGAGCTTCTCCCTGGGTTCCACCAATTTGAGTGGCAGCCTGCTTTGAAGAACGTTTCCACCTCCTGGGATGTGGGCATTATTGATGGCCTCTCTGGTTGGACAGTCTCTGTTGATGATGTCCCAGCAGACACCATCTCCAGACGATTCCGTTATGATGTGGCATTGGTTTCTGCATTAAAAGACCTAGAGGAGGACATAATGGAAGGACTGAGAGAGAGGGCGCTGGATGACAGCATGTGCACTTCTGGCTTTACCGTGGTGATCAAAGAATCATGTGATGGTATGGGAGACGTCAGCGAGAAGCATGGATCTGGTCCCGCAGTTCCTGAGAAGGCAGTAAGGTTTTCCTTCACAATTATGTCCATCTCTATTCGACTTGAAGGTGAGGATGATGGCATCACCATCTTCCAGGAACAAAAGCCCAACTCTGAACTCTCCTGTAGACCTCTGTGTCTCATGTTTGTGGACGAGTCTGACCACGAGACCCTGACAGCCATCTTGGGACCTGTGGTAGCAGAACGGAAAGCTATGATGGAAAGTCGGCTCATCATTTCTATTGGTGGTCTGCTACGCTCTTTTAGGTTCTTCTTCCGGGGCACAGGCTATGATGAGAAGATGGTCCGTGAAATGGAAGGCCTGGAAGCATCGGGCTCTACTTATATATGCACACTTTGTGACTCAACACGTGCTGAAGCCTCTCAAAACATGGTGCTGCATTCCATCACACGCAGCCATGATGAAAATCTCGAGCGCTATGAGATCTGGAGGAAAAATCCCTTCTCTGAGTCCGCCGACGAACTGCGCGACCGAGTCAAAGGTGTTTCTGCTAAGCCTTTCATGGAGACCCAGCCTACTCTGGATGCCCTGCACTGTGACATCGGCAATGCGACTGAATTCTACAAAATCTTTCAGGATGAGATTGGAGAAGTCTACCAGAAGGCCAATCCGAGTCGAGAGGAACGCCGTCGTTGGCGGTCAACCCTGGACAAGCAGCTAAGAAACAAAATGAAACTCAAGCCTGTGATGAGGATGAATGGAAACTACGCTCGTCGGCTGATGACACGTGAAGCTGTGGAGGCTGTCTGTGAGCTGGTTCCTTCTGAGGAACGGCGTGAGGCTCTGTTGAAACTGATGGACCTCTACTTGCAGATGAAGCCTGTATGGCGGTCAACTTGTCCCTCCAGAGACTGCCCCGACCAACTCTGTCAATACAGCTACAACTCTCAGCAATTTGCTGACCTTCTATCCTCCATGTTTAAGTATCGATATGATGGAAAAATCACCAACTACCTCCACAAGACTTTGGCCCATGTTCCTGAGATCGTTGAAAGAGACGGATCTATCGGAGCATGGGCTAGTGAAGGGAATGAATCTGGGAACAAGCTCTTCAGGCGTTTTCGAAAGATGAATGCAAGGCAGTCCAAAACATTTGAGCTTGAAGATATATTGAAACACCACTGGCTGTACACTTCCAAGTATCTTCAGAAGTTCATGGAGGCTCACAAGAATTCGGTAAAAGCAATGCAAGCCACATTCAACCCTGAAGAGACTCCAGAAGAACCTGATAACAGTCTTGATGTTCCAGATTTTTGAGTTTATCTTTGATTGACTTTCTTTAATGGACCCTTTTTCTTGCTAATGAAAATATTGTTAAGTAATTGATTTCATTTCTTGAGATGAGATGTAATATCACATCTAATGACTTTATTATTCACCTCATTATTTTTTGACGCTAGTGCATAAACGTGAGCTAAATTGTTTTATGGCGGAGATAAAATTGTATGGGCAGAGTTTTTTTTCCCCCCAGCTTTTACAGGCAAATTGACTTGATTTTATCACTTGCTGCTTGTGAAATATGAGGGATTTTATTGTATTGCCAGGTTGTGACACCTTCACGAATTCGCGCAGAAGGGTTATTTATGAAAACGTACAAGGGAGTTGTAAGTCACTGAAATTATATTAAAGGAGCCCCACGTTTATGATGGCTATATTAATATTTCACACAGGACAGAGACAAAGTGAAATTAGGAAACGCTAAATTTGCAGGAGGTTTAGAGGAAAGGGGGTTATTTTAGCAATGCATTATTTTGATGGTGCTCAAATGGTCAACAAATGACTGAACGCAAATAGACACTATGCAACAGCATTTGCACATTTATGTACATCACCCCATAATCTACCTCAGTCTTACAGGTCCCATAGGACATCTGCACATATGTGCTGTTCACACAAACAAAGATTTAAATATGTTTTAAGAAATGGCCTTGTCTTTTACACAATAACACCTGCTGACTATTGTCAGAATTTCTTTCTTGTGGTGTTAAAGTGAAGAGATATGTGCTCTATTCACATCAAACTTGTACCTCAATTTATTATTTAATACATTGTTAATTGTGCTCTATTAAACAAATGTATTTCTTTGTGAATTGGTTTTGCTGATTTCTTTATCTTGATTTTAATGTTTTCCTTATGTATTCCTTTGTTCCAAGTAACATTACATTACTTGGTTGGGATTTTTGTTTAAAATAAATTCATTAGTGTGGTTAAAACCTGTTTTAATTGCTTGATGTACTTTTTAATTCCAAATAAACACTGCTCTTAATTATAAACATAATTGTTTTATAGACTTGCACAAAAGCACTGATAAAGTTCCTGACCCATTGTTATGACTTTCTTTCATTGTGCAAGAACATTACAGTGTAAGTGATTGTTGCAATTAATAAACTTGTGGATTCATACTTTGTTGTCTTAATTATTTAATTTAATTGCTTTGTAATCAGTTTTAATGTAGTATTGCTCCATTTGGTAAATAATAATAACAATAACAAAATGAAATAGAGCCACACTGAAAATGGCCATAAATTAACTGTAATATAGACCATTTCAATGTTGTGATGTCATTGGCCCATGAAAATATCCTGCTTGTTATCAAACTTTAATAACTGTAACAAGAGGCAATTCAAACATAACTTAATGTTAAAACAGCTATCATAACATTATTTATGAATATGTGGCTCTTTTGGATTTAATGGAAATTAAAAATGTACAACAGGAAATATGTTGAGACCATTGTTTTTGCTTACATCCCTCAAAGTGGTCTATATATTCATCATAAGCATGAAACAGAAGGTTTAATGACAGTATATTTTAATGATTTCTCTTTATTCAAGCAGAAAATACATGCCCCCCCTCCACACACACACACAGGGACAACAAATCATCTTCTCAGAAATAATACACAAGCATTGAAAAAGCATTAAAAATGCATAGCCTATTACTACAGCAATAATTAACAACACATGTCTAATGTTTCTATATGAAAAATAAACATCCAATTTTCTGTTAGTATGAATCACCATTAAAATGTAAAAAATTAACAACATTATAAACAAAGCTGATGTCATGATGAACACAGGGTTCCCACTATTTCATGGAAACCAGATTCAAGCACATTCAATGACTTTTTAAAGCACCATTAATTTTCAAATTAAGCACCTTTGTTATTCATACCCCAGCATATGTAGTCAAGGACCTTTGTTTGCTTTTAAGCACCCTCCTCGAATCTAAACACTCGGGCATTATCAGTGCTTATCAGCTGATAGATATGGGCCAGTAGAGGCCTTCTGCGCCTACTAGTAGGCTATGAAGGCTGTTATCATCTATCCACATGGTTAATCAGTTATACTTATAGAGAAGACTCCAGATCCAGATCTGTTTTTACATTACTGTTATGGTTGGGTTTAGCGTTGGGGTCAAGTCAGGGTAAACGGTAATTGAGCACAATTAATAGGAAATGTAATAACTTCTTATTAGTTAACTTCTGGCCACAGCCGTATGTGATCTATAGTTGATTAACTATGTGGATGGATGATAACAGCCTTCTGAGCCTACCAGTAGGCGCAGAAGGCCCCTACTGACCCATATCTATCAGCTGATAACCACTGATAATGCCCATGAAGTCGAGTGATAACATTCGAATCGGCTGTACTTTTCAGGCCTTGAATCCATATGTCTGAAATTCTAACACCTTCAAGTATTTTCAAGTAGAACCCTGTGAACAGAACAGAAAAACAAATCAGTCAAAAAGTCTTCGCAGAAAGGTCTTCTTAGCTGGGGTCATCTTCAGTGAGACCGGAGCCTTGCGATGGGTCATCTTCATTGGGACTCTCTTCACTGGTAACATCTGCTTCGGAGGAGTCATCTCCTGTTTGGGCAGGCCACCATGATCCAAGCAGAAGTACTTGCTGTTATCTTGGGAGAGTTGGAGCAGAAGGCCTTCAGGGAGCTCCATGCATTGGGCATGGACCCAATGTCCACCTTCCCCCCTGGAGCAGAAGATCATGGCAGGTCGGGTGAGCTCAGTAGAATAGTAGGGCTCCCAGATATTGGGGTCCACCTGGCAGGATAGGCAGCACTTGATCCAGTAGCCTGTCTGAGATTCATCCTCCTCATCCTCCTCATTATAGGTATCACCCTCTACATCGCTGCTATACTCCAGCTCGTGAGGCTCTCGGCCAAAGTACAACTCCTCAGAGTCTTCCAAAGGTGCAGAGTCCTCGAAATCAGTCGACTCCTGGCTGCATCCCTGTGCCGTAGCTTCTCCATCTTGTTCCTTCTGGAAGCTCACTTGGTAGAAATGGTAGGCTTCTGGCGGGGTTGGGTTTCCTTCTGAAGGAATTGCAACTAAAGCAGTTGCTTTTCCCAAGCTGCCACCAAACCAAGTACGGCTGTGGCTGATCTCGCTGGTCCACTGTGGAGGTTCGCGGGGCTCTATATGGACTCCTACGTCATCCAGGCCAACGTAGGTGCACTCCATGCGCTTTTGAGTCTCAGATTGGTATCCGCCGAAAATTATGTACTCGTGATAGCCAATGGGAGAGGCTATGGCACTGGTAATGGTGAGACCTTCGTGAAGAATAGTGCAGGTAAGGACCGGGCTTCCAAGAAGAAGCTCCACATGGAGACGGATCAAACGAGATGGTCGGCAATCGGAGCTGAGGATGTGACCACCTAGGAAGTAGACACAATCCTGTCTAGCTAGGGCTACATGAAATGACTGGCCATCTGTTAGCTCGGGGAGGGTGTGAGCCGTACAGCAGCCAAACTCTAGGTCAATAAGATAGACTTGAGGCGGACAGTCTACTACACTGTTCCAGTTCTGCGTCGTCCTTTCGGTGGGGGGGCATATAAGACCTGCCACCAAACAGAACGCAGGCGGTTTTCCCTCGGCTATTTATCACGCTGAGGGTATGGCCATATCGAGCGCTAGGGACATCTCCAACTAGCTCTTTTTCTTCACAGCGCAATGTGACTTTACGATTGCAGCCTCTGCTGTCTACGCTCAACATGTAGAGACTGGAGGACAGCTCGTTGTTGGGTGTTCGGCCGCCATGAATGAGGTAACATTCAGGTTTGCTGTCTTGAGACTCGAAGTGAGCTATAGCAGGACATCGGAGGGGAGGAAGATAACTGGAGTTGTTGGAAAATGAAATGGCACGCAGTTTAAGTTCTCCTTTTTTAATACGTATACCAAATATCCCAGTTGGACATGAGCGTTTTGGCCAGCCTTTTTGTCCAAAGAGGTAAACATCACCCTCCAAGTCTAGTAAGGAGAAACCTGGTTGCACAAGGCTGCCACAATTCACCGCAGTTAAAGGCTGTAAGGACATGTTTTTTTTTGCAGGTAGCTGTGTAAAATATAAAAATAAAAAAACAAAACATTAGTTTATAGTCATTTAGTAGTACAATGTCAATTTTATTTTGTCAAAAAAAAAATCCTCGTATAAAAATCAACCATGGCTTTACCACAAATAAAACTTAAACTTAAAGATAACTTGCTACACTAACCATAGTTTAACCAAAGTATTTGAAGTATATCTGTGGTGTACAAATGGTAATCATTCTACAAAAGAATACTAGTGAATATAGTGAATATAAGAATATAAGCGCTATACAAATAAAGGTACTAGTGCTTCAAATTAGCATAACAGTAAGTGAAGTGTGCAGTTTTGGTTTATTTTTTACTCAAGGTAAGAAAACAAAATCGCGGAACCATATCTCCCTTTTGCTGTTTCCCCGAAAACATAGAAACATTCCCACAGGAAATTGTAGTTTTCCCAACTCTAGTTTCCTATTGAAACGTGCATTAAGCATACAATATAAGGACTACAATACCCAGCATTCAGTGCGAGAGCGGCGTCTGCGTTTAAACGGTAGGCTATGTCTGAGGTACTTTTCTTCGTGCTCCGAACGCTTGTATTCTCTTATTTTCTTCTATATTTTACTAGCGTTTCTACATTTTTATGTTTTAAATTCGCCTGAAGGTAATCAAATATGCAAGAGACGCATTATTAAACAAATAAGCAAGAACTAACTGTCAACACGAGTAACTCAGCACTATATTAACACAGTATATGTAGGCTACGTTACGTATTGTAGCGTATATTTTAACATATATAATTTTACATTATGCAAATCGTATTTCATGATAAGTTCCTCTTACTCTATATGTCAGAAAAAAATAACGTACGTTTCCAAATATGACATATCTAGTCTTACAATAGTCTTCCTAGTAATGTACTTCTTACCTCTTGGTCAGTGTACTCCGAAATCTGAAAGCTGCTTTGGTGCTGGTAATTTTTATTTGAGATATTAAAGCGAATGGTTTAGTGACAGAGCCAGAGGCTGAGTGTTTGTGAAGGCTGACTGGCTCATCTTGAGGTTTACTGTCTGTAACTGCTGCTCACAACAGGTGTTTGAGCACAATCACACGAGTTTGAATGAAAACAAGCACAAACTCACTGCATCATTGGCTGTTTATTAATATGGAGTTTTTGTTTTGTGCTACTGATCAGCAATACTCATAGATATTAGATCTGCTATGCAGTTTTAGTCATTATGAATGTTTCCAGATTCTTCCAAATGGCCAACACTGTCTAAAACTTATAAGAAAATCACACATGTATGCATATGTATTTGTGTGTATACGTATATATTTCCAAAGTAATACTTTTGTGTAGTAGCCTATAGGATTATATACAAAAAATTATCCAAATTCATAATAATCTAAACATCTTTAACAGTGTGTTAATATTTTCTGAAGCATCATGTGACATTAAAATCCAGACTGAATACAATTCAGCTTTGCCATTAAAGAAATAACATTGTAAAATAAATTGAAAATATAATATAGCTATTTAAAATGGAAATAATATATCCCGATATTGCTGTTTCGACTGTAATTAAAATTTTAAAAATGCATTCTTGATGACATAAAGGGCTTTTTTAAAAATATTGGTGTAAATATGTTTTTTTTTTTATTTGAATTTTTTTAATTTGAATCTAGATATCCTTGATAATATTCACTCGCCGGCCACTGTATTATGTACACCTTACTAGTACTGGGTTGGACCTTCTTTTGCCTTAGCATAGATTCCCTTCCTTTTGCATAGATTCAACAAGTTACTGGAAATATTCCTCAGAGATTTTGGTCCATATTGACATGATAGCATCACACAGTTGCTGCAGATTTGTCGGCTGCACATCCATGATGCAAATCTCCTGTTCCACCACATCCCAAAGGCACTCTATTGGATTGAGGTTTGGTGACTGTGGAGGTCATTTGTATGCAGTGAACTCATTGTCATGTTCAAGAAACCACTCTGAGATGATTCGTGCTTTATGACATGGCGCGTTATCCTGCTGGAAGTAGCCATCAGAAGATGGGTATACTGTGGTCATAAAGGGATGGACATGGTCAGCAACAATACTCAGGTAGGCTGAGACTCAGATCGTCTTGACCATGTCTACATGCCTAAATGCATTGAGTTGCTTTCATGTAATTGGCTGATAAGAAATTTACATTAATGAGCAGTTGGACAGGCATACCTAATAAAGTGGCCGGTGAGTGTATTTTCAGAAAAGTATTCTTTGCAAATTCTAAATTGTGAAATCATATTAGCAGCCAATGACTATCAAAGTACAACACTGTTTACAGGCGATTAAGTAGAGCTAATGCTGTTTTGAAGTCATATTTACTTGCGATTTGAGACCAAATATTCAAAGTAGCGTAATAAACAATATAGAGAGCATGTCAGGGTGGCGCAGTGGGTAGCACGATTGCCTCAGAGCAAGAAGACTGCTGGTTCGAGCCCCGGCTGGGCCAGTTGACATTTCTGTGTGGAGTTGGCATGTTCTCCACATGTTCACGTGGGTTTCCTCCGGGTGCTTCGCATTCCCCCACATTCCAAAGACATGCGCTATTGGTGAATTGAATAAGCTAAATTGGCCATAGGCAGATTTTTAACATCAACAGAGAGTCGGGACCTCAGTTTAACATCTCATGTGAAAGACGATGCTCACTGAGCGGTATACAGTCCCCATCACTACACACTGACCACAGGTTAAGCGCCCCTTTCACTTACACCACATCTGGCAGCAACTTAGCTTTCCCATGTGGTCTCCCATTCAGGTTCTGACGGGTGCAACTCTGCTTACCTTCAGTGGGATTTGAAGAGAGCTAGCTGCCGGCTAAGAGGCTAGCTAAAACTATAATCATAAATATACATTTAAGACAGATTAGTTTTACAAAGCATATTAGTTAAAACAAAATTTAACTGTAATTATCTTTTAATTAGCTGTGATTGTATCACATTTCACAGATTGTTCCCATTTGTTTGTCGTTTGTATTTAGCACAGATGCAATCGCAACAGATTTTTCAGCTCTTTTCCTTTACGACCTGCATTCAACACCAAAATCACACTCTTGGTAATGCATCTGTGACAGTCTGGATGTAATGTGCTGTTAAAATAGTCTCCTCTGTGTGCATCTGAGTGGTCTGTGGCATCGGGTTCGGTGAGGAGCAGAATGATTCACTCTCATTACACCAAATATCGAATGCGTGAGTCACACATCACATTTTGGCAGGAGGGGAAGCTCGGATTTGTAAAAATACTCCTTATTTCCCGCAGGCTTATATTTGCATTAACTGTTTCTGCTTGGCGGCTCTTTAAAGGAACGAGAGAAATTAGGCGACTGTTGTTGAAAGAACGAGAGAAAGAGAGAGAGAAGAAGGGAACAGCTGTGCCTGCCTCATTAGCATAATGTTTTTGTGATTCGGGGGGCTCGTGCAGTTGTGTGTTTGTTTTGAAGGCCGAGAGATGTGTGTGTGTGTGTGTGTGTGTGTGTGTGTGTGTGTGTGTGTGTGTGTGTGTGTGTGTGTGCGAGAGAGCACAAAACAAAGACCCGTAACCACGAGTGCCTGAAGAACAGTGAAAAACACAAACAGCGGAGCACCTGTGTCTGAAGAGCAGGGCCATGAAGAGGAGGCTCAGCGAATCCCCTGAGGCGCAACGCAAAATAAAGGATTCCTCCGGTGTCTCAGAGCGCTTTATTCTCCTGCTCAAGCGCACTTACATGCCGGTGTTCACACTTACACTCGCCGCAGAACAAACCTGTTGAGTTCTGGAGTGGATTTGCATACGGCGTTGGCAAACGAACGTTGCCGTTTTCCAGCTCTGTCATTAAAAGAGACAGACGATAGGAAACTGAGAGTGAAATGCAAGGCACAACACAACAGATCTACAATGTTTGCATTGTAATGATAAAGATATGCTGTTTTACCTTAGGATTTAGTTTGTACAAGTATTATTTATGCAACAGACAATAGGGCTGTGCGATACTGGGAAAAGTACGCTATATTGTTGTTGAGTATTGCGATAATGATATTTCTCACTATATTAGGGTTGGGCATCGTACGATGTCTAATGTGAAACATCGGAATGGACTATGGCATCATCGTCATAGACAGCAGTGAATTAATTATTAATGAATAATTAATTAATTCATTACGAATTAATTATTTGTAGCTTACAGTTTCAACTACCTGACCCGCATGGTCATTGTTTTACCCAAAACCAAATCATAAATAAATAAAGATAAAATACACACAAATTACCACATGTCGATCACTATTCCCGCGGGACATGAATAGGCAGAGGGATCTGTGTCATTATAATAGCGTCGACAAACTTGGTTGGTAAAAAAGGTGCACAATCAACCAACAGTATCTGAGGTTTTCGTTAAAATTCTTAAATACAAGCGTGAAAGTGAAAGATTGAAGGAGTGTACTGATGCTGTGACTCGTTACCTGATAGATTCAAAAGACTGAAGAGTCTTTAGATAGAGGCAAGATGAATTAAATATCAACAGAAAGGGCTTTGATTGGCCCTACCGCTGTGGTTTTAAGGAGTTAAAGTGTTGTACATACTTGCGCTCACCTCCCTCGCCACAGTAAGCTACGGCGACATAGCGCATATGAGATAAATGACGTCAGTACATAATAACCGGTTGTGATTATTACTGAACCGATACTGATTTGTCTGCGTCTGCATCGCAGTGCACCGAAGAAACAATTAATTTTGACACCCCTATTACATTGCATGCAAGTCAACGCAAATGTGAGTGCAGGCAGATTACTGTCCTGCATTTTGTTGCCTTGTACTTGTACATGTGTGATGACAATAAATTGAATCTAATCTAATGTGTAATATGCAACACATTTTTTGTAAACATGCAGAATTTGCCATAATCGTGTCTGGTGTGAACACAGCAGTGTTGGCCAATTAGAAAGGAGCAAACTGCATGCACATTGCATGACGTCATAATGCAAAAACCGGATGTAGTGTCCACATGGCCACACTTTACTTGGAGTTTCAGAAAATATTCACCCTGGCAGGAGTTTTCAGAAAGTTTCGGTTTCAGGCCATGTCCACACGGTCTCTGGAGTTTTTCCTTCTTTCGTTCAGGAAAAAAAAATCTCTATCCACATGAAAATGCCAAAACGCACTGTGATGCATGATAAGGGCACCCCAAACCAACAGGCGGCGATAATGACACGTTAATGATGGGTACACACCAAGTGGAATTAAGTATTTTCACAAGTAAATTGCAT
Organism: Danio aesculapii; assembly: GCF_903798145.1. NCBI lineage: Eukaryota > Metazoa > Chordata > Actinopteri > Cypriniformes > Danionidae > Danio > Danio aesculapii. Next base: position 28,101,679 of record NC_079459.1, on the reverse strand, counting down.
ACAAGTCAATGCAAACATGAGAACAGAGGTGGAATACTGTCCAACAGTTGAACAATGCTGAATATGCGATACATTTGTTGTGAATGTGCAAAATTTACGTCTTCCGTGTTTGGTGTGAACCCACCCATATTGGCCAATCAGAAAGGAGAAAACTGCGCATGCTGACATCAGGAGGCAAAAACATGACCACACTGTGCACACAATTTTGGAAAATCTTCACCCTGGCCAAAGATTTCAGGAAGTTTCAGTTTCATTCACCCGATACTCTGTTTTCGTGTAGACAAACAGCGAAACAAAGTAGAAAAAGTTTGTGGTTTTAAAAAAATACCTGTGTTTGCGTGGACAGGGCCTCTGTCACCTGATACTGCGTTTCCATGAGGACAAACAGCCAAACCATGTAGAAAAACTACAGGTTTGAAAATACCTGTGTTCAGGTGGACAGGGCCTTAGACTTTTAAACACTGTGAATGCCTGAAAACCTGAGCAGAAATTCACATTATTGTTGTCGTTGTTTTCCTAATATGCTCTGAGGCACTGGGTTTACCTTCGGGTAGGTCTAGCCAATCGCATAACCAGATCCACCTGATTGGACAAATTTAAATAAACAACCTATGTCTGCACAAAGTATAATGTAATTTATCACGATATCACATATACTTTTATCACAGTAACAATAATTGTTCAGTGTATTGGGCAGCCCTACACACTAAAGCAGAAGTATGGTTTGCAAATATTCAGGTTTTGTCATCGTGATACATTTTCCCCATTCCAAGTTACGTGTGTCTGCGAACATCTAGAAATATAATCTTGCACCAAAATTGCTGATTTGAATCTTGCTTGGAGCGGGTCAAGGAGAACTAGAGGTTTTACAGTGGTGTCTTGACTTGGATGGGACTGAAGTTTTGAGATGGTAAGTGTAATGTAGGCTAGCTGGTAAGAGCTGTGGGAGGTTAGCCTTTCTGTCCTAGTTTCAAGAAGCAGACTAGCAACAGATGTTATGGACATATACAATGTTTGTTAGTGTTAATTTCCCGCTGAGTGTTTGATTATGTGTTGGTCAGAGACAGTGTTGGGCAGTAGCTACTTATACTTTACAGTTACAGTACAGTATACAGTAGCTACAGATACTTTACTACATTTCTCCGTAGCGTGTCGGTAGTGTTGCTACTTTAAAAATCAAATAGCTTTTCTGTAGCGAAGCTATTTTATTAGTGAAGTAGCGTCCACACAAGCTACTGTACATTTACCGATCGCAGATCAATAAGTGACGGCACCGACATTTAGAGAGCTGTGAGGCCAGTGTGTATAAAATAAATCCATATGATGGCGGGAATGAAGATTTCTTCTTGTTTTTCGGTGGTCAAATACAAACTTTTTGGTGCGTTACTGCCACCTCTCAACACAAGAAATTAGCTTGATAGAAAGATGACTGAGGTAAAGCAGGAGTCCTTGTGATTAAATATATGTACATGTTTACTGTAGTAAAGGCTAAATTATACTATGGTAATTACTATTAGTTCATGATGGTTATTCAGGATACTACATTATGTAGTGTAATTCATTATTGAAGAGTTGTTTCTGTTTAGTACAGCATATTATTTGCAGTAAATAATGCTGAACAATTCTGCCTCATATGTTTCATTGATAGTTTTATCGATCACTAACATATGATTGACTTGGATTTAAGTTGCTTCGATTTAAAAATGAAAATTGCAAAAATAGCTTAGATATAGTTAAGCTACTTTTGCCAAGTAGCTTTTACCTTAGCTTGCTACATTTCCCAGAGGGTAGCTTTTAGTGTTATTAAGCTACATTTTAAGTAGCGTAGCTAATAGCTTAGCTCACTACTTTTTTCAAGTAGCTTGCCCAACACTGGTCAGGAAACGTCTGAAAAGTGAGCTGTACAGTAGTAATGCATTACACATTCCTGAAAAACACTGAAGTGACAATTTCTGGTGGCGTTACATAGTCTGTGCATGCTATTGACTAATGTCAATTTACAGCTAAATACCATAGCCTCTTGGTTTAGCAGCATTTAGCATCATTTGGTGATATTTATTAGTATTATTTTTATACAATCTTCGAAGAACAATTGTTCACAAATCAGACATTACTAATCGCACCACTCAATATAAATTGTAGAATGATGGTATGTTTAAAGCTTAATTTCCAAAACAATGTGTTTTTATCCAACCGTAAATGGAAGGTAAGTTCAAAGGCACTGCATTGTGTTATGTTTGATTTTTCCACATGCTGAATACTACAAATCTGGGTGTTCTGCAAATGTGGAAATTGTACATTTCCACATTTGCAGACCCTTTTATCCAAAAGAGCCTACATTGCATTGAAATTGTTCATATCAGCGGTTCATGCAATCCCTGGGAACCAAGCCCATAATCTTGATGCTGCTAGCACCATGTTGTACTGTGTGAGCTACGCAGTTGTACACAGTCTTCCTCCTGCAGAAATAGTAGCAGTCCATAGGGATGAGGAGGAGGTGGGCCAGCAGAACAGCTGATGCCCGAAGCCATGCAAGGATTTGCGCTGTATTATTGATAGAGGAGAGTAATTAGACTCTAGTGTAGCACCTGTTTCTGTCCCGACTAATGTTGTGCCACCTGAAGACGGCTCTCCCTGGGGCATGTTTGTGATGAATGACACAGCGACAGCTCAGAGTTTCTGACGATCATCACGCCATTCTTCATTATATCTTAATGTCACTGCAATCACTGCCCACCCCCCCCTTTCCCCCTTCGTCATTGATTGTAATTAAGTTGAACTTCAAAATGATAATTTCATTTCAATCAGGGGTAATGCAGCTATAATGCATATCGGCTGTGATAAGTGACCTGTAAAGTAGTAGAGCTTAGCAGGATCCCTTGAACGTCTTGAACGTTATCAGTTTTTTTTTTTCAAGATTGTACTTTTATTTTGTTTGGTTTTTGGTGTTTTTTTCCTACTGTAAACAATTAGTTTATATCAAAATGAACATTTTTGTCAATTATATGCATGCCATAATGTAGTTCCTAACCCATAGCACTGTGTCCTAACTACATGCAATGATTCCAGCGACAAGCAATTTGGCTGCCTGCACCAAAATCGATGCGAACAACAGATACATTTGAATGTCAGCCACAGCACTCCCAACAAATGGTAAGGGTTATTATCTAATTAATACATATTAAACCAATTTAATATTATTAAAAGTTCATGAGCTGAGTGACTGATGTTGCTGGTTTATCACTGAGTTTCTTAAATGAACTATCTGCAGCTGCTTTCAATAGTAAGGCAAAAAATATCACTTAAATGGTGTCCAATCTCACATTGGTAGCATTTAACACTGAATATAGCCCATAATCTGTACCTGAGGTTATAATTGTCTTTGAAGTTTATGCTAGGGCTGGGCGATTAATCGAAATCGACTTTATGAACCAGTCATCATAAATGGAAAAATAGTAGAGCAGGTCTCAAATTTTAAGCATTTAGGCACAATTATCGACAATAAACTGAACTTTAATAGTAATGTAGAGGCTGTTTATAAGAAGGCAAGTCATCGCCTCAGTCTGCCTCCACAGTTAAGAAGTTTTAATGTTAGTACACAGACTTTAAACATGGCATACAGATCATTGATAGAGAGTGTTCTCACATATAATATTGTTTCATGGTTTGGTAACACAACACTTACACAGAAGAAGAAATAATCGCAAATTATCAATCAGGCAAATAAGATAACTGGTCACAAACAACATTCGCTGCAGATTCTATTTAACTCCTTTATGGAAAAAATAGCAATTTCGTTTTTTTTAAAGGCCATACACATCCCCCTCACTTAGCTTTTGAAGTGTTACCATCAGGTCGCAGGTTTAGAATTCATAAAGCCCGAAGAAATGCTCATAAAAAGTAATTTATCCCAATTGCAGTTGTTGTCTTTAATCGGATCACTGTTTGAAGTGAATGGGGTGGTTGTCAAGAATGTTGTGCAGTAAAATGCATGGGGCTAATTTGGTTTTTAAATTTTTAACTTATGTTGTTGTCTTGATGAGTGTTGTTATTGTGTGATTGTTGTATGCAATTTATGCAATTGTTATCTTAAATCCAGTGTTAAAGTCAAATTTCATTTCTGTGCCAAGCAGAACTGACAATTAAGTTTAAGCTTTCAGAACCTATAATCAATCTAATTTTATCAGGCCAATTTTTCAAAATTACTGTCCCTACCGCGTGTGGAGTCATGTGACCACGCTTTGTTTACACTTCTGCGTCGAGCACAGTGTATGGTCTGGCACAGCCTTCACGCGGTCGCATAACCCTCGGCGTGATTGATGCCGACACTGACCTCTCAAAAAATATAACTACACGTTGCGATGACGCATATTGCAAGCTTTGTTTTGTGATTGGTCGGCTTGGTAGCATCGACGAGTGTGGTTGGAGCGGAGAGGGCAAAAAATAAATAAATAGAAGAATCGTTCATTAATCGCAATTGAGTTGAAATGTTAAATTAAATTTAGATTTTATGCCAAATCACCCAGTCCTAGTTTATGCTGTTGTAATGTTGCGATGCTGCGGAGATCCGCTTGATAAGTCGTGACATGTATCGGTGAACTATGAAAAACTGTTTCCGGGTCTAAGCTGCTCTTCATTTCGATTGAGAAAATATTTGTTTATGTACACATTTTAGTCATGTCACACATTAAAGTGAATTTTATATAAAATCATGGTGTACACAACAGTCACTGGACTTGCTGCTGACACCAATATTTTAACAATTTCTAAAAGATGAATCAGTTTTTGTCCGTCTGATACTAGGCATGGATATATACAGTATATATATATATATATATATATATATATATATATATATATATATATATATATATATATATATATATATATATAAATGCAAATTTATATCGAAAACCGGAAATGGGTTTAAAAATCATATCACCATTACTGAAAAAATCTACAGTGATATATATTGATATAGAATTTGATGAGCCTCCCAATACAGTTTGATTATGGAGCTTGGACCCGGAAGCCGCTTAGTGTGACGTCACATTTAACAAGCGGATAGAAGCCTTTTCTGAAATAGAAATTGCACTTGTCGCAGATGCTTGAGAAAAAAAAAACATGTTTTGACCTGAAAAAGGTACCTTTTATCACATGTTGTGTCACCACGGCGTGTGTAGTAAGGAAATGGTGTAAGACTATTGTTCCTTTTCACAACATATATATTTAATCACATATCTGAGATTTCTGTCCTTCCGTTAAAAGACTGTTTATCCAAAATCCTGATGCAGAATGTTCCTTTAATGATGTCCTTATGAATGTTTTGAAGTGTGACTTTTAAAGGACTCTCTCAGATTTATAATGGCTTTATTTGTGTTCAAAAGATGAACACATTTCTTATGGCTTTGGAATAACATGAGGACGAACAAAAGATGACAGGATTTTCTTGATCCATCTGTCTCAGCTACACCCAGTATCCTAATGTTGCATCTTCTCATACTTCCCTCCATGTCTTCACATTTTTCTCTCGGCACGATCATCTCCGCTTTCAAATCTGTTACCACCGTTTGCAAAGTTGTCTCTTCATCTGATCGTGCTGATAGCCCGCCTTCCACTTCCGTCGTATTCTTCATTTGGTCTATCTCAGAGTGCATCGCTGCCCTGTCATTTATTATTTCAGTTTTGACCTCTTGTATTTAATTTTTAAGGGAGCTGAAATCATTAGCAAGTGCACTTTTCAGCTCCTACTTAAACACCTCTGAGATGTCCGTCTTTAACAAGTGAAGAATCTCCGATTTCAAGTCCACAGAGTTCATTTTATCTGGGCTCTCTGAAGGGGATGAGGTCTCCTGCGATTGGGTGACTGTGGAACTCAAAGACGAGGTGGCGTTAGGCCTACTGTAGAACCAAAAGAGGCGTCGTATTTGTACTTGCGTAGTTTTTCCACCATTAGCTTGTATTTTAGAAACGCATTCGAAGCAGAGATCACACAGTGTTTTGATATATGGCACTGCTTTTAAATTGTATAGCAGGAGATCATCGGAAGCTCAAGCCAGACACGTCTTACTCCTTTGCCATACAACTGGAAACCCAGCATGACAGGATTTCCTTTCTTTGGGTTGAACTAACCCTTTAGCATTCATTGTGCCAGGCAAATATTAATCTTTCTGCATCTCTTCTTTTCTTAGTGTTAAAGAGAGGCTGGATGGGATGCCAGGTTTAGTTAATGGTTCAACTATGAACAATCATGACCAAGCCGTGGCTGAAGCCCTGGAGCAGTTCTGCAACGCCCCGGAGCAAACATACGAGCAGTTCCTGTCCACTTTCACATACCTGACTCCAGGTGATCATATTGAATACCACATACATCTTTCTTCTGAAACGTCCATTAATACTTTGCCTGTGGTCGTATTGTCGTATCCCATTGCAGAGAATGTGAGGGATCCGCGTTTGACTGCTCCTGGAGGACATGGAGACTTGTCCCACAGAGAGATAGACAGCAGCCGAGAGCGACAACGAGTGGAAGAGGTGACAATGATGGAGGATATCGTGCACCGACGGATGGGACAGGCCAACCGCTGCTCACCGACTGCTGATCAGGAAGAGGTCACCACCTTATAGATTTGACCCGCTCTGTCCGACAGTCTTTACCGAGAGAGGTTTAGCCAGACTTCTCCTTCACTTCCATCAATGTTAAAGTGTTTAGCATTAGCCTAAGTTCTGCTTATCTTTCACATACACACACACACGTTAGGGATGCACAATATTGGAAAAATTGTGATATTTGTTTACTGCAATACATTCTGCCTCTATTTAGAAAGAAATAATCATTTTTGATTGGGTTATAATGATTTATAATGATTTTGATTTTTGGGAGGATTTCGTAGGGGAGTCCATCTGCATAAAATATAATAAACCAATCACAAGCTTTGATAAATACATTAGAGCAAAGATAGAATAAATTTATCGTTTTCTGGAACTATTCAGGTACAAATTAAATAATCAAAGTAAAATTACAGTGTATAGTCCTCATTGTCAGTGGTGGAAAGAGTACTGAAAAATCATACTCAAATAAAAGTGTCATTACGTGCCTAAAAATGTAGTGTAAGTAGAGTAAAAGTATCTGTTGTAAATATTACTCAGTGTCAGTAAAAAGTAGACCTTTTAAAAGTACTCAAGAGTAGAGTATTATGCTGTAAAAAGCTGATGTATTTACATGTAATTTGTGGATGTGTGTAAACGTAACATTCTGTAGTGCATTTAGTTATTGCCCAGCAGGCACACAACATCATAAGATGCTAATAATAGGTTAGATTTAGGTTGTGATGCCAGGAGACCTAAATTCAATGACTAGCCAGGACAACATTATTTTGCCGTTCAATAACGACCTCAAATGACATTGATAATTGGTCGATTTTAGGTTGTGTTAGAAAGTGACCAAAATCCAACGTCGAGCCAACATCTTAAACCCACGTCATATTGACATCAAATACTGCCATTTATTCGTCAGGTACGGCAACCAAAATCCAACATCTGATAGACGTCCTAGTGATAACTTCCACACAGCGTCAAGCTGTAACATCATTAAATGTTGATGTTTGGTTGATTTTAGGTTGGACATTCATGTCAGCCTGACGTTGGGTTCTGACGTCAACCCAATTTTCAATTTCAAACAAAATGCAACGTCCCCACGACTTTGGGGTACAACATCAACCTGACAACTTGTTGACGTCTTGTGTCTGCTGGGTGTTTAAGGCCATTTTGGTCAACATACAGTAAACACCTGTCATCTTCTCATCAGTGAAATGTATCTAAACAGTCTCTGGGTCGATGCGTATAAAGATTTTGGACATCTTCTTGGACACTTTTAATGCTTCCAAACAGTTTTCTGCAATTATAAATCGCCCATGTCTTGAGGTAGTTCATTATGATGCGATTTACCTTCTGTGTCGATTTGATTGGATAAGAGTCACAGGACTGATTTTTCTAACCCCCATAGACAGGAAAAAATAAAGCAGTGACTGCAGGTTGAAGGAAAATAGTGGAGTAAAAGTATCAATACAGCACTAAAAATGGACTTAAAGGAAAGGTAAAGTACAAATTTTTACTTAGTAAATTACAATTCCTGAGGAAAAACTACCCAATTATAGTAATTTGAGTATTTGTAATTTGTTACTTTACACCACTGCTCATCATTTACATGCTTAAATACAACAAATCTTTCTTAAAGTTACAAACAGCACAATTTCCTGTTTCTGTGTGCTCATAGCTTTTAAAAACATATTCAAGTGATAAACTTATCTGGTAGATTTATGATTAAACTTTGCAACGACTCCACAAATCATTAATGTTGTCAACTATAATCCCGACTCGACATTGCAGATGAGCACACTGCGATATCGATGCTGAAACAAAATATTGTGCAGCCCTAACACACTTGATTCTTATCTATACCTTTCCCTTTTTTCCCTCCATTTCTCACTTTATAGTGGCGCTTGCTAAGGATAACATCAGTGTCACTAAAATGAAAGGTTAGCACTATTTCTGCTATAACAGGCGGGAAACTGTTACAGTCATGTCACTGTATATAACAGGATACACAACCCAAGAGTACATGTGTAGAATGATGCACTAGAAATGGACCCCTAACCTGATTTCACCAAGTAGGACATGTTGCTGGATTGACATCATTCCAATCAGCCAATCAGAATCAATGGTTATGTTTACCTTTTATGTTAAGTTTAGACTTACAGTTAGGTTTATGCACTACTATTATTCCCCTCTGATTTGAAAATAATTTACAGTTATGGTTGGGTTTAGAGGTAGGAAATAGGTATGGATTACATTTTTGAGCAAAAATGATGTTCTAGGACCTGTACATAGATGTTAATCCAGGATTGCATCATACTTGGCAAAATCATGACGTTCAAAAATAGACAGCATCGTTGTCAAGATTATGCCCGTTTACACTGTAAAAAATACTGGGTTCCACACAATTCCTTCATGTCATTCCTTCAACGTAATTCTTTTTACAAATTTAAGTAGATTGAACATGAAACAATTAAGTTGTCCTGAAAAAAGCTCAAGAATTGTGTTGATTCAGCTCATTTTAACTAAGTAGTTTTGTCAAGAAGCAAAAACCTTATTTTTTAAGTGTACACAGATCTACAAAAATAACTCAAAACGCTGTATTATGAATGCCAGACAAATTCCGTACAGAAATACAATGCGGCTGCACACATTCACTGAAAAAAAAATTCTTGCTGCTCTAATTTTTTCAGTTGAATCAAATTGACTTTTCTAGTCAACTCAACTTACATCCATTAAACTGACTAAAATATTAGGTTAAATTTTGTATAACTTAAACAATTTAGTTGAAACCTCATTAACTTAAGTTAAAGCAACCTAAAAATATTTGTTGCCTTGACTTTTTGTCATTATCATAAAGTTACACACCTTCTGCATGCAGATATTTTTTGCGGACTGTATACTGTAAAAAAATGTAAAGTATAAATTAAATATCAGCAGTGTGGCTTTCTTGCGGTTTCTTTGTTTTCTGTAGTTAGGTTTTAAAATCCATTGTAGCCACTATAATTGTTTTGTAGTCTAATTCAGAAAAATCATAGCAAGATTTGTGTAATTGGCCCATATAACAGTTATTTCCTTCCAAATATAAAGAGATGTTGGTTTACCTATCACCTAATATGTCTGTATCATTGTTTAAAACCTCACTCTTTAAAAACATTTGCTTTTTTTATGCTGCATTCACACCAGACATGGATGAAGCATCAAGCACGAGTGATTTACATGTTAAGTCAATGCAAAGACACAAATAGACATGAGGCGGCGCGAATGACAAGTGAATCGCTCAAGTTGGAAAATCTGAACTTTTGCAGACATTTGTGCTGCATTAACCAATCATGAGCATGCTCTTCTAAGGGAGTAATTATAATGTAGTGCCTGTTGTTGGTGTCCTGTGGGGAAATCCTTTTGCCGACAACAAACAACAGCTCATCAAACTGGGCTTGGCTTAGTTGGAAGCACCGCTGAAAGCCTCCAGGTATAGTTTCTGGAGGAGTTGATAGTCTCACAGAGCTGGGTGCACCTCTGAAAGCATCTAGTGGACTCAGACATGGCGCCGAACAAATATACCCTGTTTTTCAGCCTTCCTAAAGCACACAGCTACTCTCAATAAAATTCATGTTCGCTATTTAGGAACAAAGCTGGAGTCACTGCGCAGACAGAAACCCTGCCCATGTGAATCCGCATCTATTGTGAAGTGAATTTGACATGCGAATAAAGCGAGTAAACTCAAAAAGTAACACTTTATTTTGATGGTCCATTTGAGTACTAGTAAACTGTCTGCTTAATTTCTGCTGGTACTGCTCCTTCAACAGACGTTTAACTGACTATCCACTTGTTAAGTGGTGATGTGTTGGTGACATATGTAATACTGTTTCCGGGTCCAAGCCGCCACTCATTTGAATTAACAAAATATTTGTTTATGATCACTGTTTAGTCATATCACACATTAAAGTGAATTTTATATGAAGTCATAATTAGGGCCAGACGGAATCTGCGGACGTTTTTTGCTATTTCTGCGAAGAATTTTTGTAAAAATCTGCGGCTTTCTGCGGAATTATTTTGGGAGTATCATAACTAAAACCTTATTATGTGAAATAAAAAAATAATATATTTTAAATTTTTATTTAATGTTTAAAATGCAAATCGAATTAGATTCATTTTATTTGGTAAACAAAGCAAGTCTCATATAATATCTCTACTAAAAGACAGAAAATATTACGTTACAAACTGCATTGGACATAAATAAGATGAATATTTTTTTATATTAGTCAATAATATTACTGTAATTAATTTAAAAAGTGAATAAATATAGATTTACACACATTTACACAAGTAAATAAAAAGAATTAATGATGGACTAGTAATTTGCGGAATTCTGCGCGCGCAGATTCTGTGTGGGCCTAGTCATAGTGTACACAACAATCTCTGGGTTTGCTGCATCACAAATACCAAAATTTTAACAATTAATAAAAAATGAATCACTTTTTGCCCATCGGATATTAGGCATGGACATATATATTGCGATCATGACTTTTGAAAGTATTACAGCGTAATACAGCGTTTGTAAACATTTATTATTACCATTTCATTCGTCTCCCCATACAGTTTGATAGGGCACTTGGACCTGGAAGCCGCTTTGCGTGACGTCACATTTAACAAGCGGATAAGAAACTTTGCAAGTACATGTCAACTAACCCTAACACAAAGCCTAACCCCAACAGTCTACTTATAATCTAATGAGCATTAGTTGGCATTTGGATGCAATGAAACTTAAATTCAACAAACGGACCATCAAAATAAACGGTACACGCGTCTATTTACAGTAAGTGTGTGCTGCATCTGGTGTGAACTGCATTAGGCCACTAAAATACTGTTTTATATATTTGGCAGATACTTTTATCCAAAGCAAAGCAGCTTAAACTACATTTACAGTACGCATTTGATCAGTTCTTGCTTTCCCTGGGAATCAAACCCCACAACCTTGGTGTCGCAAGTGTCATGCTGTGCTATTTGAGCTACAAGAATGCATCACAAACCGTCTTTGTTGTGGTGACCCACAATCCCAGTGCAATGCACTGAAAATGGCTTCAAAACCATTCATAACCAACCAGCATTGTTGCTGCGTTTTTAGTATGGGTAAGCACTCTCAAAATACTAAAAAGTCCTTCATTTCCTCTCTTTTTCATGCATTTCTTCTTCGAGACTTTTGGAATTCTCCTCTCAGCTTATTGAATGGCTTCATTGCAATGTGTGTTTAGCTTATCTGTCTGTATGTGTGTGTGTGTGAACGGTGCTTAAGACTCCTGCCTGGCTTGCGTATTGATCTCAGTGGGACACTGGCAAGCCACAGCACCAGTTACTGTCAATAACGCAAAGCACATCAGCCAACATCCCAGGCTAGTCAATGCTAAAAAAAAAAAGAAAAGCCTCCTATTTGGCTATACTCGCCACAAGGACAAAAAAAAGCTACATTGATTCTAATGATGTTTTGATTGTAATCACCCCGATTCACATGGCTGCTGTCATTTCGGGGCATCATTAAGTGAAATGATATAGTGGGTTTGTGTGTTGCTGTAGATGCTGTTGGATGGCGGTTGTGTTGGAGGAAGGCTGGGCGGCCAATCAGGCTCTGCTCCAATAAGACCCGTAAAGGTAAATAGCTAGGATATTCAAAACCAAATGATTAAAATTTGATTTAAAAAATCTCAAAGCAAATACGTTATGAATAAGTTGAATTTTTTAAGGCAATGTCACACATACTGAACCGTCCATAAAAATGTTTATCAGTTATGCTTAATACTGTATGTCAACTTATTTTTAATGTTATTGTCATCGGCCTGATAAGAAGAAAAATGATTTCCGCTAGTTGATCTGATTTGTTCTTGTCAGCGTATATATTGGTTATCCACTTCCAAATATAAAGGCTTATCATATTGCAATGAGCACTACTTGTAATCAATTTAGAACAGAAAATGACTATTGTACTTAATATGTGTGTGTGTGTGTAAGCTCATTAGACTATGCTAAGCTAATCTTAACATTGAACTGTTAGAAACAATTGAAAACAGTCTAGAAAAACTATGATTTTTAAACTGTTTTTAAAGGCAGTTTCATACACACTTCAATAGAAAGAACAGTTTTAGAATGTACTGTGCTGTAAAAATGCTGACTTCCACACAATTCCTTCACATTGTCCTAACACAAGTCAAATTAAGTTGTTTTAACACATTTAAGTGGATTGAACATAAAAAAATTAAGTTATCCAAAAAACTCAAGAATTGTGTTGCTTTTTAAAAAATATGTTCATTTTAAATAAGTAGTTTGAACAAGCAGCAAAAATGTTATTCAGTCAATATATTCAGCCCCTCTCCCCAGAAACTTCCTCCGGCTCCTCTGAGAGGATTCCGGGGGGTTCCCAAGCCAGCCAAGAGACATAGTCCCTCCAGCGAATCCCTGGTCTTCCCCCAGGCCTCCTCCCGGTGGGACATGCCTGGAACACCTCCCTAGGTTGGCGTCCAGAAGGCATCCGAAACAGATGCCCGAGCCACCTCAGCTTACTTCTCTCAATGTGGAAGAGCAACGGCTCTACTCTGAGCTCCTCCCGGGTGACAGAGCTCCTCATCTTATCTATAAGGCTGCGTCCTGCCACCTTGCTTAGAAAACTCATTTCGGCCACTAGTATTCGAGATCTTGTCTTTTCGGTCATGACTCAAAGCTCATGACCATAGGTGAGAGTAGAAACGTAGATTGACTGGTAAATCGAGAGCTTTGCCTTTCGGCTCAGCTCCTTTACCACAACGGACTAATACATCTACCGCATTACTACTGCCGCTGCACCAATCCACCTGTCAATCTCATGTTTCATCCTTCCCTCACACATGAACAAAACCCCAAGATACTTGAACTCCTGGGGGGGTGGGGGGGTTCGTGGCCTTTTAACATTGCAATGTTTAAGAAAGGAGGTCTTAAACTGCATCTAAAAACTGTAAGCTTTGTGTGCATAATGCATTTTAAACTCATTCTAAGTTGCCTTTGTCTTTTTCTTTGGCAGTTTGATAATTATTTGGGAGATTCGGAAGATGAAGAGGAATCCGCTGTCACTACAGGTGTTCATTTCTCTAAAATGTCTATACCTAACACTTAACACAGACTTAGCTTGTATTAGCTAGATTACGCTAGATGGCCTAAATACTGTATACATTTGCGGTCTTCACATGTACATCTATTTTCATGTAAAGCACAACCTTGAGGATTCTTTTCATAATTTCCCTATTCACAACAGCATTGGATCCATCACAAATCCACATGAAATACACATTGACAAGTTGGCATCACCTGTATGGATGTTTTAGAAAGCTAGGCTTGCATAAATATTCTTTTTTATGTGCGTGTGTAAGGATTGCATGGGCTCGCGTTACCTTTAATAGGGTTTAGTGGATATCATGCGCATGCTATTTTTTTTGTAATTAGAGCCGTCATACAGCTTGGTTTAAATATATTACCATTTATTACACGTATATTCAACGCATGCAAATTCCAAACCGCTCCCTCATCATTAGAGCCAGGGGCGAACGCTTGCTTGGCGAGGCTTAATGCTCGCTGTGCAAGCTTGTAATGAGTCGCTCTTTTCTGTAGTGCCAGAGAGGCTCATTTAAACTCCAATGACCAGTTTAATGCAAAAATAAATAAAGTAGGTGCAGCAAAGAAAGCCTCCTTTGATTGGAGAGGCTTACATTCGAGAGCAGGCCTCCCATGGTTTTTTTTTTTTTTTGTAGTGTGTTTGCCTGTGATCAGTGTGTCATTTGAGAGGAAAGGGTGAATGTAAAAGTCATTAGGTGGCGTGTTTATAATGGCAGTCATGTTCACTGAATAACAAAAAGATGTATGCTGAACTTCACCTCAATTAGCATTAATAATCATGCTGCCGGTTGCTGGGGTTTTGTAAAAATTATCCTTCTCTGAAAGTCGGCAGGTCGCTCTACCTTAGATTGTAGTGGGCGTTTGGTATGCTACATAAAAATCAGATGGCAAAATCAGATTATTTTGTATATATTAAAGAGGTCATGAACTGAGAAATCTAATTTGGCTCAATCGTTTGACATATATGAAGATCATTGTGCTATAAAATCATCTTAAGTTTCAGAACTCGAACATTGTTGTTAGTGCAGTTTATATTAAAGTCAATCTACCAAAATTAGAGATGAAAAAAACAAGTCAAGAACAGGCCCGTGTTCTTCCTCCTCTTCATTTAAAAGGCTCACCAAAGCAGTATCATCTGCATATTTTACAATAATTAAATGAACTTGTACAATAATTTGTATATGAAATAAATAATAACGGATATTAACACAGAATAATGCAAAACGCAGTGGACATTTCAGAAAGTTTGCGGCTTCTTTCTCCACTTACGCAAAGACACCAAGGTGTTTATGACACAGATCCAGGATAGTGCTCATTCTCATGCTTCAGCCTCCACATCAAAGTTCCTGAAAACAAAGAAGGTCAAGGTGCTCCAGAATTGGCCAGCCCAGTCACCAGACATGAACATTATTGAGTAAGTCTGGGGTAAGATGGAGGCATTGAAGATGAATCCAAAAATCTTGATGAACTCTGGGAGTCCTGCAAGAACACTTTCTTTGCCATTCCAGATGACTTTATTAATAAGTTATTTGAGTCATTGCAGAGATGTATGGATGCAGTCCTCCAAGCTCATGGCAGTCAGACACAATATTAATCTTTTTTCTACTGCACCATGACTTTGTATTCTATACTGTACATTATTTGTGTTAAGTGACAAGACTTTTGTCTAAGCAAAGTCAGACCTTACTGTCAGTGGCGGATCTAGCTTGAATAGCACCCTGGGTGAACCACCCCATAAATGCTCCCCCATGTAAGTACATCTAGTTAATATAAATTAATTGACCATTAAACATGTACATTCTAAAAAAAGTTTGTTGTTTTACCCCAACTTTGGGTAAAATATGGACAAAACCAGAACTGGAAGTATTTAAAATATTAATATTTATTATAAATAAAATTATTATTGTTGTTGTTGTTGTTGTACAATTATTATTCCAAATAAATAACAGAAATCAATCCTAAATGTAACTGGAAAACAATGTAAAGAAAGACACAACTGGAGTGATGTGCTAAGATCACTTGAGAAATCTCTTGCATGAATATCAATTTTGACAATTCTATAAAATACAAAAAATGTTTTATAGAATTATCTGTTCATCTGAGACTCGACTCAAGGCCGAGAATTAATGTAGTCTTACTTCCCTGACTCTTTATCCCTGCTTCCTGCTTAATAGCCATGCTTAGTCAAAATAAGATCATCATTATACTATATAAATTTCAGTTTTGTCAACTAGCAAAACTCGCTGCCTGCCGACACCTCGTGTCATAAAGTATGAACATGAGCGGCGCGTGTTTTATCGGCATGCATGTAACAACTGGGATTCACAGTTGGATCAGGAGCAGCGTGTGTGAGGCATGCGGGAATGGTTCTCTGTACGCATGCGTCAGTTCGCTTGCAACAGCGTTGCTTTTGTTGTACATAGAGAAAAACAAACTTGCGCTTACAACAGACGCCAAATATGAATGCCCCCTAATGTCTTTTATTCTTGGATTAGCCTACCACTCTTGGGATTAACACACTTGCATAAAATAAATTGTATCTCAAAGCATACTGAGGCACATATGCTTTTTACCAGGGCACGTTTTTGTTTTTTCTGTCTCTCTTTGCCACCCCCAGCAAGATGCCACCCTGGGCAACCGCCCATATTGCCAATGCCTAAATCTCCCACTGCTTACTGTCCTAATTAAATAATTAAAGATCAAGGCATTATCATATTTTACTCTGCATCTTAATTGCAATTCTGTTTAGTATGATTATGACTGTAGTCTAATTAAGGTTAACAAAATTGCTGTTTACATGGTAGACTCTTAATCAGAGTATTGTCTTATTCGTATTAAAATCTGAGTATTGGTGTCCATGTAATCATGCTTTGAGTTTTTTACGAAATTAACTACTATAACCTTCACATGAACGCCCCACAGCGCACTCTGAGAGATGCTAGGAATAATAATAGGCTTTACCTCAGGGTTCAGTGTCGTCAGGTTGATAAGAAGGTGATTCTGCTCAAAGTGGACCAAGGCTCAAAAAGAGCTACATAATATCTATGGATTTAATGAAATGCAGTCAAGCAGGTTCACGGCATGGTAGAACAGCATCAGCCTTCAGATTCATTAGCGCTGTGAAGCTTCTTCCTGTGTTTCCTTAGTGAGCCACTTAATGACCTTGTTTTTGAGACCACCTTGTTCTGAGAGCCGTGAGTGGGCTTTCTTTATACACACAAACCAGTGTAGAAATGCAGATGCACCCTCAGATGCCTGGTCTTCACCCAGCTGCTGAAACTATGGCTTTCACTGCGTTGGTAATTAGCTGTTTAATTAAGATCAGCATCAGTCGAGCTCCTGCCAGGCCTGATGTCTTTTTCACACACACATAGAGAGCTACCCAACCTGAATGTTGTATTTACATTGTAAGAAACAATGTATTTTTGTACAAAACAGAGTAAATAAAGACATTTCTCTGTAAAAGAAGGAGATGTTTGTAAATGAATGCTGACAGACAGCTTTGCGTAAAAAAAAGAGATGCTGATTATTCATGCGCGTGTTGTTGTGTGTTGTCAGGTACATGTGCACTACCAGGTGAGATTGAAGAAGAGCTGATAGCTGTCTCCTCTCCATCACTCTGTCACCACACACTGCTGGAGATCTCCTCTACTTTCACAGACCACAGGACACACACTCCCAGTGCCACAGAGAATCAGGTACACACACAAGATGCTCTCTCTCTCTCTCTCTCTCTCTCTCTCTCTCTCTCTCTCTCTCTCTCTCTCTCTCTCTCTCTCTCTCTCTCTCTCTCTCTCAGAGCAGTCAAGCTTGGGCAACTGACTCGGGGACTAAGATGTAACTCAGGGACTGAGATGCATTTCACACAGTGCTCTTATTATGCTAGATTAAAAGTTCCTGATTTTATTTTGGAGGTCAAAAACACTTTGAAATCCCAAAATACACTTGGTATGCACTTCATTAGAAGCTTGCTATGAAGTTAAAGGGATAGTTCACCTAAAATGTAAATAATAATAAGATATAAATAATGAGATATTTTGAAGAAAGATGAAAACCTGTAACCATTAGCTTAAGAAATACTGAACTCTATGGAAGTCAATAGTTACAGTTTTCCGGCTTTCTTCAAAATATTTGTACAATTCTTCAAAATGAGTACAATATAAAATCATGGATGTACATAATTTACATTGTACTAAATAATTAATTTAAATGTAATTAAGGTCACTTAAAATAAAGTGGCACTTATAATCTTTATTGCATTAATATACAGTGCATCCAGAAAGTTTGTATAGCGCTTCACTTTTTTCCCACATTGTTTGATGTTACAGCCTTATTCCAAAATGGATTAAATTCATTTATTTCCTCAACATTCTACACACAATACCCCATAATGACAATGTGAAAAAGATTTCTTGAAATTGTTGCAAATTTATTAAAGATAAAAAAAACCTGAAAAATCACATGTATATAAGTATTCACAGCGTTTGTCGTGAAGCTCTAAATTGAGCTCAGGTACATTCTGTTTCCACTGATCATTCTTGAGATGTTTCAGCAGCTTAATTAAAGTTCACCTGTGGTAAATTCAGTTGATTGGACATGATTTGAAAAGGCATACACCTGTCTATATAAGGTCCAAGGGTTGACAGTGCATTTCAAAGCACAAACCAAGCATGAAGACAAAGGAATTGTCTGTAGACCTCAGAGACAGGATTGTCTGGGGAAGGCTATAGAAAAATTTCTGCTGCTCTGAAAGTTCCAATGAGCACAGTGGCCTCCATCATCCGTAAGTGGAAGATGTTTGGAACCACCAGGACTCTTGCTAGAGCTGGCCGGCCATCTAAGCTGAGTGATCGGGGGAGAAGGGCCTTAGTCAGGATGTTGATCAATAACCCAATGGTCACTCTGTCTGAGCTCCAGCGTTCTTCTGTGGAGAGAGGAGAACCTTTCAGAAGGACAACCATCTGTGCAGCAATCCACCAATCAGGCCTGTATGGTAGAGTGGCCAGACGGAAGCCACTCCCCACCTGGAATTTGCCAAAAGGCTTCTGGAGGACTCTCAGACCATAAGAAACAAAAATTCTCTGATCTGATGAGACTAAAATTGAACTCTTTGGAGTAAATGCCAGGCGTTACACTTGGAGAAAACCAGTCACCGCTCATCATCAGGCTAAAACCATTCCTACAGTGAAGCGTGGTGGTGGCAGCATCATGCAGTGGGGATGTTTTTCAGCAGCAGGAACTGGAAGACTAGTCAGGATACAGGGAAAGATGAATGCAGCAATGTACAGAGACATCCTGAATGAAAACCTACTTCAGAGTGCTCTTGACATCAGACTGGGGCGACGGTTTATCTTCCAGCAGGAAAATGAACCAAAGCGCACCACCAAAATATCAATGGAGTAGCCTCGCAACAACTCGGTGAATGTCCTTGAGTGGCCCAGCCAGAGCCCAGACCGAAATCCTATTGAACCTCTCTGGATAGATCTGAAAATGGCTGTACATCGTCGCTTCCCATCCAACCTGATAAAGCTTGAGAGGTACTGCAAAGAGGAATGGGCAAAAATTCCCAAAGACAGGTGTGCCAAGCTTGTGGCAGCATATTCAAAAAGGCTTGAGGCTGTAATTGCTGCAAAAGTGCATCAACAAAGTTTTAAGCAGAGGCTGTGAATACTTCTGTACATGTGATTTTTCAGGATTTTTATTTGTAGTAAATTTGCAACAATTTCAAAAAAATTTTTTCCACATTGTCATTATGGGGGATTGTGTGTAGAATGTTGAGGAAATTAATAAATTTAATCCATTTTGGAATAAGACTGTAACATTAAAAATTGTGGAAAAAGTGTAGCGCTGAAGACGGATGCACTGAAGACTCATGTGTGTTTAGTAAGGTAGAAGGTAGATTTGTCAGATGAATCATCTGTTGAACTGCATCCCAGTCATCACAAATACTGCAGAAGACCTATTGGAACCTGCATGGACCAAAGATTCTCACTGAAATCAGTCAAGTTTCGTGAAGGAAATATCATGGTTTGGGTTTACATTCAGTATGCGAGAGATCTGCAGTGGATGGCAACATCAAGAGCCTGTGGTTTCAAGACATTTGTGCTACCCATTACATTACAAACCACAGGAGAGGGCAAATTCTTCAGCAGGATAGCGCTGCTTCTCATTATTCAGCCTCCACATCAAAGTTCCTGAAAGTAAAGAAGGTCAAGGTGCTCCAGGATTGGCCAGCCCAGTCACCAGACATGAACAATATTGAGCATGTCTGGGGTGAGATGGAGGAGGCATTGAAGATGAATCTAAAGAATCTTGATGAACTCTGGGAATCCTGCAAGAACGCTTTCTAGGCCATATCAGATGACTTTATTAATAAGTGATTTGAGTCATTGCAGAGATGTTTGGATCCAGTCCTCCAAGCTCATGGGAGTCATACACTGTATTAATTCTTTTTCCACTGCACCATAACTTTATATTCTACACTGTACATTATTTCTGTTAAGTGACAAGACTTGTCTAAGCAAAGTCAATCCTAATAAATAATACTTACTGTCCTAGTTAAATAATCAAGGCCTGATCATATTTTATTTTGATAAAATAAGCATAATTTAGAGACCTTTGCCTTTCATATAAGCAAATTCTGATAGCAAATGATCAACTTGAAGTCAAGTTATTATTTGTTGTTCCTAAAACTTGGATAGGACACAAGATTATTGTCAGGTACAATTAGATGCATCTTGGTATTTCCATTAAGCACCTTTTTTATGCGACATTCCATAAAAATAAATAGATAAAAATATGCGACAATGCGTACAAATCAGCAAATAGAAACATAGTTGGTGAAGACCGTAGCCTGGCATTATGGACATTTGTTACAAACCTGCACAGGAAATTTGAGCAGGAAATAAAATTGGATTCACTGATGATTCACTTTAGGCTGAAATTGCTTCTTTCTTTTTGGGAGACAATAATGTTGCTTATCTTTAAAACTTTCCAGACAATTTAGACTTACAAACAGCTACATTACTAATGTAATATCTACAAAAGCGCCTAAAATAACCTGTAAAATTTTGTCTTTTTTTTTGTCGTTTTAGGATGAAAATGACGAGGTTGTTCCTTTCCGCTTGGATGAGGACTTCGATTACGATAATGTTGTGCTTTCTCACAAATACGTGATCCAGGAACAGAACAGCAGACCGTCTTGACCTGTGAATGAATGTCAGTGTGGCACAAGCTTCTAACAGCTGGTTTTACAGCCTTAATACAATCCAAAAACGCTTCGTTTTCAGCACTCGAAAACTCCGGGGTAGTGTGGACGGAAGGCACAATCGTGGCAAAGCATATGCGTTTTAAAACGAAATTGTATTAGTGTAATTAAATTTTTGAAAAACATGAATTTTTCTCAAAACATTTACTTAATTAAAAGTACACATCTTTAAATATACTCAAAAAGTGCACATTACCCAACAATTTAACTCAAGTAAATGTAACAAAGTAAATGTAATTCGGTACTACCCACCTCTGGCGGTAATGGCGTTGTAATTCATTTGATTACTTGTTACTGAAAACAGTATCGCCATTAGTAACGTTGTTTATTTATAGTGCCGTTGTTCCCATCACTGTTTATTATTTACTTGTGAGCAAAGAAAACAATTGATTTAATGAATCCTTCATAGTAAAAATAATCTATTTTTATATTGGCTTTCAAAGCATTTTCACACATCCACTGATTCATATTTGGTCTCAATCAAATGTCATTATGATTATTATTTTACAAATCGCTCAGTTCAAACCTTTTCATTTTTGATTTCGCAGCTCAGCTAGGTTACTAAATGTACTTGGGGAAAAAAGTAATTAATTGCTCATTGTGTCTTACTGCATTTTATCCACCAGATCAAAATGCTCAGGGACTCTTTTTGTTCTCCGTACAAGCCTCATACCCTGAATAAAAGCCCAAAATGCACTGCTCTTCGAAAAGAATCTTTCTTTTTCTTGACCTGATCGTTTATTTTGACATTTCCAAGAATGTACTCGTGGACCGTAAAAAGAAACTTCCCAGCATGTTCCCTCGATTTTTCACCACCTTTATTTCTAGCTTTTCTTAGTTTTAACATTTTTTTTATTTGTAACCTGTGACCCGGAGCTTCTAAAGCAACAAAAATAGAACAGTTTACTGTTAGTTTACCTGCACAGAGACATGAAGGTAAAACTGCTCTTTTGCAGACATAGTGTCGCCTCTCAACATTAAGCCCATTTAAAGGCAGCGTTGGTGTGTCCTACATTAAGAAGTGCTGAGATCTGACATGATGGAAAAATAAACTAAATAGTTGGATGTTTACAAAACATGCTTAATAATTACAATGACAACAGCAACAATAATAACAATAATAAATATCATCATCTTAATAGTACTTTTATATCAGAATGTAAGAAAAAAATGCAGTCATTTATGATTCATATATATATAAATTTTTTATAAAATAATTAATTTTAACAAAATATTTTTACAATTTTTATTATTATTTTAAGTCATAATAGCAATAATATTTAATAATAATAATAAATAAATGTAATGTTGGTTTTTATGTGTACAATTTGAACATTTTGGTTTTAAACACACACACACACACACACACAAACATACACTCATCAATTTAAACTACTTTCTGATGACTTTGGACACCAACTGCTCGTTAATGCAAATTTCTAATCAGCCAATCACATGGCAGCAACTCAGTGCATTTAAGCTGCGGTCACACTAGAGTTTGTGTATGCGGAATTCTGTCGTACGGGGCGGGATTAAACAAGATAATTAGACATTAAAAAAAGCTAGCGATTGCTCCATGTTTTCAATTTCTGTCCAGAGAGGTCGTGTTTTGATCCTCGATTGGTCTCACGCAGTCAAGTGATGCGATTTCGCAGGTTCACCAAGCTTGAGTCTCAATTTCCGCTGGGACATTCAGATGGTGGGGTCAGAATTTGGCGTCAACAACATAAAAGCATGTATCCATCCTGCCTTGTATCAACAGTTCAGGCTGGTGATGGTGGTGTAATGGTGTGGGGGATATTTTCTTGGCACACTTTGGGCCATTTGTACCAATTAAACATTGTGTCAATGCCACATTAAGCGCGAATCATCTCAGACTGGTTTCTTAAACACGACAATGAGTTCACTGTACTCAAATGGCCTCCTCAGTCACCAGAACTCAATCCAATAGAGCACCTTTGGGATGTGGTGGAATGGGAGATTCGCTTCATGGATGTGCAGCTAGCAAATCTGCAGCAACTGTGTGGTGCTATCATGTCAATATAGATCCAAATCTCTGAGGAATATTTCCTGTACTTTGTTCAATCTATGCCATGAAGGATTAGGCAGTTCTGAAGGCAAAATGGGGTCCAACCTGGTACAAGTAAGGTGTACCTAATAAATTGGCCGGTGAGTGTATCTATTTTTACTAAATTTTGAGGTGGTTTTTCAATTCTTAGGGTGTTTTTTTTATTTTTTTTTGTTGGTTAGAAAGGTTGATTATTAAATTGGATATTGCTAGTGTCATTTTACAGTGAGTGAAATATATTATTACAGATTTTTCAATTTTAATCTTAACGTCTCCTATAAACTCTCAAAAAAAAAAAGTTACATGAGCTTTCACCGGGCATACTGTATGTCACCATATTTGTAGGCTACATAATGGTGCCTCAAAGGTAAATTTGGGTTCTAATATGTACCTTTGAGCTACCACTGTGGACTTTTTAGGTACACATATGTATTTTTTAATATAAGCCTATTTGTTTTGTAAATTTTTGGCCAGAATTAGGTTTTATAATTGTTATTATATATAAATGTAGAAAGCTTGATGCAATACAACTTGTTTGTTTGCCTGTTTGAATGTTTTTTTATTGTATTTAATATATTTGTATTCTTACTCTGTTTTTGCCATGCAGATATCCAATGGGTTTAACTAAAAGATACAATGCAACTATTTTACCATGACATTTGTACCTTTATACTCATTGGCTGTGTCTAATTAGCATTACTTTGGCAGCACGCTAACAACAAACTCTACAGAAGGCAATGGTGTCATTTATCCAAAGCACTGTTTGTGAGTTGCTGGCCCTGTAGAGCGTTTAGATCGTGCATTTATGAGCTTCTGTGATGTCTCTTTAAAAGCAGCTGTTTATGTAGTTCACCGACAGCAAGGCAGTTCGCTGGGCTTTAACACAGAGCTAAAGTGTGCATATTTAAAGTGTCCTCCGTCTCCGCGCTCATGCATTTTTAATGTCTTCTTCTGTCACAGTAAGTAATTGGTGGACAGAGGGCTTGAATCGAGCCACAGGAGACCTTCTCGGCTCACTGCGAAGAGCTTAACTGATTTTAAAAGTTAACATGATTGTCCAAATATACAGCTGACGCCATCCATGTGTTTGCATACTTTGGGTTACGGAAATAATTAGGTTTAGGGTTAATTTTTTAGCAAGCTAGCTTGGGGGTTATCTTGGGGGTTGTTGCTAGAAGGGATTCAGCTGCAGTCGGAAGTTAATGATAATTATTTATTTTATTAATTAAATTACTCATTAATTGTAGTTTTTGAAACATCAACCCACACCCCAAACCTAGCCCACACAGAAATGCAAAAACAGCAATTATAATGATAATTATTTATATTATTTACACTAAAGTTAAAGATTCCTTAAAGATAAGTCAAGATAATTTAAACTATTTGAGGAAACCGATTGCGGCAGACCGTTTAACTTATGAAACCAAATAGTTTGAGTACTGTAAATATATGAGCAATATCACACGAGTAGCAGTGTGATTGTATATTGACACTGGTGGGAGGTGTGTGTTAGTGCCTTAGTGTCCAACTGGTGATGATAAACAGCCATATCGCACTGCTACGAGTGTGATATTGCATTTATACAACAGTTTGACAGCATAATTGTGTATATATCGACAAAAATCAAACACTGAGAGTCAAAAAATCCATTTGTATGAGGAACTACTTTTTTCGCCATTCATTTACATCTGCAAGCTGATGATCAGAACAGCAGAAACCATTGCTACCTCACCAATGTCACTTTACAGCTAGTATTTGAATGAATCTCTAGCATAATGTCTAAAGTGATGACAAAACTGGTGATTTTGCTCACATTTTAAGATTATAAGGCTGAACGGCATGAAATGCCATCAGTCTACAGAGATATTTCTTTTGCAATTGGGATATCACAATAATTAACCCGGAGAGAGCCAAAGCAAAGCAAACGATACCAGACTACTATGGTACAAATACAGCACTACAACATACAAAAGAGAGAGATCGACTTAGACAGTCACTTAACTGTTTTATAATGATTTGCTCAGCTGAAGTTTTATATATATATATATACACATATGAAGTATATATATATATATATATATATATATATATATATATATATATATATATATATATATATATATATATATATATATATATATATATATATAACTATTTACATACACATATACACATATATATGTAATGTATTATATAATATGCATATGTGTGTGTATACACGCACACACACAGTTCTAAATCAATCTTTCCATTACAGTGTATAAACTCAGTTTATCAGATCTTAATATATGCAATATCTAATCGAATAAATGTTTTGATTGCGCATTTTGTCTTATTCCACATTCTTTGATTTGCAAAATCAGCTTAACGCAGTTTCTGTGACTTGTTCTCCTTGTTGCTAAGCAATAGGCGAGCACAGAAAACAAGCGGAGCTCAACGACGATGCCACATTATTTGGACTCAAACCAGCCTGCAGCTCTGCATCTGCTCAACATTAATTTCAGTTGTCCAAAAACACGTCTCTTAAGCACGTTTGTGTGTGTGTCAGTGCGTATGCATGTGTGTTTTTCAGGCAGGGTTGGATTGGCCTAGCAGGTGGATGCTCCTGTTTGCCAGGTGGGCTTCCCACTGACACAACCTCAACTCTTTCAGTTAGAGAAAGCTGAGTGATCGCTGGCCAGATAAAGAGGGCAACCCCGTTCCCTCCTCCGCAACATGCCACAGCTGTGTGAGAACCAGGAGCAGGGGTTTGTGGGGCATCAACAGTCTCTAACAGGTGAAAGAGTTCAACTAGTGCTCGAGAAGAGGAGACACTGCAGGCAGAAACACAGTTTTTTTTCATGCACCTGTCAATTGAGATTTTCCTAAAGGGGTTCTTTCAGTCTAATGTCAAGAAAACACTTATCCAATATACCCAAGCATATATTTTATTGTACTTCATCAATTTGTGTCAACAAATACAATACATATATTTTAAAGGCGTACATTTTCACTCCAGCAGCTCTTAGACACCAAACTTTATTCATTTTTGTGTTCTGAAGGTTTTTGCTGAGAGAAATGTTCATATATAATTTGCCTGATTACATACAACATTATACTCTACAAAGAAATTGTGAAACCTTCTTCTGGCTGTAATGAAGAGATAAAGAGATTTTCAAAAATTATATCTCTAAAACCCTTTGACTTTGAAAAAAATATATATCAACAATTTTGAAAAACTTTTATGCTTTGTTCATATATTTTGTGCTAAAAGTGCATATTTAATGAAATGATACATCATTTGGATAATAATATTTGAAGATTATAAAACGATCTATCTATCTATCTATCTATCTATCTATCTATCTATCTATCTATCTATCTATCTATCTATCTATCTATCTATCTATCTATCTATCTATCTATCGACCGACCGACCGACCGACCGACCGACCGACCGACCGACCGACCGACCGACCGACCGACCGACCGTTCTATCTATCCATCCATTTGTCTGTCTGTCCGCAGTGTACCACAGGGATCTGTCTTAGGTCCAAAACATTTGAGGAAAAATGCGGTAGCTTATTTATGAATACACTAGCAACCATTATGAACACCCTGGCAACATAATCTATCCTCAAATATTTTGGTAATATAGTTTTAGATTAGGAAGAGATATTGTATACAGGAAAATTTTTATAATTTTGTACAAATTTGATAGTATTGCTGGTATCTTTTGCAGATAATACAAAAATTAATATATAAAATAATATATAACAGTATGTTTAACATAATATATATATATATATATATATATATATATATATTTATATATATATATATATATATATATATATATATATATATATATATATATATATATATATATATATATATATATATATATATATATATATATATAAAAAAAAAATATATATATATATATATCTTGTGTTCATTCGTTTTGTTCTAAAAGTGCATATTTAATGAACTAGTGATGTTAATATATCTGTCTGTCTCTCTATCTGTCTATTTCATCATCTATTCATCTATGAATCCATCTTTCAGTCTATCCAATTTACAAATCTATTAATGTATATCTGTTGTTTTATTCATCCATCCTTTTATTTCTCTTTCTAACCACATTTCAAGGTGTGTACCCAACTTGTATCCATCCATCCATCCATCAATCCTTATGTCCGTCTGTCCATCCTTCCCTCCATCCATCCGTCCGTATTTTCCTCCATCCATCCATCCGTCCATCCATCCGTCCATCCATCTGTAAGTCTATCTATCTATCTGTCTATCTGTCTATCTGTGTATCTATGTATCGATCTATCTTTGTGAATGAGAAAAATTTGAATATTAAAAAAAGTATTATAATGTATTATAAGTTAAGTTGATTTAAGTAATTTAAGTAATTTTACTAATTTACTAATTATGTAATATTTATTTAATAGTTTTCTTTTTTGCTTTGATGTATGTGTCATAGGCTTTTTTTAAAGGCAGTCTGTAAAAAATATCCTTATGGGTATTAAGCTTTATTTTGGCCTACTAATTTGGAGCAAATTAATTATTATTATTATTATTATTATTATTATTATTATTATTATTATTATTATTATTATTATAAAAAAATATATACATAAATAAATATTATTGGCTAATCTCTACCAGAGGAAAAAATAGTTCAGAATAAAATTAATGTTATGAGGATTATTATTATTATTATATATATATATATATTTTGAGCAAGATCAGAATGAGGGATATGTCTTACGACAGTAAACAGACCCATTTTATTTCCACATTGTCTTTAAAGCAATTTTTTTTACCATAGTTGAGAAGAACCAAGTGTGACCCCTCGGTGATTGATTTTCCCCGAATCATTGAGCATATGCTAATTTACTGGCTTGTCCGGTCAGTATCGCAAATGGCGTCCAGTAACTGCTGCCTTAATTGAACATGTCAATCATCTGTAAATTGCTGGAGCACATCGGCTGAAGCGAGCCTTTCTGCGCTCTGCGTTTTCTTTCTTTTAACTTTTATTCCTGCGCGCCTGTGTTCTCCTCCTGATTAAAGCTGTCGTTCAGCTTCCTCTTGAGTGTTCTTGGCAGCGGTGTGTGTGTTTCTGAGTGAGACGTGGGCTGTTTTTCAGCATTTTCCTCCTGAGGGTGTCACTGTTGTGTTGCTGGTTGGTCTTGAGCCGGTCTTGTATGTCTTCCAGAGCATCATCTGCAGCGCTGAGCCACTACCACAAACACACATTGCGTATTTACATAAATCTACATTAAGAGAGCATCCAACATTGAGTACATATGCACAAATGACCAGTGAATTAGAATTATGCCATTTCAAATTCAATTTAATGGAAAAAGAAACTAATCCACTATAATTTTTAGTGGAGTTTTCTTTAGATTTCAATACACATGAGAGGTCAAGCTATTGGCTTTACTGCTCTGGATAACTAGCTAACAATGGCTGCTGATGCTTGAGGTAGATGCTAACTAGAATAAAACACTTGACCCAAAAATACTTGATAGTTAGCAACATTGACCCCTTAATCTCACCTTTTCAACACACAGAGGTAACAAACCCCACTATGGATTTCATAGTAATGCACATTGCAGCTTCAGCTAGATGCTATAGCCAAAACACCCCCCCCCCCCCTAAAAAAAAGGTATCCAAACAAATATTTTACCTAAAATAATTTCAAATAAATCCTGACCTAAATAATTCTGTCTAACTTTTACCATTCACTTTTTCAATACACATGAGAGGCATTAAACTTCAGCACTGCTTGGGTTAGAAGCTAAAAATTTAACAATCTGAGCTAATGTTTTAGCTATATGCTGAATGTCTGACATTTGGCAGATTTGACTCTTGACCTTGAGTTTTCGAAACACACCGGAAGGAAGAGGGAATAAATCAACTGCTACTTTTGCCTAACAATGCCAAGTACTGCTTTAGCTATATCCTTGCTAGCAATAAGAGATTTTTACCTGGTATTATGTGTAAAATAGAATAAATACTGAGCTATCTTTGACACCTTAATATTACATTTTCAATACACAGAGACAACAATCCCTACAATGGATTTTGTTAGATTCGAACTAGTAAACATCAGCTTCAGCTATACGCTAACTTGCAAAAAAATGTTCTTTCCCTAAAGTACTTAAATACTGACCTAAATAAATCTGACGTTTACTACCTTTGCCCCTCACTTTTTCAGTACACAAGAGGCAACATATTTAGTACCGGTTAGGACTAACAAGTTAACAATCCCAGCTAATGCCTTAGCTATATGCTAACTAGCAATAAAATGCTTGACGCTAAATTTGACATTTGGCAGCTTTGACTCCTTGACATCTTGTTTTCAATGCGCTCCGAAAAGTTTTGTCTAACGATGCCAAGTACTGCTTTAGCTACATGCTAGCTAGCAGTAAGACTCTTTTACCTGGAAATATATGATCTGACATTCAGCAACTTTGGCCCCTTGACCGGGGTTTCAAGAGGTCAAACTGTCAAATAATAACAAGAATTTTGCCCTAATTTATTACAATAAATACTGACCTGGATATGTACTAACTTTGACCCCTTAATCTTACCTTTGGGGAGTCAACTGTCCCCACAATGGCTTTTGTTAGATTCGAACTAGTAAGCAACACCTTTTATAGCTTCAGCTATATGCTAACTTGCAAAAAAAACAAAACAAAAAAAAAAAACATTCTTGCCCTAAAGTATTTACGATAAATACCTAAAAAAATCTGATATTTACTACCTTTAACCCCTCACTTTTTCAGTACACATGAGAAGCAACATCTTTAATACTGCTTGGGGCTATAAAGTTAACAATCCCAGGTAAAGCCTTAGCTATTTGCTAACTAGCAGTAAAAGGCTTGATGTAAATATGATATTTGGCAGCTTTGATATCTTGTTTTCAATGCGCTTCGAAAAGAAAGATGAAATAAATTCCAACTGCTACTTTTGTCTAACAATGCAAAATACTGCTTTAGCTACATGCTAGCTAGCAATAAGACACTTCTACCTGGAAATTTGTGATCTGACATTCAGCAACTTTGGCCCCTTGACCGGGTTTCAGGAGGTCAAACTGCTCTGGTTAACTAGCTAACAATGGCTGCTGATGCTTCAGGTAGATGCTTACTAGCAAAAATAATAATAGTAAAAATCTTGCCCTAACTTATTAATACTGCTTGGGGCTATAGAAGCTAACAAGTTAACAAATTCCAGCTAAAGCCTTAACTATATGCTAACTAGCAATATGCTTGATGTAA
Organism: Danio aesculapii; assembly: GCF_903798145.1. Lineage (NCBI taxonomy): Eukaryota > Metazoa > Chordata > Actinopteri > Cypriniformes > Danionidae > Danio > Danio aesculapii. Next base: position 28,071,342 of record NC_079459.1, on the reverse strand, counting down.
ATATGACATTTGGCTGCTTTGACTTCTTGACACCAAATTGGTGCCATTGACCTCTTTTTTTTTTAAATGGCAACAAACCCTATTATTACACTAGCTAGCTGCTAGCAACCCCTGCTGCTATTTCTAGCAAAAATTCTTTTTTGTGAAAATACTTGTACTTAATGTACTCCTTGACCTTTTTAAGACACACAAAAAGGCAAAAAACTCCTACTGATTTTGCTAGCTAACAATAACTGCTGCTTAAGCTAGCAAAAACATGCTGGATTTCTGTGACAGTTAGTAAGACTAGCAAAGATTGGTGAAAAAATGGTTTTTATATAAAATCCCTGGTTGAAAAAAAAAGGGTCAACTAGCCTGGTTTTAGAAGGGTTTGGGTCATTTCCAGGCTGGTTTCAGACATTTCCAGCCTAGTATTAGCTGGTCAAGCTGGGAGATGACCAGCTAAAACCATACTTGACCTGCCCCACATAGCAAAATATCTCTGGCCCACTCAATCAGCTTTTGCTTGGCCCACACGACGCAGTGACGGTACATGACTGGACCAAGTCTGGCTTCCAGACACGGGCCAAACTTGGACCATATCTGAGCAAAGTACAGCCAAGTTATTAACCCAGAACTGAGCCTGAATTGGGCCAGATATGTTGGTGTCACGACTGCAATGAAGTTGATAAACCAATAAATGATTGCGGTTTAGGCGTGCTATGGGCTTGCTTTTTCTTGAAGCGACCTGATTGGTTGAATTTTTTTCTTTATTTGAAAATAATAAAAATGCATTTTAATTGTGGGTCAAGATAGACCAAACTTACATGGCCCACTTATCAATTATTAACATCTGAGCCAAATGCTACTTTTTACATCTGACCCAAGTATTGTGTGCCACCTTAAAGATGGTGCCACCTCTGTCAAACTAGGGCCATGTTTGGCCCACATGCTGTATGCCAGTGCCAGATGAATGGGCCAGTATCTGGGACAGAATTCTTTGCTACATGGAGCCTATCCATCTTAAACCAGGATGCTCAAGATGGTCATTTTCCAGCCTGAGCAGCTAATACCAGGTTGAAAATGTCTAAAACCAGCTTAGAAATGGCCAAAACCCCTTTAAAACCATGGCTGGTCAAACGGCTAAAACCAGCCAACCCGATTAGGCTGGATTAAGCCGTTTTTTTTCTGCAGGGAAAATAAATTAAAATGTGATTAGTAGGGTGGGAGTATTTATTTTTATACTAAAGCAAAATTAAACGTTTTTGTGTTGTTCTTTGACCACAAAATCCTAAACTCCATTTAATTACTTGTGAATGGTATGCTGCAGATAGGCAAACGCTTTAAAAAATGTTGGGTTCCACACAGTTGATTTGCATTGGGACAACATGAAGAAATTAAGTTACCTTACTAGTTTTTTACAAATTTAAGTAGATTGAAGATAAAATTATTAAGTTGTTCCAAAAAAAAAAAAAATCTCAAGAATTGGGTTGTTTAAGTTTACATAATATAAGTAGTTGAATAAACAACAAACATCTTTTTTTGAGTGTATGTCAATTCAAAATGCACATGATTGACAATGTCCAGATGTAAAACAGCCTCAATGGTAAACACAGGAAACTACAGTAAAATGCAGCGTTTCTGGTCTTAGTTTTGCCAAGCTGTTGAAAATCAACCATCCAGGGCTAATCAGGTCACTACAGAGGGCTTTAAAATTTTTGCCGCCCAACAAATCCATATAAAGTATAAATGCTTCCTCCGGGGCCATGACTATAGCGTTCGTTGCCCTTGATGAATCGTACTGTTGCCGAACATACGGAGTACACCTCAGGAAAATCTGCTGGCAGGAGCTTATTCGTCTGAAAATTCACTCCTATACCGCGGTTGGCAAGTGGGCAGCCCGGTAGCACTGCTGGAACATTAATTCAGACAGATGCGGCCACCAAAAGTTCAATTCCCCTCCATTTTATGCCTTATTCTTCCACTGAGCTGAAGGAGGTAGAGCCTGCTGGCTATGGAACGGACGCCATTTGCATCCATGTGCTGGATGAAATCGCATTTAGATGCTAATTACTTGCATAGCAAAGGGTGCTGGTTGTCTGTACATGTGTATGCCAGTGTTGGGGAGTTACAGACTAAAAGGATCAGAGCTACTAACTTAAAGGGATAGTTTAGTTCATATTGAATGTTCAAAAGGATGTTCTTGTCTGGTATTTTCGGCTTTAAACATAGCATGGTCCCATCATGTATGCTGCAAATGACAATTTCATGCTGCTAGCTCTGAGAATTCTGAAATTGCAAGATGTTAGCTATAGTTTGAGTAATTAATGGGCTGGGATAGAAGGACTACAACTTAACAACACTATAAAATAAGCAATTAGTTACTCAACTTAAAAAAAAAAATGAGTAAACCCATTGCTTTAAAAGTGATTTTTCAAGATCAATTACTTGCTTTAAAGGCAACAGGTTTACTCACTTTATTAAAGTCTGTTGTGAAGCAAGTATGTTTATTTTGCTGGCACACATTTTTATTCTTTAGGTAAACAATTAATCTGTGTTAGTTAATCCACTGAAAAAAGTTTTGGCAATCTTCAATCAAAGTCTGACCATTTGCTTCTCCATTTGGTGTGGTGGCCCTTCTCTGTTGACATAAGTTTGAAGGCTTCAGCCAGAATATTCTTAACCACACACTTTTGTTTGTTAATTTGCTATAAGGGAATGATAAGTCATTTGTGAATGACAATTACAGGGCTGATAACAAAAACATTAAGTGAAGTTTATAAACTAATTTCAAGAGGATCACAGGCTATGATTGAACACGGCTGGTCTTACTTTAACAATCATTGATTGAAATAGCCCATTTTGTCTTATATCCCATATCTTCGTTTTTGAAGAATCCCCCATCCACCCTATCTCTCTCTTTTCCTCCTTTACCAGGGGGAGCTCTCGACACCTATCTGATCTCTGACCCCCTTCTGTGCTATATGACTAGGCGGGAGCCCAGGGCTCAAGTATCTCCAAGCTCAGGGTTCTCTCCCGGGACAGCATACCAAATCTGAAATTAGTATCAAGCATTAGCTAAGTGTGAACTCTTGAAATAAGCATTTATTGAATGATACGATATAGCAGCCAATATATTTGTGCTTTATCAATTAACAAAAACTTGAAAAAAATGAAAAAATTTCACGATCTACTATCAGATGTATTATTTTTGTCTGTCGTGTCAGTGTATAAGATTATGCAATTTTGACCTAAATTCCTGTTGTGTCCTGGACCACATGTTGGTTTCTGGCCAAAACTACCTAATGGTGTGCATGATGTCATTGAGTAGGCAAAACTTATGACTGACTTCTGGAAACTAGAGCATAAGCAAACAAACAATGGCTACCGAAGTGGCATGTTTTGTACTGACTGGGTGTCATCACAGATGTGACAGAACTGTCATGAGGGCTGAAAAAATATATAAACATGCTTAGCTTCTTGAGAAGTTTCCCAGACACGGTGACGGTTGTCATCCACTAATCAAGATAAAACAAGATAGAACAGTTCTCGTCACCTGACACCCATTATCATGACACCCTATTTCAAAGTAAAGCTGATATTGTGGCTGATAAGTCATCATGACCTTGTAGTTTGTTTATATCATAACATTAGTATTTTTATTGTATTCATAGGCCTCATCAATGCATGAAAGTTGTGAAGATTATTGGGATTGTATTATCTAAAAAATAATAAACTTTGTTTTAGGGAAGCACTGAAATGAATATTCTGAGCTGAAACTGAAAATTCTGGAGGTAGTTGCCTAAAAGCGTAAACTGAAAATGCTTTGTAATGATTATTTATTGTTTTATTAAACAGTATAAACCCTATTACTTAAATTACACTGATTAAAAACAACCTCAACAAATTTTATTCACAGTCAAATTTTGACATTGAACAAGTCAAGAAGTGTCATTTAACCAGTAGTGTAACCATGGCAGCACAGTAGTGCTATTGAAAGCAAGTATAAAACTTACAAATGTCCAGTCTGCGTGTTATTTGAGTGAACTTTACTTTTCCGCTGGGCATGTGTAGTTTATGCATAGATATGTATATGGTTACATGAGCTGAATATCCACTTATGAGTGGTATATGAGCAATTCTGAATTTTCCTTGCAAGCTACTTGACATTGCAATCCACCGAAATGAATGAGCTTCAATAGCGCAGTGCTTTTCGCATCCAGTGTGAAAGTCACTTTAGACTGCGTAGTGACTACAGCTGTAGGGAGAGTGAAACCAGCATGCTGAACACTGCCCAGCAAAGCATTTTTGGCTCATATTTTCAGTCGAAAGCTGAAAATGTCCTTTTTGTTCGATAATTTTCAGTGGCCGAACATTTGGTGCATGCCTACATTTCTTGGTCAGTTCATTAATTGGTAACACTTTAAAGGTCCTGCTTTGATGTGCAGTTTTTTATTTAATTTTTGACGTAAATTCAACTGAAAAATTAAGAGAGGGTGGGACATAGATTAGCCCATCCTCTTTTAAAAAATAACAACCAATAGCGTTTCGTTTTTATCACAGATAAGCCAGTGAAAGTGGTTGAGATCAAGCATCAAATGAAAAATAAATGTGAAGCGTCTTGAAAGGGCGGGGCATGTCAGGTGCAAGAGGGTATTTGATTGGTCAGAAGATGTGAAAAAAAATTTACAAACTGCAAGGTTTTGGATGTTTATATTGGTTTGATATTTTCCAAACGCGAGTTTTGAGCACATTAGCGAATAGATATCCTTAAAACTGATTTTAAGTTCACGGGACCTTCAAAGTAATGGTCGATTATTTAATGTTAATGTGTTTACTATAATGAACAAACAATTAGTAATACATTAAATACGTCTTTGTTAATGTTAGTTAACGTTATTTAAGGTAAATAACGTTAACGTTAACTTACAGTGCATTAACTAATGTAACGAGCATGACTTTGGATTTTAATAATGCAATAGTAAATGTTGAACTTAGTATATATAATATTAAATAGAAATATATTAACTGGCGTCAACTAATAAACCATCATTCTAAAGGGTTACCAATTAATTTGCTGCTAAAATCCCCAAATTCTGTTGGATTGAGGACATTGAAATGCCTCATTCATGCATCAAAGCATGCAACACTGTAGTACCAATGTGCCTTCAATATGACTTGAGTATTTTAAAAAGTAAGAAAAGTATCAGCATGCAAGGATTGTGTACTGTCGTGACTTTCACGCCAATATGCCACCATGAATAAATAATCTGCCAGGAAACGTCGGGGAAAGACAAAACTCGCCAGGCTCAAGGTTGAGTGCACTTCTGAACGCCGATATTGAGGGTCTTGGAAGAACAATGACTAAATTAACAGCGCGGCCTCTGAGTATTCCTATTTTTTTTCCATCTTCTCCTCACTGCATTATTGCAGTAATGGCTGTTGGTGCCAAAGCCCTTGATGGATTCCTGTGGGAGAGCTCGGATTAATGGAAACGGCAGTGCTGAGATTTATGCCAGCTTCCTTTCATCAGGTTTTACAGTGGAGGAAAACAGGAGTTAACACTGTCTGTGTGTTATTCGATTGTATTCCGCCGTGCGAGTCTCTCTGCGTCTGTGTCCGGCGCTCAGGTTGCATTGATTTACAACAGGCGAAATCACGGCGCAATAAAAGCCTTTGATAATAAAGCATCATGCCGCAGGGGAGATCGAGAGAGAGAGAGAGAGAGAGAGAGAGAGGAGGGGAAGGGCTGATGATCTCCAAAGCAGTTTATGTAAATTCTCACTCATCCCCCTCAGGGTTGGCAGTCACCTTGCCAAGGCCCAGATATAGGCGACGTTGGCCTGGCCACCTTCATGCGGCTGCCCTCCACAGTTGGAGAGAGGAGTGCTCAGCATCTTCGTGAGCTGGGATTTGGTGCCGGATCAGTCTGTTTGAGCCTAGGGAATGCGTCACGCAGTATGTGGCGAACTTGCGAAACTCTTTTCTATGTGTTCTCGCTTTTTTCACAATTTTCCATACAATCCTGTGGTTCAGGGATGACTGTAAAGTTTGAAAAACCTTTAATTTTGGTTTTAAAAACAGACAATTTAATCCTAAAAAACCATCAAGAGCACATAAAAAAAAATCCTTTAAAAGATAGAATCTCTGTGGCATTTACGCAGACAGTCTCACATCTCTATCCTGAGGAAAATATAAAGTTGTTTTTATATTGGTTTTTATTGACCCATTTTGGACAAAATTGTGAAGATTATTGTGATTGTTAATTATCTAAAAACAATAGACTTTGTTTTAGGGATGCACTTAAAAAAATATTCTAGGTTGAAACCAAAAGTTCTGCGTGCACTTGGCTGAAAGCATAAACCGTAAATGCGGCAAACTTGCAAAACTCCTTTCTTTGTGTTCTCGCTTTTTTCATCATTTCCCCCACAATCCCATGGTTCAGGGATGACTGTAAAGTTTGAAAACCTTTGATTTTGGTTTTAAAAACAGACAATGTAATCTTAAGAAACCATCAAGAGCACATCAAAAAAATAAATCCTTTAAAAGATAGAATCTCTGTGGCATTTACGCGGACAGTCTCGCATCTCATGCCTGAAGAAAATATGAAGTTGTTTTTCATTGGTTTTATTTACCCATTTTGGACCAAGTTGTGAAGATTATTGTGATTTATTAATTATATTTAAAAAAAGACTTTGTTTTAGGGATGCATTTAAAAAATACTCTAGGTCGAAACCAAAAATTCTGGATGCACTTGGCTGAAAGCGTAAACCAAAAATGTGGTGAACTTGTGAAACTCTTTTCTTTGTGTTTGCTCTTTTTTTATTTATTTATTTTATTTTATTTATTTCTTTTTTTTTCACCATTTCCCCCACAATCCTGTGGTTCAGGGATGACTGTACAGTTTGAAAACCTTAGATTTTGGCTTTAAAAACAAACAATGTAATCTTTAAAGAACCATGCAAGAGCACACCCAAAAAGAAACCCTTAAAAGATAGAATCTCTGTGGCATTTACGCGGACCGTCTCACATCTCTATCCTGAAGAAAATATAAAGTTTTTAATTGTTTTTTTATACCCATTTTGGACCAAGTTGTGAAGATTATTGTGATTTATTAATTATATTTTAAAAATACTTTGTTTTAGGGATGTATTTAAAAAATACTCTAGGTCGAAACCAAAAATTCTGGATGCACTTGGCTGAAAGCGTAAACCGAAAATGTGGTGAACTTGTGAAACTGTTTTCTTTGTGTTCTGTGGTTTTTTTCACAGATTTCCACACAACCCTGTGGTTCGCGGATGACTGTAAAGTTTGAAAACCTTTGATTTTGGTTTTAAAAACAGACAATGTAATCTTAAAGAACCATGCAAGAGCACATCAAAAATAAATCCTTTAAAAGATAGAATCTCTGTGGCATTTACGGAGACAGTCACACATCTCTATCCTGAGGAAAACATAAAGTGTTTTTCATTGGTTTATTGACCCATTTTGACCAAACTTAGCTTTTAATGTCCAAGTAAGACTAGTGAAATATGGACTGAAGGATTTGTAGCATCTGCAATGTATTAGCATTTTTACCTCCTGTTCTTTAGGGTTTACACCTAAATAAATAAGTAGTTCTTTTGACAAATGTGTAATAAAGAAAAGCTATCAAGCTTGGTAGAAAATAGTCTTTAGCGGGAGTAAGATAAAGTACCTAGTTAAAGCATCTGTTTCATTTGTGCTCTTCGGTTGGTTGAACAAGTGCTAAAATGTTTCCTGTCTTTGTCTGCCATCTTAGGTGGGGTAAATGGAGACAGTGAACTTAAGGCTCAGAATATTTACAGAGGAAGATTCCCCCCAGTTGCCCAATCATACTTTGAAATTATTAATTAAAGTAACTCCACTTTTTTGTGCAATGTTACTACACAAAGGTGACCTAGAGTTAAACAGTTGAGTTTTACCATTTGTAAATCCATTTAAGCCAATCTCAGTGTCTGACGTGAGCATTTTTATCTTAGTTTAGCATCTGATATTATTAAATTATAATATGCAGCACCTGATAATAGTCCCCAGCTAGCTAACTAGGTAACAGCGCTGGTCATATCATTGGTATGGCAGCAAAGTCCCTTGATTGTTACACCAGAATGACAGTGTAGTTCCTAGGCAAATCAGCCTAGAAAATAGCAACTTTTCAATCGCAACGTGATTACAGAAGAGTCAAACTTTGAATTGGAAAATAATAAAAAATGTACTTGCGCGTTCCGCAAGTATCACTCAAGTAGGAAAATCTGAACTTCAGCTTTCTCTTGTAAGGGCGTGCTTATGACGTAGCGCCTGTTGTTGGTGTCCTAGGGAGAAATCCTCCTGCTGCCACCAGACAACAGTTTATTAAACTTGGCTCGGCTCAGTCTGAAGCACCGCTGAAAGCCTCCATCATCCAGGTACAGTTTTTGGAGGAGTTGATAAACTCACAGAGCTGGGTGCACCTCTGAAAGGATCTAGTGCACTCAGACACAGCTCCAAACGGATCAATGCTGTTTTTCAGCCTTCATAAAGCACATAAACACAGCTACTCTCTCAATTAAATCCATGTTAGCCGTTTAGCAACAAAGCTACAGTCACCGGGCAGACAGAAGCCCTTCCCATGATGCGAATCCGTGTCTATTGCTAAGTGAATTTGACACGCAAATGAAGTATGTAAGAATAGCACAATTTATCCGCACGTGCCATGTCTGGTGTGAACACAGCATAAGAGTTCACACTTGGCTCATGATTTATAAATAGCTTATATGGCATGATGTCCTGGGAGAAAGCCCTGAGCTCAAGGGATCCTTGGGTCCAGGGCGAGGGGAAATTGAGCTTAGGTTAGGTCGATTTCAAAACTCCCCTGCTGCTGAGGCTAATGTGACCTTCCTGAGAGTAAGACATTTAGGAAGAGACTTAGGCTTATTTTGTCTATAATATAGAGCATATTTGGACGGTTGGAGGAAACCAGGGAACCTGGGGAAAACCCTTGGGGAGAACATGCAAACTCTGCACAGAAATACCAGATGGCCCAACGAGGACTTGGAGCCAGTGGTATTCTTGCTATGAGGCAACAGTGCTAGTCACTGGGCCACCATGCCGCCCATTCTGGATCAAGGTGGAAGAAGGGGAGGAGGAGGGTTTCTTCCAGACGAAGATAGTTGTAGAAAGGAAATGAATATATATTTATATATAGTGACTTGGGATCCTTTGATTGGAGGACCGTGATTAACTAATGTGGGCCAGCTGGGTCAAGCATGAGCACGCGCTCCTTTCAAAATTAATTTAATATTAACACTTCACTAACATCCATAAGAACAAAAATACTGTGTAAGTCTTTTCCCCCCAGCATTCTTCAGTATCTTTGGTGTTCAACAGAAACTCAAACAGGTATGGAACAAGTGTAGGATGAGTAAATAATAATGGACTTTTCGTTTTTGGTGAACTATTCGATTAATAACAGAACACAGCACAAATGTTTAATGGTTGCTAATCTAGCTAGTTTGGTCTAGTTAGTGGTTGATGCTGTAACCTTTTTTGTTTTCTATTTTCATCCATTCAAAATGTGACGTGTGTGTGTGTGTGTGTGTTGACACTCTTCTCTCAACACTATAAAGAGCTCATATTTCTTTATAGATGTTCTTCTTAGCTTTTCAGGGTCACCTATCTGGACTTATTCATGTCACAATTATTAAACAGCATATATTGTCAGACCTCATGACTGAAAAGGCCAGGGGTTTCAAGCTGTATTTAAAATTGCATCCAAATAGTGATATGTATCGCCTGCATATATAAGCTCTCGGGCCCCTAGCAGTGAGTCGAGGGGTGCTGTAGCTTACAGGAAATGAGACCAGGCTCTTTTTCATTTCCCTACTTCAGCAGTGCCCTCCTCCTCGCTTAATACAGGCCATGTTCAACCCGGACCTTCGATTAGATCTCGCTGTTCTGGTCTCGGCGAGGTGGGACCGGCTCTGTAATCACATATCTAATCTGTGTCATATATTTTATGTGTGTATGTAATATCTGTTGGTAAATGCCACGCTCACAGACTGCATGATTGAGACCCCGGCCGAGAGGACGCCCGGGTGATTGATTCCTGCCCTCGCTATGGTGCCTGAATGATTGGGCGAGGTGATTGACAGGTGAGGGGTTTTAAATGAGCTGGACCTGAGTGATGGAAGAATGGGAGGGATGAAATGGCATCAAGCTGAGAGAAAGAGAAAGGGAGAATCAAAATGCATGGGCATTGATGGGTCGGTTACAAGAATAACTTTTCCATGGAGGTTCTGAATGGCGTTGATGGTTCCATTGACGGTTTCTGGCACCTTTATTTCTCAATAGGTTCTTTATATGAGATTAAACTGCCTGTGGGTATTAAAATATTACAAAAGGGGTTAGTTTTAGTTCAACATAAGCAAAACTTAAGATCAACTTAAGAAGAATAGTATGTTGATGGATTTTACAGTGGGTTTCAATGGCTATTTGTGATTGTATTTGTGTTTATTTTTATAATGTAGTGTCACAGTGTACCTGTTACCGGGAGGAGTATAATCTGTACTTCACATCAAGGACCACAATGAAAATAAGTTTTTTTGAATTAAGTTAAATAAGCCAAAAATAAATTAAAGTAAAAAAAAAACTGCTTTATTTTTTAAATTGTGTGGCCTTAAAGTATATCCTGAGTTTCAAAATTGGAGTATTGTTGAAGAAAAGTTCTTCATTGTTGCAAAAACCCTTGTGGATGCTTTATTTTTAACAGTGTAGGGTGATAAATAACATACCTTGAATCTGATCGGCTCAGGTTCCATGGAGAACCTTTAGCATTCATGAAACCGTTCCACAACAGGTGGTATGAAGTGGATGATAATGATAATGATGAAAGCCTGTATTTGTCACATAAAGCTTTACATGCAGCGAATTTGTTAAATATAGATTTCTGTATATATAAATTTTTTAATTTACACCAAGGAAAACTGTTTTTTTCCCATGACATTAGTTTTTTTAGGTGTTATCTTCAGTATGTTAGCCTTAAGGATATATATTAGCTAGTGTGCTTCAAAACAGTGACAAAATTCACATTAAGAAGACATAAACAACGAAAAAATGCAGTGATACTTCAGCTTAAATGAATCAAAGCAGTTTTTTATGTCACCTAATATTTCAGTTTCTCCTCAAATCTTTTGATCAATCAATCTGACATGTCCCGCCCCTTCAATATGGTATTGCTATATACGCTTGAGCTCAACCACTCTTAGGCCCTATTTCAATTCTATTTTTGTACCTCTTCCCTATTATTAGGGATTATAGATAGCACATTTTAGCATTTTTTATTTTAGCTCTTTTTTTTTTTTAAAGCCTGACGGTAAAACACGAACGCCGTTATGAATGTATTAAAACATGTGCTTTGTTTGTTGTAAAAATGTTGCTGGTGTAGTATTCGGTGAAATTATGCCTTCAAGCTAAACATAATTGGTAGAGGGTAAGGGGGGGGGGGGGGTAGATTGGGGGAAGAATGGGCCTCACTCTCAGCATTGTGATAAACATTAAATGCTATTGGCTGTGTTTTTTTTTTTAAAGGGCAGGTGCTGTCCCACACCATTGTCATGTTTCAGTTCAAATTACACCTCATATCGAAAAAAAATTTACTTAATAGTATAGTTCACCCCAAAATGAAAAAGATCATTGATTCTCCCTCATGTGGGTTCAAAACTTTGACTTTCTTTTTTCTGTTAAAGTACAGACAAAATCAAAACTAATCATATAATTTTGTTAGCTCACATTGCTAATTGTGTGGTGACCAATTCATCAGTGCATGTCATTCAAAAAATTGTAATCTTTAATTGAAGTCTGAAAATGCATTTCCTGTTTGTTTCAGTTAAATTCTCAGATTACGTCTGTCAGAGGACTTGGACGTGGCTAACATACTTAACCACACCCCCTCCAGCTGTCAGTTTTGACAACAAACAGAAATGGTGAGGATGAGGAATCTGTTGTAACAAAGACTATAGAGGTAATAAAGCCTTGCTTACTAGTACAGGAGCCAATCATCGATTGCTATATGGCGAATACATCCCGCCTGATGGTACAGGAGCCAATCATCGATTGCTCTAGACTGACAATTCTCTGGGGGAGGGGCTCGGACCAGACGCGAGTTTCTGCAGATTTTGTGTGATTTAAATGTTTAGAAATGAAAATACAGACACAGTTGTTGTTTAATTTTGTTGGTGATTCCGAATATGCAATGTAATTGTAAAGCTAAGCAAACAGTTTTGAAGATTTTAATGTTTCCCCATTCAGACAGAATGCCCGAGCATACTGCCCAAGAGGTGTTTCAAAGATGGCCGCCAAGTGAAATAACTTGCCTTAAAGGGACTTTGGTTGTAATAACTCTTTTAAAACCCATTTCCCTGATCTTTCTGAATGAAATGCCTACTTTATCACATCCAATCAGCTTGCAGTAGAAAAAACAAGCAGCGCCCACTCTTTTCTCATTTAATATTCTGTTTCTCTAGGAACTGCATCACAATACGAAAAAAAAGGGCTTCTGGTTCATGTGGACTTTAAACACAAAAGAAGATGTAATAAAAAATGCTGGTTGCTGACACTCATTGACTTCCATAGTTATTTTTTTCCTATTATGGAAGTCAATGAGTACCAGCAACCAGCAGTCTTTGTTAGATCATCTTTTGTGTTCAAAGTGAATGGTGAATTTTTGGGGTGAACTATACCAAAATGGTTCCTCCATGTCGTTACTTTGGAAAATTCTAATTTGTAACCTTTATTTTTAAGAATGTAGACGTGCTTCGATCCTTCATGTGTGTTTTTTCCACATTCTCTTGATAATTAGCTGGCTGTGTCTCTCGGTCTCCCACATGGTATCCAATAGTGCGGAGGCTGAGATGCTCCTCATCTTGTTAAGTAAATATACAGTCCTCAAGTCCCTCGTCTATTGATTCCTCCTCATATCACATGATAAATCCCCTCCGGCCCCTGACATCCCTCAGAAAGGGGGCTGAGGGGAGAAATGAAATATTACCAATTTTCATATCTTAATTTATCATGCGAACACAGATCTGTGTGTGTGTGTGGAGAGAGCCAGAAACACATGTGCTGCTTCCCAAATAACACATATGCACTATGTACTTAGGCACTCACACACTCAACAGCATAGTATATGTATGTTGTGTCGTCCCAAATGGAACACTTTTACTAAGCGGGATTTCAAACCATTTGCCTGATGTCAAAACATCCGCGAAGAAACGGTTGCCATATTAGTGAAATAAATGGCCAAAGTACCAAATAATACCTGCTATGAGTATTACCGAATTCACCATCGGGAGGCGCTATAATCACTCTTGCAGGAGAATTTTGCTTTCACAATCCAAAAATAAATAAATAAATCCAACATCAGTGCCCTAAAGCTACACCCCTTTCGCTATTTGAGCAAAGCAGCGGCTGTTGAATGTGTGAAGTCTTCAACAATGCACACCTAATTTTAACGGTTGAATAAGTGCATCATCCAGGTATTTAAAGTGCACTTATTCTTTTTAGAGTTTTCAGTGTGAACTTACACTGGTTATACTACAAAATGGTGTAGAATAGTGCATAAGTATGCAATTTGGGATGCACTTTTCTCCTCAATCTGCTCTGTGTCGGTAGCAAATTTTCAATTTTGATTCATTAGCGCAGTTTCCAAAGAAAAGTATCTACATTTCTGGAAAAAAGTTCTATTAGAAAAAATCCAATAAAAAAAACGACTTATTGTTGGTGGTTGTTCAAGCTACTTATGTAAAATAAGCTGAAACAATGCAATTCTTGAGTTTTTTTTTGGCAACTTAAATGTTGTTGTTTTTTGCAAATTTAAGTGGATTTAACATAAAACAATTAAGTTACCTTAATCCATGTGTGTTGTGACAACAAAAAGGTATTGTGTGGAAGCCAGCACTGTTTAGTGTACTATTGTACCCAAATATTTACTGAGATGCACAGAAAATGCATTATTATTCTTGCTATTCAGTTTGTGTTAATCAGAGATGCTCAAACTGGGGCCCGTGGGCCAAAGTTGGCCCATGGTAATCTTTGATTTGGCCCACCATCCCATCTGAGAAGAGGAGGGGGAGAGTGATGTGGATGGTTTAGAGATTCATTCACTCAATTTCATCTGCTTTTCCAGGGCCAGGTCGCGGGGGCAGCAGTCTTGGGAGAGAACCCTAGACTTCCCTCACCTTCCTCCAGCTCTTCCGGGGGGATCCCAAGGCGTTTCCAGGCCAGCAGAAAGACATAAGCTGCATCTGAAACCACCTACTACTCAGTAGGCACTGAATTTTAATTTAAACATTTTACTCGACCGTTAGAAAAGTACATTCTATACAGTATGAATGTGAACAGTATAAATGGAATTCGGACGTACTACATCTGCCATTTCATTATGGTCATGTGACCTACCTGCATCAGTTCACTCCCATTCATGAATTCTCTCGCAGGGCATCATGGGATGCACACTTCAGAGTCTCGCCGGAAGTAGTAGGTCATCCGGGTACTTCTTGCATACTGATTTTCGGATTCTATGAATTCGGGCATACTCTGCTCACATACTCATTTTAGTATGCTATGTAGCATGGAAGTATGCGGTTTCGGACGCAGAGATAGTCCCTCCAGCATGTCCTAAGTCTTCCCTGGGGCCTCCTCCCGGTGGGACATACCTGGAACACCTCCCTAGGTAGGCGTCCAGGAAGCATCCGAAACAGATGCCCGAGCCACCTCAGCTGACTTCTCCTTATGTGGAGGAGCAGCAGCTCTACTCCGAGCTCCTCCCAGGTGACAGATCTCCTCACCCTATCTACAAGGGTGCGCCCTGCCACCCTGCAAAGGACACTCATTTCAGCTTCTTGTCCTAGATCTTGTCCTTTCGCTCATCACCCAAAGCTCATGACCATAGGTGAGAGTAGGAACATAGATTGACCAGTTAATCGAAAGCTTTGCCTTTTGGCTCAGCTCCTTCTTTACCACAATGAACCGGAACATCGACAGCATTACTGCTGCCGCTGAACCAATCCACATTTGTCTCACGTTCTATCCTTCCCTCACTCGTGAACAAAACCCCAAGATACATCTCTGAACTAAATTTAATGTAATCTTTTATTTGTTTTATTGTTAAGCTACACAAAAGATGACTAAAATTAACAGTTTCAATTTAAATGCTGTAGTTCAGTTTAAAATGTACATCACCTGACGGATATTGAGAATTTGGTGAGCAAATCAAGGATTCTGCTTGACTAGTTTCAAGATAGCACACTTAGCCAATGATTCATAAAAAAAGTGTGTTTGGCATGCTTTCCCAGGAGAGAGCCTTGAGGTCAGAATATCCTCAAGCCCTGGGCTCCCTCCTGTTTGAAGGGCGAGAAGGGAGTTTGAGCTCAGGTAGATCTCGAGAGCTCCCCTGCTTGTGAACATTTTAGGGATAGCTGAGCGATATAGCTGGCTAAGAGTTTGATTTATGATGCCACTTTGGATTAGTCAATTTATTTATAATGTTTGTCTTTGGACGGTCGGAGGAAACTGGGGAACTCAGTGCATGGGTAGAACATGCAAACTCCACACAGAAATGCTGACTGACCCGTAAGGGCTCAAATCAGTGCTAACCACTGGGCCACCATGCTGCCCTATCAGGAGAAGAGGAGGAGAAGGGGTGGAAGGGGGGATTCTTCAAGACGAAGATGACTGAAGTGGGAAAACTCTGGTTATTTATAGTGAGTTAGTATTCATCTGATTGGCGCAATATGTGAAGCTGATGCAGGACCTACCATGTGCAATAATAAGCACATGATCCTCTCGTGGGCGACGCAGTGGTGAAGTAGGTAGTGCTGTCGCCTCACAGCAAGAAGGTCGCTGGTTCGAGCCTAGGCTGGGTTAGTTGGCGTTTCTGTGTGGAGTTTGCATGTTCTCCCTGCATTCACGTGGGTTTCCTCTTGGTGCTCCGGTTTCCCCCACAAGTCCAAAGACATGCGATACAGGTGAATTGGGTGAGCTAAATTGTCCATATTGTATGTGTGTGAATGAGTGTGAATGGATGTTTCCCAGTGATAGGTTGCGGCTGGAAGGGCATCCGCTGCGTAAAAACGTGCTGGAAAAGTTTGCGGTTCATTCTGCTGTGGCAACCCTGAATTAATAAAAGGATTAAGCCGTAAAGAAAATGAATGATTGAAGGATCCTCTCGAAATTAGTTTATAAATTAACTTTAGCATTGAACTTTGCTGTTATAAATGTGATTAGTTATGTTTTTTATTGCAATAAGTCATCATTTAAAAGTTATACTGCATCAGTTAATACGATTCAAAGTGATGCTTTCTATTTATTTTTAAATACTAGGAAATAAATTAGGAAATTACCCATGGCAACTTTAATGTCAAATAGTTTGGTATATTTATCAGCTCATGGTTCTCAATTATATTTGATATTTGGCCCTTCACTTGAAAAAGTTTGGGCACCCTTGGTGTAAATGTTGAGTACAATTTGAAAGATATTTTGTTTGCTTTTCCTACAGGTTTTCAGCTTCCTCCAAAACACTTTCTTCTGTGTTCAAATGTAGAAAGAAACTCATAAAGGTTTGAAACCACTTGAGGCTGAGTAAATGTTCATTTTTGGGTAAACTATCCCTTTAATAAAAGACTGTTGTTCACAAGAAAAGAGAAACTGAGTAATGATTGTGAATTGATTTGCCTGGTGCGTGTGAGATTATAAACACCTGCAGTGATCTTGTCAGTCTGTAAATGAGGGAGAAGAGATATTTTTTGTGTGTGTGCTGCTTATTAACCTTTAAGTTCAAGAGGAAAAGGTTATTGTTTTCTCGTTGGCCATTCTTTGTTCTTTGCATTACTGTATATACATTCAATAATCTAACTGTAACTCATATTAATAATTATAAAAGGGAGTTGGCGACGCAGTGGCATAGTAGGTAGTGCTGTCACCTCACAGCAAGAAGGTCGCTGATTTGAGCCTCGGCTGGGTCAGTTGGCGTTTCTGTGTAGAGTTTGCTTGTTCTTCCTGCGTTTGCATGGGTTTCCTCCGGGGGCTCCGGTTTCCCCCACAGTAAAAAGACATGCGGTACAGGTGAATTGGGTAGGCTAAATTGTGCGTAGTGTATGAGTGTGATTGAGTGTGCATGGATATTTCCCAGAGATGGGTTGCAGCTGTAAGGGCATCCGCTCTGTAAAACGTGCTGGATAAGTTGGCGATTCATTCCGCTGTGGCGACCCCAGATTAATAAAGGAACTAAGCTGAAAAGAAAATGAATGAATTAATAAAAGGGAGTTTAAAAAGAGTTTTATTTTATTAAACTCGCATCTAAAGTAACTCAAATTAGCATACTGCAGTTAATTAAAAAAAGATGTATGCTCAAGAATGTTCATTTCTGGTGACTTGGCTGGCCAATCCTGGAGCACATTGACCTTCATGGCTTTCAGGAACCTTGATATGGAGGAGTGCTATCCTGCTGAAGAATTTGCCCTCTCCTGTGGTTTGTAATGTAATGGGCAGCACAAATATCTTGATACCTCAGGCTGTTGATGTTGCCATTCACTCAGCAGACGTCTTGCACACCACCATACTGAATGTAACCCCAAACCATGATTTTTTTCTTCACCAAACTTGACTGATTCCAATGAGAACCTTTGGTCCATGTGAGTTCCCATAGGTCTTCTGCAGTATTTGTGGTGATTGGGATGCAGTTCAACAGGAAAAAATTGACCTTCTGCCACTTTTCCAAATGATCTACTAGAAGTCAAGTTATTATTTTTTGTTGCTCTTACAACCTGGATCGGTGACAAGACTTTTGTCAGGTAGTGTACACGTAAACTTTAATAATAGAATTATCAACTATGTTTACTATTTGAAACATTGTTTTGTGACCATATTTATTTCAATTAATTTAAAATTAGCTTATAGTTGCAATTTTCTTATAGCACTTTAAGGTTTTAGGCAACCACTTCATGTGTAATGACCTACTGTGTAACCTAATTCATACCTGTATTTCCAATCTTTCTATGAAGGGGAGGAGGGTGAGTCTGCAGCCTTGGATCCAGACAGATCTACGGACCGGACAGTTTTACGCCCCTGTTGTTCCAGATACGTCCAGTAGGGGGAGACAGCACAGTGTTATTATGAGCCTCCAGAACTTTATCATCAAACCAAACACGACACAATGAAGAGGTATGTTACACACTCATTAAAAATATTGTTTAGCAAGCGTGAAACTTTTTTTAATCAAGTCGATATGAGTGTATGTAAATACGTAAACAAACTGGTGTGTTGCAATTCACACACAGAGATAAAACAACAGCAATATTGTTAGTTTGTCTCAATTCTAGCTAACTACTGTACGTGTAAGCTAGCTACATGTACTAAATCTCACTTTCTTATAACTAGGCTACAATTAATCGTTACACTATCAAACTCTGTGTGTTTTAATTTTTAAAAATTCAATGATTCTATATTAATTTGCAATTGGGCTTTTGTATATCTGAAAAAGTATGGTGAGTATAAATTGGTTGTATATTTAAACTCACTTTCTGATACATTAACTTGGCTTTTATATTTAGCTAAAAAAATGTATATTTAGCTAAAAAAGTATATTTATGAATAGGACACTTAATAATTTGGAAGCGTTGACTTCAAATGTATTAATTCGCCATGTATCTTTCACCCCCCCTCCCCCCACCCATTGAAATTGCCTGCATCCAAGGCTGCAGACGCCCCATATAGATGAAGAGTGGCAACATTATTTTCAACCCATACTGCCGTACCACCAGGGGGTGCCCATTGCTTTTAAATGTGAGTCTGTTCTGTGCTTTCGTTTTATTTATGCATGAAAACACATTGAAATAAATATTAAAACGCCCTTTCCTTTAAATTGCCGTCGCCCCTCCTATGCAATCCTCAAAACAGTCATATAGCGGTGCGTAACTGTACACGCGATTTGAAGCGGAGCAAAGTTGTGAGTTTTTGGGTGCATGTTTGAACATACATGTACACTTAATAAATAATAATAACATCTGAAGATGTTGATCTTGGTGTTTTTTTTTTTTCAAACACAACAAATTTTGTCCTAAATGAGCATAAAAAGTAGGGAAAGCAATTGAATGCTTTCATTATAATGTTAGATGTGTGCCTTTTTAGTGACACCCCTGTTATTTAATGTAATCAAGCAAAAAAATCTAAATAAATGAAATTCATTTGTTGCTCTTTAATCAGAATGTGTAAGTTATACAGTGAAGAAAAGATTAATGAGATTTGATAACTTGATTCTATTTCTTTATAATAGCGCTTAGTTTTAATAAACTAAACCTTTGCTAATTTATTTGCTAATGTATACTATTTATTTTTTCTTTTGTAAATAATGATAATAAAAAATATTACTGACTATTTAACTGTTTGTTTACAATGAAACACCTCCAGATGAACATATTTAGTAATTTCGGGATTTCCCTTATTTTCACATCCCAATGTTGACAGGTATGCTAACTAGGGACCGAGCACCTAAGTTGCGTAGGCCCTATTGGAATTGCTCCGTTTATTCTTCTTCTTCTTCTTCTTCTTCTTTTTGTCCAGAATGAATTGCGGTTTTGAGGGTCTAAACATGCTCAAACTCACAAAAATTTGCACATGCCCCAGAAGTGGTAAAAATGTACGTTCGTTATAGGTTTCGGAAGTGGGCGCGACAAAATGACTCTACAGTGCCACCTATGCACATTTGACGGACTAGCCCCCAAGCTACGAATCACGCACACATACAAAAATTGGCACACACGTCAAATATGCCAGTACCTACAAAAAAGTCTCTTGGAGTGATATCTCAAACCCAACAGGAAGCCGTATATTTTTAACTTCCTGCACCGAAAAAGTGACATTTTTGCCATTTCCAGTCATGGTATTTTGGCGAACTCCTAGGGATTTTATCCGATCAACACCAAAATTGGGTTTTGTTTAATTTATAATTTAATAATAATTTAAAATTATTATTGACTGCTGTTCTCTGTCATCCTGAGGCCATCAGGCAGCGGTGAGCCCGGGTGCGAGGTCCCTTTCATCGCTGCTTGCAGCTTTAATTCACTTTGAATCATTGTCAATAGGTTACATTTACTTCATTATTTTTAAATTCATTATGCGTATAGCATATTTATGCACCAAATTAAAGATATTTTCAAATAAATAATACTAAATTAACAATACGAATTAATTATATCAAAAACTGCATTCAAATTCTTAAAATATGCCTTACATTTTTTATGCTAATCGTGTTATTTTTCCTCCCCCAGACACCCAGTTAATGCCTCTGATTGATAGTTGTCAAAGAAAAAGGTGATATTTTGGATCGGCCCACGAGTCTGAGAGGCAAAGAGATGGGGAAGAAAAGCTGTCAGGTGGACAAAGAAAGAAAAGAAGCAGGACCCTCTTAAGAACCTGATTGAGAACAGGAGAAAATCAATCAACTGAGCCCCTGTGATTGACAGACCGGCAAGGTGTTTTCTGCAAAGGTGTCAAACGCCACACAATTGCGATTTTTCTCTCTCTCCCCCCTCCTTTTCCGTCTCTTTAGTGTCCGTCACCCTTTTATTCACATATCATCATTCCGTCCATCTCGGCCAAATTACTCTTCTATCTCCTCCACAATGTGTCCACTCTCTGCACTTCTCCCTCACACTTCTCTTGTTTCTGGAGGAAGACTCGCGCATTTAGGACCGCTGACTGACACTCCTTTAATCTTGTAGCTCCGCAACCTTCATGGAAGAGGAAGGGATGTGTTTTTTTCACACATACGCATGAACAAAGCAGCAACCCTCCCCTGCTTTCTGCTGCTTTCGAGCCTATTTGTTTAACATAATATCACGCCACGGCGAGAAACCGAGACAGTGAAATGGCACCGTCGCTACTCGAGATCCTGCCCTTAATCTTGAAATAACACCTAAAGGAAAGTGATGGAAGATATGGATATTTTAATTTAACATATTCCTGCTTTTTTCTCTCAGCTTTGTACTTCAAGAAAGTTTTCGGTCGCCTATTTTGCTCTGCGTTTCTTTCATCCTGGCCTTGAGCGATAACTGTGATTTCAGGTTCAGGTTGTGTGTTAAGGTGTTTTTGTCAAAAGTCTCGGCTTTCGTGTCTTGATGTGATTTTTTTTTTTTTGGCACGGATTTCACACATGCACACATATCTGAAACGTATGTAAAGTAACTTAGTAAAAGATAAAGAAATGACATTTCAAAGGTTTCAACCCTTTAGTTCTCATTCACACAGAATGTGTTTTTGCTAGCCTGATCACATGAGGAATTCTGATTCGTATGAATTCATTCAAGTTCAGTCAAAAAAGGAGGAAAACGTAAACGTAGGATTTTTTTAAAAGGAGGCGTGGCACCAAACCCCACCCCTAAACCCAACCGTCATTGGGTGATGAGCAAACCATTCTAAAATGTATGAATGAGATCATACAAATTCATACAAATTAGCCACTAAATTAAAAAGTTACGAATTGGCATGAGATAGCGTTAGTTTTTACCTTTAAATTATTTTTCAATGTAAACATACGCTAAACTGTATTTACCGTCTTTTGAAGCGGCGCACACATGAGCACCATGTTTTTTAGATGCTGTGTCAAGTTAAGTAAGATTTTATTAACTAATTTAAAGAGGATCATGTGCTATGATTTATCACGGATGGTCCCGCATCAATAATCATCGATAATCCAATCAGATGAATCCAAGGGTGCTTTCACACTTGGTTCAATTGCCTTTACCGTACCCAACCATGCACTCCCAAGTTCAGAAGACACGTTCACACTAGCTAAACGTACCGTACTCTGATGTCAAACAAACCCAGGTGCAGACCAAAAGTGCTAGTGTGAAAGTACCCCAAGTCTACAATAAATAGCCCAGTTTGTCTTACCTCCCTTGTCTTCGTTTTTGAAGAATCCACTCCATCTCCCCCTTCTTTACCATGGGGGTCTCTCGAGACCTACCTGATCTCAGACCCCTTTCTGTGCTATATGACTAGGCGGGAGCCCAGGGCTCAAGTATCTCTAAGCTCAGGGTTCTCTCCCGGGACAGCATGCCAAATCTGCAACTAGTATCAAGCTATAGCTGAGTATAAACTCTTGAAGCGAACTTCATGTTTTATCGATGCCAGTTTCAAAGCAGTTGACCAATCAGAAGAATTTAGCTTTTTTTTTTTTTTTTTCTCCATATTGTCTGTTTTTTTCTCTCAGCTTTGTACTTCAAAATAAATTTTGGTATTCTATTTTGCTCTACGTGTACTTAAAGAAAGTTTTTAGTTGCCTATTTTGCTCTACGTGTACTTAAAGAAAGTTTTTAGTTGCCTATTTTGCTCTACGTGTACTTAAAGAAAGTTTTTAGTTGCCTATTTTGCTCTACGTGTACTTAAAGAAAGTTTTTAGTTGCCTATTTTGCTCTGCGTGTACTTCAAGAACGTTTTTAGTTGCCTATTTTGCTCTACCTTGTACTTAAAGAAAGTTTTCGGTCATCTATTTTGCTCTACGTGTACTTCAAGAAAGTTTTCGGTCATCTATTTTGCTCTGCGTGTACTTCAAGAAAGTTTTTAGTTGCCCATTTTGCTCTACGTGTACTTCAAGAAAATTTTTATTTGCCTATTTTGCTCTACGTGTACTTCAAGAAAGTTTTCGGTCTTCTATTTTGCTCTACCTTGTACTTAAAGAAAGTTTTTAGTTGCCTATTTTGCTCTACGTGTACTTCAAGAAAGTTTTCGGTCTTCTATTTTGCTCTACCTTGTACTTAAAGAAAGTTTTTAGTTGCCTATTTTGCTCTGCGTGTACTTCAAGAAAGTTTTCGGTTGCTTATTTTGCTCTGCATTTATTTCATACTGGGCTCAAGTATCTCCGAGCTCAGGGTTCTCTCCTGGGACCGCATGCCAAACCTGCAACTAGTATCAAGCAATAGCTAAGTGTGAGCTCTTGAAACAAACTTCATGTTATATCAATGTCAGTTTCAAAGCAATTGACCAATCAGAGGAACTCAGATGTGGGACAAGCATTGTAAGCTTCTGGTTGTCTGGATACGCTCGCACTTCACCTTGCTTTTTAAAAATAATTCCTGAGCTTTGCATCTTGTCACAAAGACACGTTCTGTGTGAATAGCCCCTAATAATTGTTGTGTTGTTTCCAAAAAAAGCAACGTTCACATAATGAGCTATGAAGTAACTAGTTATTGTAATAACTTTTTGCTGACAAAAAAAAGGGAAAAGGGAGTACTTTACATTTTTAGGGAATGTAATTATTATTTACTTATGTACTTGTTTTAAATACTCTACATAAATCATAAATCAGCAATTCAGAGAAGCAGAATAATTGTATTTTTGAACTAAAGAAGATTACATTTATCAAGACGATTGCACATAAAAAAACACAACAATATGAGGTATAAATTCATAGAAGAAGAGTAATTGTATGTATACTCACTGGCCACTTTTTTATTATCACTTTATGCCAAAGGTGCTCTATTGGATTGAGATCTGGTGACTGGGGAGGCCATTTGACTACACTGACTTTATTGTCATGTTTTATGACATGGTGCGTTATCCTGCTGGAAGTAGCCATCAGAAGATGGGTGCTCTGTGGTTATAAAGGGATGGACATGGTCCGCATCAATACTCAGGTAGGCTGTGGTGTTGACACGATGCTCAATTGGTACTAATGGGCCCAAAGTGTGCCAAGAAAATATTCCCCCACACCATTAGACCACCAACAGCCTGAACTGTTCATACAAGGCAGGATGGATCCATGCTTTCATGTTGTTGACACCAAATTCTGACCCCACCATCCGAATGTCGCAGCAGAAATCGAAACTCATCAGACCAGGCAATGTTTCTCCAATCTTCTATTGTCCAGTTTTGGTGAGCCTGTGCAAATTGTAGCCTAGAATTGTAGCCAACAACCATGCCACGTTAAAAGTCACTTAAATCACCTTTTTTTCCCCATTCTAGTGCTGTTTGAACTGCAGCTGATTATCTCGACCATGTCTACATGCCTAAATGCATTGAGTTGCTGCCATGTGACTTACTAATAAGAAATTTGCGTTACCGAGCAGTTAGACAGGTATACCTAATAAAGTGGCCAGTGAGTGTATGTACTGTATTCATGTTTAGTAATATTAGTTCATTTTGATCTAAATTTTATTTATGTTAACCAAGTTCTAAATAATTTATTTGCTTCAATCTATTTTTATGAATTATATCTTAATTTTAGGTAAGAATTAAATCTCATTTTATTAGTTTTTTTGTCATACTGAAATGTGATATTTATTAATCTTTAAAAATGATTTAAATTTTATCTTTAAATTGTATTAATTAAATAATTTTTCAAACATTATTTTAATGATTTCTTTGCATTTCCAGAAACCTCCTGGTACTCCCTAGTGGCCTCCTTGCCTTAGGCTACAATCGCTAAATTAAATTCTTCATTGGCGAGCTGTCAAACCATAACATACTGTTAAAAATATAAAAAGATCAATCCTTTCCACTGAACATTGTTGCATTATAGATGTAATATACTTCAAGTCAAAACCTTTAGAGACAACTGTTCATCGCCTGCATCTAAATGGGGCTGAAACACATCCGCATGCCAGTGTGCGCGTCTTGATGCCTGTAATATGGCTTAAAAATAAGTGTAAAACACCTCGCTCTTTTGTTGTCTTTTATTTCTGCTACTCTGAGACACAAAGTGAATCCACAGCGGCTTCTGCTGAGCATTTATCCTGTCAGCCGCTAATGGCAGAGTCCTCTGAGCCACTGCTTTTGAAAGCGAAGGACGTTGCGGCAGCTTGCTTGCTATTGCCAGACTTCCATTCCAGCAGCCTTTGCTCTGTTTAGGACGGGATGGAAAGGGCTTCTGGCAGCTGTTCCGATTGTATCGCTTGCATGAGAGACCTCTGAGCTTGGCATCCGAGGATAACATCTGTCACTCATCCAGCACTTTAAGACAATGAGTACAAAGAAGATGTATTGATTCTGAATTCTGCGTGCCCTTGTTTGCCAGACCCATGACACGGGAGAATTTGCTTAATTTTGGGAAGAAAGAAATGGAGAAAATACAGAATTCTGTTTTTTTTATATCGCCTTGACAAATCCTTTTTAGTGTATCCTTTGTAAGGGTTTTCTTAGGCTAAATCTAAAAAAATTCTTATTGAGACTTCAAGCTACAGCTACCAAATTCATGTCAGATGTTCAATGCTCACAGTATAATTTCTCTTTTCTAATTCACATGTTTTATTTGTAAAATGCACACAGACGACAAACATGCTAGTTTAGGCTTGCAAAATGTTAACCAAGTATTAACTAACATTAACTAAGTATGAATACTCTTGTAAAGCATTTATTAATCATAGTTCAACATTTGCTAATGCATTAATAATATACACAGTTGTTCTTGTTAGCATTAGTTAATGCACTGTGAGTTGACATGAACTAACCTTATTCAACTTAAATAATGTTAATAAAGCTGAATAAATACCACAATAAATGTATTACTAATTGTTTGTTCATGTTAGTAAATGCATTAGCATTAACTATTAGACCATTATTTTAAAGTGTTATCAATACTAGCTATATTAATCCAAGGTAATGTTAACAAAGTTAGAAACAAGTTAACAAGCTAATTCATGTTAGCAGCATGCTACTGAATGTTAAAAATATGGTTCTAATACGGTAACCATGTTAAACATGGTTATAAACACATATATATGCTAACAATGTGCTGACCATATTAGTGATTTGCTAATCCATGCTAAAGTTAACAATGTTAAAAAAACATTTTAATGATTTTAATGATTCATTTTAAAAGTTTGCTAATGGATATTAACAACATGCTATTAATATGGTAAACATGATAGCAACAAATTGTCCATAGTGTATGTGTGTGAATGAGTGTGTATGGATGTTTCCCAGTGGGTTGCAGCTGGAATGGCATCCGCTGCGTAAAACATGTGCTGGATAAATTGGCGGTTGATTCCGCTGTGACAACCCCAGATTAATAAAGGGACTAAGCTGAAAAGAAAATGAAGTAATGAATGAATGATAGCAACATATTCAGGCTAACGAAGTGCTAACAAAACCCTGCTGAAAAAAACAGCTTAAACCAGCCTAAGCTGGCTGGCTGATTTTAGCTGGTCGACTAGTCTGGTTTTTGGCCGTTTCCAGCCTGGAATAGCCAAAACCAGCAGGGGAGAACGAGCTAATAACAACAATGTAATTACAACAAGCTAATCCATGTTAGCAGCAGGTTAATGAATGATAAAAAACATTCTACTAATAAAGGAACCAAATTAAACATGAACACAGATTATTTATGCTATGCGTTAATCATTTTAACAATATGCTAATTCATGGTAAACATGAAAAACTTATTGACATCATGCTATTTCATATTTGCAACATAAAATTTGTTAGCCGGGGGTTAAACCATGTTAACAACATTCTAGTAACATGCTAAAGTCCATGTCAAAAACATGCTACCAACAACAAACTAATAATATAAGGCTAGCAACATATTCATTCAGGCGAATGTGTTAAGCATACTAAAGTTAAAAACAAATCTGTTAAAAATACAATAACCATCTACTAATATAGAAACAAGAAACCTGTTAATTTATATTTACAATATGTTAAACATGCTATCAAAACAGTGATTTCTGCTAGCAGTTTGTTAGCTGTGCTAGAAGTGTTAATCCAAACAGCATGTTAAACATGCTAGTGAAGTAAAATAAACATGATAAAAAGTGCTTGCTACGTGGTAACTGACTTTCTCTAGATTATCTCATCTTTGTCAAGACAAAAATAAACTTTACTCTTCTAGTTTTCTAAGCTGTCGTTCTTTTAGAAGACAGGATTTATCATTCACATTTAAAAGACAGCAGCCCTATTGACAGTGAAGCAAGAGAGAGTTTTAAAAAGGCACAACCTTTCCAAACACTTCCTACTTTCCTCCTCGGGAATTATGGCATCTCTTTTTTTCATTTAAAGCTAACGTAGAGACGTTATCCCGCAGAGACCCAAAACCATTGAATTTTGAGCTGAAGGCTGAATGCAAAGCGATATAACTAGGCCATGATGCTGTTTTGTTTCTGAACGTGGCTTAAATACAGCATCGGGAACAAAAATCTGCTTTCAGTAAAGGCTATATTTGTTTTTCTTAAATCTCTGAAGCCCATTTGACATTTCGATAAAGTTGTGATAAATGCTTAGGGGTGAAGATGGTGCTAAGGTGACATCTTGGTTCCTAAAATGGATCAAAGCAGGATTTTTGCTTATGAGCTTCCTGTGGATTTTCGTTTGACAGTTTTTGTTTAGAGCGGTGGGAAACCGAGCAGTCAAAAGAATTGAAATATGAGAGGTGACTCTTTTGTTTTTTTAAAGATGTAAACACCAACAATAGCACCCAACCCACGAGTGTGACTGTATTTGGCCCTATTGCTTTCCTTGATAAATGAAACTCTTTGTTTTTGTGTGTGTGTGTGAGTTTCTGAGAGAATGAGAATGATAAGAGAATGTCCTTTAACCCATAAGCTTTGCAGTGAAATTGGAATGAGTCACTGTTTTGAATTTACTAGCTCAGCAGTGATTATGTGACTAGTACAACATGTCTGAAGAAATAAGCCACCCAAAATGTTAGATGTTGCTTTGGATCTTAAATCAAAGAAGAACCTTTGAAGAATGTTAATGGTGCACTTTTGCTTAGAAACACTTAAACACTTTTAGTACATTTAAACATTTTGACCTGCCGTAAAGCAATCCATGGGGTTGGGTGTCAAAATGTTGTTAGCAACATGTTAGCTATCTGCTAAAACATGATATAAACATGCCAGTAACACATCAGGATAATGTTACACACTATTTTTATGCTAATAATTTGCTAACCCTTGTAAACAAATTCATACAATTCAACAAGTTGCTAATTATGGTAGAAACATAGGGGAGAGCTGGGTAAAGTGAGACACTTTTTACATTTGCTCCCCTGTAAGTGAGCTAAAATTATACATCAGTAAAATGTACACATTTCTCATTAATTCAGAATGTTTTCTAGCAATGGAATTTATCAGACTGTATTTAGGATAAAGGAAAGTGAAACTATGATTGTTTCAAAAAAGTTGTCCTGTGTCTCACTTTACCCCAGCTTTGGGGTAAACTGATCCACTTACGTTTTCCACATTAAAAAGAACCATAACAACGCATGTTGTAAGAGTCTGAATCCTGACAGCTAGCTTGACAACCACACATTTCAGAGCTAATGTCTGACTAGTCAATTAAGCACATTTGTTTTTCTAAACACTTGAAAGTAACTCTGAACATAAGCAAATACAGCAATCCACTTCAAACGATTTGAATTTACATTCTAATGACAGATAGAACCAGTTAGATTAGAAGACAATCTGGGGGTCAGAACACAGGACCCTTAGAGCCAGCTATAATGTATGGGGGTCAGGGAAAAGGACAATCAGAACCAGATAGAACAGCTTGTGACTCAGAACACAGGACTATACCCACCTGGATTAGAACATCAGCCTACTGTCATCATGGCAAAGATAAAATAAATCAGTGAATAGAAATGCGTTATTAAAACTATTATGTTTAGAAATATGTTGAAAAAATCTTCTCTGTGTTAAACAGAAAATGGGGAAAAAAAATAAACGGGGGCTAATAATTCTGACCAACTGTAATTCAATTCACCTATAGTGCACATACGTGCCAACATTCGGATTATAAAATCCAGGAGATTTTATCCGGGGGTACAAGCAAAGTGAAGCGTGAGTTGAAATGTGCGTGTGAAGTGAAGAGCGGGGGTGGGGGGGGGAGTTTTCCGGGAGACAGAACAATACGGGAGGTGGGCAGGAGATGGGTCTGAAATATGGGAGAAAAACTGGAGTGTTGGCAGGTATGATAGCGCATGTAGTTGGCTTGTGGGGGTAGCTGGAGCACCCGGAGGAAACCCACGCAAACATGGGAGAACATGCAAACTCCACACAGAAATGCCAACTTGCCCAGCCAGGACTTGAACCAGCGACCTTCTTGCAGTGAGGCAACAGTGCTAACCACTGAGCCACCGTGCCGTCCTTTTCAGTAAATTATTTCTTTAAAAGAAAAAAGCTACACATCACTAATTTAAGTGGTTCATTCAACTGTTAACTCATATTATAACATAGCATATCTAAACAACATTTCCCCTTGCTTTCATGCCAAATACTCTTGAATAATTGCAGATTTTGGCGCACAATATTACATGTATTGTCCTAGGTCTTGTCTTTGGACAGGGTTCCTATTATATACCTATTTTGCAGAATCTGAAAAGTGTCATACGCTGATAACACGCTCCGAAAAGACAAAGGCCTCAAACAATGGATGGTCACATTTCCTGCTGATTTGAGCTCCCCGGGTTGAAAAAAAAGCAGCCGCTGAATGTTGTGCATTGACAGAGAAAGCGATCGAGAGGGACAGAGCTGTAATTTTGGAGCGTCGTGGCTCTTTTATACAAGCGCAGTGTAACAACAATGACGAAAGGCTATCTGACACAGAGGGTGAACGTGCTGGGAGATGCTCAGTGTGCATCTCTTAGAGGACTAAGAATATCAAGGAAACCACACTGTGAACGTCAGTTTTAAGACTGGAGAGAGTGCAGAGGAGAAAGGGAAAGATAAATGTTGAAATAAGAGAGATCGATTGTTTTTATTGTGAAATAAACGCAGATCCAAAGGCGTAGAATTAGCATGGATGGAGGTGACATGTCCCCAGCAATATCCAATCATTATTGAATTGTCCACACTGATAGATAAAGGAATAGTTCACCTAAAAGTGAAAATCATTTACTTGTTCCAAGCCTGTTTGAGTTTCTTCTGTTGAAGAAAGCTGGAAACTTGTAACAATTGACTTCCATAGTATTGGTTTTTATGGAAGTCAATGATTACAGCTTTCTTTAAAATATCTTTGTGTTCAGCAGAATAAAGAAACTCATAAAGGTTTGGAGCTACTTGAGGATGAGTAAATAGTGAGTACATTTTCTTTTTTGGGTGAACTATCCCTTTAAAATCACAGTGGACAAAAGGAGCTACCTTTCAAAGAAAAGTGTAAGTCACTTAAAGTCAAGCTCGCTACTTAATAATGTTAACTAGGTGTTATGATCACCAGCGATCTAGCCGCTGCAGATCACTGAAAAACACAGATCGCTAAAGAACTACGAATCCGCCCAATAATATCCAGCTGCAGACCCACACACGTTTCAGGCATACACAATCCAGCACACACGATCTAGGCAAACCATATATGGTTACGATGGATGTTATTGTGATTAACATCTTACTGGAGATCACCATCAATATATTTATATATATATATTGTTGATAAATATTGTACACAATAAACAATAGTGTTTACTATTTCACAAATATAGCGATTGAAGCGGGCGAATGGGGAACGTTGTCCAATTGCTCGTTAACGCAAATTTCTAATCAGCCAATCACATGGCAGCAACTCAATGCATTTAGGCATGTAGACTTGGTCAAGACGATCTGCTGCAGTTCAAACAGAGCATCAGAATGGGGAAAAAAAGGTGATTTAGTGACTTTGAACGTGGCATGGTTGTTAATGCCTGACGGGCTAATCTGAGTATTTCAGAAACTGCTGATCTACTGGGATTTTCACACACAACCATCTTCTGATGACTACTTCCAGCAGGATAACGCACCATGTCATAAAGTGTGAATCATCTCAGATTGGTTTCTTGAACATGACAATAAGTTCACTGTACTCAAATGTTCTTCACAGTCACCAGAGCTCAATCCAATAGAGCACCTTTGGGATGTGATGGAACAGGAGATTCGCATCATGGATGTGCAGCCGACAAATCTGCAGCAACTGCGTGATGCTATCCTGTCAATATGGACCAAAATCTCTGAGGAATATTTCCAGTACCTTGCTGAATCTATGCCATGAGGGATTAAGGCAGTTCTGAAGGCAAAAGCGGTCCAGCTCTGTACTAGTAACGTGTTCCTAATAAAGTGGCCGATGAGTGTATATAAAATTAGAAAAAGTTGGGACAGTATGTAAAATGCAAATAAAAAAGAAATGAGTGATTTCCAAATTTACTTTGACTTTCATCGCAGACAATATGAACACAAAATATTTCATGTTTTGTCTGGTCAACTTCATTTCATTTGTAAATATACATTTATTCAGACCTGCAACAGATTCCACAGATCCCAAAAAATTATGATAGTAATTAGGTAAATTAGTTAAATGATGTGATTTGAAACAGGGGATGTCAACGGGTGTCAAGTATTCAATGCAAGTGTTAAGACATCAGCTACTGACTGCTAAAATCTAACTTACCTTAATGAAACTGCACTGACAAATGACAATGTATATGTATATATACAGTAACACTAACATACAGGAACATAAAGAAGAACCCTGATTGATTTTCACCATCTGTGTGCTGATAGCTGCAGTAGCTCTGTTTTGACTGATTCAATTACTCATTGGATTAATCTGCTACTGTGTGTACGCTGTTCATCCTCTGACTTTACTATATTTCCCTCCCAACTGCAATCCCTTTCAGTAATCTCTCATTCTCTCGGGTGGCTCATTGTGATGTGTTTGTGCATTCGTGGTGTCTTCGTCTTTACCGTGATTTTCGCAGACCGTCAGCCGATTACATGATGCATGTCAGTGTCTTCATCTCTGCTCCGTTGAGCTTTAGCGTCAAGAGCAGCATGCAATTTTCTTGTCATTGTTTTGTTTACCGGCCACTTTATTAGGTACAGCTTGCTATAGTAGGTTTACGTTTTGTTTTGATTTTTCGTGGTGTAGATTCAGTAAGTGCTGGAAAGATTTCTCAAGGATTTCTCAAGGTAAGTATAGACATGAAGCATCACACAAGACTTGTTTATATCTGATATTAAGATGCATATTGGTCAGTCGGATTGGTCATTTTCGTTTACAACAGTCATTTCGTTTTGGATCATTGTCTTGCTGAAATGTCCACCTTGGTTTCATCTTTATCGTTCTGGTAATGTAGATGTTGGACTGAAGCAGCTAATAATAATTTACAATGACCAAGTGCAGAGAGTTGAGAGATTTCGGCTGCTGTCTGGGCTTTCACTGCCTTTTTAAACCTCCCTTTCTTCATGTGTTCAATACTTTTTTTCCTGTGTACTTTTATTTTATTACACATACCTTAATTTGTAAACTAATTAGATTTGCTTTATTTTTATAAATGTACTTCTTTGTTATCAACATCTGCTGAAAATTTCAAGTCAACGGCAACTTTAGAAATATGTTTTCTTAGAAAAATGGCGACATGCTGAATACTTATTTCCCCCACTCTGTGTTTGTTTGGTCTACTTTCAACCACTTTCTGATCTGTGGGCATACAAATGAAGTCTATGGGCATATGTATGCGGGTGTTTCCTGATATTTCCATGTAATAATCTGAAATAAGCTTGCTTAATTTACATATAAACAGTCCTAAAAAACAGTGTTAATTTCGTCAATGAAAATTTATTTTTTCATAAATGCTATTGCAAAGATCAAAGTGCGCATTCAAATTTTCAATCAGGTTACTGGTGCATGGGAACTCTAAAGATTTTGTTTGTTTGAAGCTATATGTAACAATCATATTTTGTTCATATTTTAATTTAAAATATTAACACTGCTAAAAACAGCACTTTTTTTTTTTTTTTTTACTTTTTTGGTTATTTTATTTATTTCTTTTTTTACATTTTAATGCAATGTATGTGTGGCCATTTTCGAGACTCTGTAGTAAAAAAAAGCATTGATTGCACAGTAATCTACTACTAAATATGTTTTTCCAGCCTGATCTCATGAGGAAATGTAAGTATTTTACATTTTGTTAGTTTAGTTGTTAATTTGTACGAATTTGTACGAGTTTAGTCATTCGAAAATATAAGATTTTTAGAAGGAGGCGTGGCACCCAACCCCGCCCTTAAACCCAACCGTCATTGGGGGATAAGCAAATTGTACTAAATTGTACAAATACGATTGTACGAATTCATACGAATTAGCTACTAAACCAAAAAGTTACGAATCATCATGAAATAGCGTAGGTTTTTCTGTTTATTTAGGCTGTCTAAACCATTGAAAAATGTGTGAAGCTGGAAAAGGTGTAATATTTTGACAAACTAAATTTAATACGCTGTCTTCTGCTTGATTTGTTTGCATCTTTTGGTCGTCTTTAGTACAATTGTTTTTATTTTCCAGTCAGGGGCCTCATGTATCAAAATATCTTCAACCAAAATATCAAATATCAAAAAAAACTTTGCGTTCGCCAGATTTCACGTTGGATTTACTAACGATGAAACTAATGTGAGAATGTGCGTTGGTCCAACTTCATATCTGGCGTACGTGCATTTCTTGCGTGTTTGTTTTATTCCATTGGCGACTCCTAGAGGCAATTGTGTTAAACTGCACACTACAAAGTATCTTTGAGCCGTGCAATGGCAGCTGATTGGGACGGGATCATCTGCTTGTCTAGCAGGTATCTAAGGTTTCCATACCATGCAGTTGACCAGCCAAACATTAAAGCGCAATTTGCAGCGATCACCGGTTTTCCCAATGTAATCTGAGCGATCTACTGCACGCACATTGCTATAAAGGCGCCCTCTGAAGATGAATTTGCATACGTGAATCGGAAACCTTTCCATTCAATCAATGTGCAAATAATATGTGATGCTCAAATGCGCTTAACAAATATTGTAGCAAGGTGGCCTTGGTCAGCCCATGATTAATTCATCCTCACAAACAGCATGGTTTGTGACAGTAAGTGACAGTACAATAAAGACAGTAAAGCAACTCTCTTCTCAAAGGGTGTTAGTTCAGCATCCCCTGTTCCCCCCGCCTGTTCGGTCCACACTTTGACGGTGCGCCACTGTCCTCCTCTTAACCTGCACCTTTACATTGGACCATTTCTTTTTTAATTCACTCACAGTGCACTGTTTAGACCCCACTGCGTTAACCGCTGCAGCTAAACTCTCCCACTTTATTTATTTTTTTGTTATTAATTCTGGAGGACAAACTTGCAAATAACACAGTTTTTCTCTACGGTCTACCTCTGATAGGAGCACCTCCAATTCACATTCTGTGAAGTTTCTCTTCTTGCTTGCTTGCTTTTGTCATTGCTTTTTCATTTGGTTTTACCAAAGTGGAGTCATTACCATATTTATTAGGGGGAGGAGGCAGGGAGAGGTTTTACACTCGTGCATGTGCGCTCAGTTACACGTTAATTTGAATGTACAAAGAGAATATGCGTAGGATTCGGCATACGCAGCGTTTGATACATCTGAATTTTTTTACTGTGAACGAACATTTACAGCTTTGTCCGTACGCAATGTTTTAGTATGAATCCAATGCAAGTCTTTGTACATGAGGCCCCAGCTGATTAGTAAAGGCCAAAACATGTTGATAATTTATCATTTTCAGCAACAGAGATCAGCAAAATATGGACGTTTTGTGCATAGGGGTGTCCAAACTTGGTCTTGGAGTGCCGGTGTCCTGCAAAGTTTAGTTCCAACCCCAATCAGACACACCTAGGCTAGCTAATCAAGCTCCTACTAGGCTTTCTAGAAACATCCTTTCAGGTGTGTTGAGGCAAGTTGGAGCTAAATCTGCAGGACACCGGCCCTCCAGGACCGAGTTTGGACACCCCTGCTCTGTACACTCCAAAAAAATTATGTTCGTTGTTTGTTCAGATTACTTATTTAAAATGAGCTGAAGCAATACAATTCTTGAGTTTGTTTGGGGACAAAATACTTGTTTTATGCTT